>NW_017729032.1:258217142-258226702 GCF_001723915.1 Gavialis gangeticus | reverse complement strand
CCTGGCCCAGGGGTTTTGAAAGGGCAAAAGATGATTGGAGGACTTGGCATTTCCTTTCCTCACCAATCTGGTAATGATTTGGCCCAGGGGTTTTATTGGCCCCTTGGGTCACCTGGAGGGGGATAAAAGGGGCAGCATGGGCTGACTCAGGGGAGAGACCAGTGAGGGACAACAAGGAAGGAGCTTCACAGAGCTGGTAAGAGCTGAGCCAGGAGCAGTGCCCTGGAAGACCCTGAAGGAGTGGGACCGGCAGGCAGCAGTGGGACCCTCAGCAGCGCAGCGTGCAGCCGGCAGGAGAGGCTCCCCACTGGGCTCCAGGATCCCCTACCAGAGGCTGCAGCCCCCAGGAGAGGCTCCCCAGCTCCAGGAAGGATCTGAGCAGCGACCTGAGGGGTTCCCAGCCCTGCTTCTAGCTCCTCCAATCAGAGGCCAGGCAGCTCGACGTGAGGCTGGGGCTCTGGGAAGGTCAAGACCCCTAGCAGCCTAGTGCAGTGCCACCAGTGGTGGCTGTGTGGCAGTGTTCCTGCCCACCCTGTGAGAGATCTGGGTTCAAGTTCCAGCTGGGGTGAGTGAGTTAACAGGAAGAAAATCTTCTTGCAGTGAAAAGGGGCCATTGTGTTTTTCCCCCTCCAGGTACCAAGGCCCTATATTTCCTTGTCATTTGACATTTTGCGCCTTTTCATATTTCACCAACCCGTATTGTTTGTTTTGCTGTTTGTGTTTTATATTTTGTTAACCCTGTTTTTTGTAAATGATTGCTATCCTTTGTTGAATCCTGCCCCCTTGGGGCATTGTAGTGTCCACTATACCCTCTGATTTATGCCTGTTATGTTCCCAGTATTAAAAGGTATATAGTTAAGTCCCCATTGCTGGTCTGGCTCTGCTCTATAGGGAGAGGAGAGTCCCTACGCCTCCCAGTGCTTGTGCACCTGCTTTGATCCCTTCATTTGGAGAGGGGGTACCTCTTGGAGTACCGCCTGGGTTACATAGACATTGAGCCATTGACTACTACTTTCTAAGCCTGCTGCTCCAGCCAGTTTTCTATTCACCTTGCAGTCCATTCATCCAGCCTCTACTTCCTTAGCTTGCCTGAGAGAATGTTGTAGGAGATTCAGAAGCCTTGCTAAAATCAAGGTACACATCCACTGGTATCCCTGAATCCACAGAGTTTTATTCAGAACTGTTGCTATTATCTTCCAGATTTTTGCAGGTTGACTGGGTTTTTGGTCTCTTCTCAGGACTAATTCACTTACAGCATGTTATCCTCTTTTCTTAAGAAAAAAATGGTGGGGGAAAGGGGTGGGGGGATAAAACTAAAGTGCTACAGACACTGCTGAGTTTCTGCAGAAGTATTAAGTTGGATTCCATCCCCATTGAGACTGTGCTGTCAAGACACCCAGAAGGAGACAAATTACCAGAGCAATACATCCCCAGCTGTAGGCTGCTTTTAGTTTCAAAAGGATAGTTCAAGGATTGTTACATGCAGCCTGGACAAAATGGCTAGCTGGCTCTTAAGCTGTGCAGGCAAATTTGAAATAAGGACATCAACCTCATTTATTTCTAAGAGGTTCAAAACAGGGGGGCTGAATTAAGATTTGGAGATATTACCATAAATCATATCAGTCAGGAGGATAGTGAAGCTTTAAATTGGCTGAACAGCTGGTCAGGCAGCTGAGGTTAAGAAATTAGGTCATCCAGCATGCTGCAATGCTGCTAACAAGGGACTGGTATCATTGAAGGTGAATAACCTTTACTTATGCCCTTTGCATTTATCTGCTTAACTATTATCTTAATCCTCTAAGTTGCCTCACCATGTTCAGCATGTGGCTCAAAGTTTAGCATTACAAATCCCTTCTCAGTTTCTGCAATATCATTTTCACCAAAACAGAAAACACCAGGAGCGGTTCTTCGGCATGCACACTAGTACATTCCTCAGTGCTTCAGTACAAGCATCTGCCATTTTCACGCTCTCCATTAGCAAAAAAACATTAATTACAAACAATGGCACGCTACAATCTAAGTGGCAGAGAGGGAGCAATTCAGGATTTTATTGTTTGGAGCAACATCATTGAAATAGAGCCACTAATTTACTGTGATCCTGGGTAAAGAATTGACCACGCCTGGAAAAGTGATGTAAAGATATAGATGAAGTACTAGCAAAATTAATAGGGTGTTGCAACCTTGTTGTGCCAGATATCTTTGCAGGTTGTTAAAAGAAAGCAGCTTCTACAGCTGCTTATTTCCTGCTTCCACTTTCCTTTCTGTTTGCTCACTCCGTGCCTCCTTTTCCTTTTCCTTTTCCTTTTCCTTTATCTCTACACGTATTTTCAACATGCTTTTATGTCTGTGTTTTCCTCCCACTTTTCACACTGTTTTCTCAGATTCTCATTTCTTATTCTGCTTAGGTTTGATATTTTCAGACTGTTAGATTACAGAATATTGATTATAGATTGTTGCCATCTACTGGGTCCTTTCCTACCTATTTTTACCTTCAGTCTTCACTTACAGATTTTATTTTATGCATCCATTTCCACCTCATTGATCTTTTAGCATGTATACTTTTTCTTGAGGCCCTTGTCCATAAAGTATATATTTCTTTTAAAACAGTGGGGAGGACATTTTTCTTCTACCCAGGGCCTTTTTCTTCAAAGGTGCTACTCTTACACAAATCACCACCACCAATAATTTGAGAGGTCCCATCTGACAGAAAGGTTATGAAGTCTGCTAGGTACAGACACACTGTAAGCAACTTACTTTTTTGTGAAAATACAATTTTAAACTTAAAAAATATAGTGTCCCATCTGGGACAAAAGGTAGCATCCCAATTTTTTTTTAAATTAAAATTTTAAAAAATTGCTTAGTGTAATTTACTTTTATATTAAGACTTGATATGAACTGAAAAGATGTTTCAAAATGGAACCCCCCACAAACAAACACACAATTTAGATGCAAAATCACTGACATGGGACATTTGTTTCCTGACAGTTTCATCAAAATCATATTGATCCCCTTCTTCTCAAGTAGGTTTGGACTAAACTGACATTGACTGATTGAGAACTGTTCCAACAACATTTCGATCAGTTCTAATTGTAAGATCTTTAGGGCAGGGACTGTCTCATTATTAAAATGCGCAAAATCGGAAAAAGGAGGAGTTAGGTGCTGGTGGAAAACTAAAATATAGAAAGATCAAGTAATCTTCTCAGTACCATACAGGTAACTCATGCCAGTGTCTTAGCCAGAAGATCATCAACCTAAATGCATTAAAAATTTGTCACCCAACAAATGCAGTATACTAAGGATGATCCATTCTTGATCTTTATGGTGTCTGGTTGTTTTAGCTTTCTGCCTACTCTGTAAGGGCCCAAGCACAAAGAAAAATGGGTTTCATTGTGAACATGCTGAATAACTGCCACCAGATTAAGCAAATTGTTTAAGAGAAATAAATGGTCTCCTTTCTTTCCTTCCTTCCTTCCTCCCTCTCTCTTTTTCTGAACCTGTTTTTGTGATACCCCTGGCCTCAAGATTGGTAAACAAGCACATCAGAGTTAACAGTGCGCTAATGCTACTAGTAAAATTAATCCAGCATTTTTCAGCAGAGAGGGATTATAGAGACATGCAGTTAAAAGCAACAAAAAATCATTTGTATTCAACATGTAACAGCAAAGCAACATGCTGCTTCTGCTACTGCACTCCACCTTCCAGGTGCTAGGGAACCAGCAAAATAAATTGAGGGGGGCCACATTGTACTAGCTACTTATTTTTTTCAGAGTGTAAATTTGTCTGTCACAACATCAGGGAGCAGACTGATGCAGAAAGCCACACAGCGGGTGGCTCCCAATTGGATGGTTTGAGACGAGACTGACTTGTCTAGCAGATGTCAGAATTGTGTTCTCGCTGGAGCCATTGGCACTCCATACCGTCTAGCTCAGGCAACAGAGTTACAATATTTCTGCCCCTCCAGCTTTCCCTCAAATGCATATATGTACAGTAAAAATAAATAAAAAGGACAGGAGACTTTCGGATTCTTTATGGACTGCACAAGATAACTAAGGTATGAATCCTATGGTTGGACTGGGGGTTCCTTTGCATTTCCTTGAGATCCCATAGATTTCAGTGGGACTGCATTGGCAAAAAAAGTAGTTCTGGTGAATGTCTAATTGCAGTATCAAGTATTTAAAAATCTTTAAAGGAAACGTCAGTGAACTAGTGAGTGTAGTAGAGGCAACCAAGTAATTACGTGATAAAGGGTGGTTTTCTTTTAGTGGTGGTAGTGAGGAAACAGCAGTGAATGAAGGGGAAGGGACACTAACTGGAGGTGAAGGGCAGAAAATCTCCACAATCAAGAGATCATACAGCATAGCATCCAAAAGCTCCCATGAAGGCCCGTTCCCTTAGTTGCTCCCATGAGCCTTTTCAAAGAAATCCAAAAGTTCCTAATTTTCAAAAACAGAATGATAAATTAGGTGTCCAGATACAGCCATTTATCACAGTTACAACTCACCAGTTACATAAAAACTAAGTGGAGTCCTTGTTTTGTAAAGTGACAGCCAACATGTAGCCAAGGTGAAACTCTCAAAAGTTAAATTCTTTCCTGAAGGGAAACCTCCCTCACCCATTACACACATTGTCTCACCAGTACACAAATATGGACATTTACATCATATGTACATTTGCAGTCATTTAAATTATAGCATGTGTCAGCTGGCAAAGACATGGGTCCTCAGGAGTATGAATCAGAAAAGCACCAACAGGAAAAACGCTTTTGTTTTTCTTTTGATCAATCACCATTTTTTTAAACTAAAAGCCTCATTGCCACTTTCTGACCATTGGGGTAAAAAATCCTGAACAACGGAAGGTTGCCAGGAGTATAACATGCATTAAAATACTGCTGAAAGTTAGAGAGGGTAGTCTACAAATTTCTTTCTACATAAAGGAATTTATTTTCACTCACGAAAAATAGAGCATAGTTTAATTTACTTACCTACAGGATTTCTTGCTAATTCTGCCATTGGTTTCTCTTCACATACACCATTATTCCACTTTAGAAAACAAAACCTGCCATAACCAAGTTAATTAGCAAAGAAATACCATTATACAAGACAATGGGGATGGGGATTTTACAGAAACATGCATTATAGCTCAGTAACTAACTAAAATGTGAAGTGCTCTGTTTAAATTAAATGGAAACCCAACTTATTTCTCAAAACAGAATAGACTTACTAAGTTGCTCCAGGTTACCCTACCTTTTGGGGAAGTTGTCTATTAGCTTCCTTTATACTTCTGTACCATGTGCCTGAAAGCTTGTGTAAGATCTCTTTCAGCTACGCAGCTGGTCCAATAAAATATATCACCCCCCACCCCCAAAATCTTTGCCTCTCTTACATTCTTGGGCCATCAGGGCTACAACATTACTCCAACACCATGTATTAACTGGTCAGAAAGTTATCTGAGGCAGAGTTATGGGCCTTATCCTTCCATATCCCTGAGCCCACTTAGCCTTAAGGAAGAAGCACAGTGGCAAGCCTAAGGAGACTGTTAGATAAATGGGTAGGTTGTTCCATAGTAAGAGGTTGGGCAGAGGCATAAAGCAGCCAGCTGCACAGGGCAGTGGGATGCATGGTGCAGCAGTGACTTTCAGCAGCTACCATGCCACTGGCGCAATTGTGTGACTGCAGCAACAGCTGATATTTTTTAATCCCTGAGAAGTTGGCACTTGGGGTGGCTTTCCTGTTCACCCCACCCTAGCTACACTACTGACTTTGTATATCCATCAGAAACCTTTCCTTTTGCATTGGGATAAGAGGCAGTGCTTTAAATAACTTGCTAACATTAGAATTGACATAAACATTTTCACCATAAGCCATCCCCCATAAAATATATATGCTTGCGGCATTGTGTCCCTTCTTACCTTTGCATACATATAGTTCTGACTTCAGTGAGAGAGGCTTAGTCTATTAGAAAATCTGAAAGCCATCCCTACCATTGAAAAGGAGACTGAAATGAGTTGCGTTCCTCGAGATTACTGGATCAGGACCTTCATTTGTGACTGGCAGCCAACATACGATTATACAACAAATTCCCACCTGTAATACACAGATATGTGCCATCTGCATATTTTTAATTGTTTCTACTACAGTAGCAAGGTACCAAGTGCAATGAATTAAAAAGACACAGCCACTTCCTGATGATGATGGACCCTTTTTCTTTCTTGGACAGTTTGTAATGCAAAGGATTATAATGTTATGACCAAAAAACCACCTGATACTTCACAGTCTGTTGCATTAAAAGAACATGCATTAAAATGGTGTATTGGGTTGTTGAGGAAGTAAGACACAGACCCGGCTAGATTTCAAGTGGGAAGGAGTTGTATAGTCACAGTCCTTCTAATAAAAAAGTCCCATCTTGACTCCCAAGATTATACACTAGTCTACATCAGCTGTCATTTTGGGTCACTGGATTTATGGTAGGGTGTGGAAGGACATCTGCTCCCTGATATATACAGGATCTCAGCCAACCTGGATTTTGAAGATAAAGGCCAGGCCTACATACCAATCATCCAGACATTTACTGCCTTCGCACTCAAACAACTTTGCCTTCCCCGTGAGCATCTAGTACTGAAAAGATCCATCTGTACTTTGTACCTCAGTGTAGCCCCCAGATTTTCCTTTCCTTTCTGCTAAACCAAGTAAACAAGCACTATCTGTTCATCACGTGGTCAAAAGTAGCAGGCAAGCACCTGCAGAAGAGAGGAAATGACAACTGTCTGTGGAACATCTTGATATTGTATCTCAAATGTCATCTTTCAACATTCAAGGCAACCTAATTCTCAGCTGATGTTTTCTGACAAAGCAGTACACCTTTGGAATGGGGGAAGGTGAAAAAGTAGAGGGTACACCCTCAGGAAACAGATTGTAATCCATTGTCTCCAAAAGTAAACTTTACATCTCCGTTACATTTCTCCTGACACAAAAAAGGCAAAAGAGTTGTGTCTGGAACACAGAATCCAGATAATATATCAATGCATTTGTACTTTGCGTGAAAAAAATGTAACATACTAAAAAGGCTGGGGTTTGGGTTTTTTTAAGACAGAAAACATTTGACTAAGAGAAACAAGAACAAACAAATGAAAAAGAGAGCATATCATATCTCTCTGCAACTGTCTGCATTGAACTGAACCAAAACAAAGACAGACTATTTCTGTATGCAGAAGAGTTCACAGAGACGTAGAGGTGCAGCACAGACACAGAATCCTTAAGCACATAATTAACGTATTAACCCAAACCTATAGGGCTTGCAATTTATTTATCTGACGGCTGCTGAGATGTCCCTGTGAACCGAGCCTCCATTCAGTTTCCAGTGAATCAAGGGCACTTGACAAAGAAGCTGCTCCAGCTGACATTCTTGCTGTTAGTTGCAAAGAGTGAAAGGAATGAATGAATGCAGAAAAGGAAACGTTCACCCATGCCTTGGGGCAACAGTTCTCAACCTTTTTGGACACAAAGCACTCCTCTATAAGTCTGTGAACTGAGTGGCACCCAATTTCAAAAACTGATTTATATTATATCACTTACCTCCTTCCGGAGGGACTGGGCAGTAGAGGTGGGGATTGTCCGGGCAGGGACAAGCTCGAGCTTGGTTTATCTGCTTAGTTTATCAGTTTCTCTCTTCACACTTCATTTATATCCTCATACTTTGTACAGCACCCTTCAAAGGATCTGGCAGCACCCCAGGATGCCCTGGCAGCCGAGTTGAGAATCACTGCCTTAGGGGATTCCCACCATGTCAGCTGGCTGCACATACTTAGTTTCATCTTGAAATTCAATATCATCATGTTTTAAGATTATTCTTCCATCAATAGCCTCTGGTGAATCTCAGCACTGAGTGGTGCTGGCGTATAGAGGAAGAAAGCAAGCTTTGTTGAGCTGCAAAATAGGAAGCAGGTGAAATTATGTTTTTAATTCATAAAGGTCAAATGCTGATAGACAAGACAAATGACAATTTACACTGGATTCTGGGATTGTTAAATTGCCTACTGCTGAGTGGCAGTACAAAATCTGTATCCTGCTTAAGTGGCTTCTCTGAACGAGTGATTTTTAGATCTGAGAAGTTAGAGACTATTTAAAAAAAACAAACATTTAAAATATGGAAGCCTTCCTAGAGGGCTGTTACCATAATCCACCCGTACAGAAGTCCAGGGAAATAAATTCTGAACAAATGTGTGGTTCTTGGATTACATTCAATGGATCTTGGCATGAGGAGAAAAATACCAGTTGTAGCAAGTCAGTTACAGAAGAAGGAGGGCTAATGTTGAATCCCACATTTCTCTGTGATTGAGGAGGAGGGCAGCACAATACTGAACAGAGAGTTGGCATCCCAAAAGGATTTCACATCCAAAAGCAGTATGGCATCTAGGACTGATGGTGGCAGTAGGCTGCCTAGAAACTGATAACCGATCTCTGGTCCCTACTACCCACTTTCCAGTCTGATGAACCATATAAATATTAATCCTCTAAAGTTTGCAAAGTATTTTTGACACATTGCAAATAAAGTTGTCATAATCCACTAAGCTTTTGACAAGGAAGCTGCGAGAAACTGACGAGGAAAGGATGATGGTGACACTCTGTGAAGGATGATGAGCATTTCCAGTCTGTTCCCAAAGGAAATGGCCCCAGAAGCAAATACTCAGGGATGACTAATATTTTAAATAAAACAATACAAAACACATACTAACCACCTTCCTCACCACCAGGAAAAGAAACAAAAACCAGAAAAGCCCAGAAAATAACTAGCAGTGATATAGTACAACTAGATCCTATGCAGGTAGGAGCATCATGTAAGACCAAAGAGGATGCACTCTGCCAGATTCTCTACTGGACACTTGAGTGGAGTCAACAAGAAACCATTCTGTCCAGGAGTACTTGCCAGTCTAGTACCATAATAAGAACTACAGAAAGAGAGTAGATCTGTGCGAAGCGGCTACTATGTCCTTCGGATTCGGCCGATTCAGTGGACAGTGATTCGATTCTGTGATTCAATTCACTGTCCCGATTCGAATCAGTTGAATCTGATTCAGAGATTTGGCTGCTGCCAGATCGCCAAAATCAGCCAGGCCAGGCCCATCTCTCACCCCTTTCCCAGTTCCTGGCACTTGTTTAAAAAAAAGCCCCAACTCAGCGGGTGCTGCTGGGTGGGAGACAATCCCCGCCGCCCCCCACTGCCCCACACTGCATGGTGGGGGGCTCTGCACGAGCCCCCTGACCCTGCCCTTGCTCTCCCAGACCCCCATGGGTGCCCAGCCCAGGCCAGCTCCAGCCCTTTAAGAAAAAAAATGAAACCCCCCACAGACTCACTGTTCCTGCTGGCGGGGGGTGATCCCTACTGCTCCGCACCAGGAGCAGTGAGTCCCTGGGCTTTTCTTGGGGTTTTTTTCCCTAAAGGGCCAGAGCTGGCCTGGGCAGGGCACCTGTGGGAGGGGCTGGGGGAGTGTAGGGGGTCAGGGGGCTCGTGCAGAGCCCCCCGCATGCAGTGTGGGGCAGCAGGGATTGTCCTGCCCTCCTGGC
>NW_017729032.1:258216031-258216895 GCF_001723915.1 Gavialis gangeticus | reverse complement strand
CCTACTCTTCCCCAGCCCCCCACTACTGCCCCTGGTACTTACCAGCTGGGAGTCGGCTGCAGCTCCCTGCTGCAGCCACTGGGGACTCCCCAAATCATCAAAGCTTTCTGAATCTTTTCCGAAGATTCAGAGATCTTTGAATTGATTCAGACCTTTAAAATTGGTCCCCTGATTTGATTTGGAGACTCAGCACCAAATCGGGCCAAATCTCCTCCTAATCAAATAACCACCCCAAGCTTCGCACAGCCGTAATAGAGAGCCATTAAAGTAACTTTATCAAGCCTAAATACAAATGTGACCACCTGTCACTAGATGGTGCTCTTGATATCAACAATCTACAGAAACGTATCTTTTGTTATAGTTCTGTATAACAATGCTTGTGTTCCTCATAATGAGGTAGTTGCTGGCTTCAATAACAGTATGTACCAAAACTGTAAAGGTTTCTTGAGTAAGCTAATAGTTCATATCTCTTTCAAATGTCTTTTTTTTCCCTTGGGTGGTTGAAAATAAATTGGATGGTAGCCATTATATTATCCAAATCCATTAAGATGTGTGTGACCTTTAATACAGGCACACTAATGTAAAATGCCTGGAAAAACTAATGTTGCAGAGACCCTAATGGTCCTGTAGACACCAGGAACTTCAGGGGGACATACTTGAAAATGTTTATGCCGCTTTTTTCTTTCAGAAAGATCCTCATTCCAGAAGCTTTTTAAAAGACTGCTCCCTATTGAGGCAGAAGTCAGAGCAGTAAAAGAACCCATTAAAAATATGTACTCATTTAAACCAAAAGGTTTGGGGCAAAAATCAGTAATGGAGAAATGGTAGCTTCCTTGGGAAGAAAAACCTGCAGCACCCTTATGG
>NW_017729032.1:258195679-258211031 GCF_001723915.1 Gavialis gangeticus | reverse complement strand
AAAAAGGATGTGGAAAAGCTTGAGAGAGTCCAGAGAAGAGCCACACGCATGATCAGAGGTCAAGAAAACAGACCTTACGACGACAGGCTGAGAGCTATGGGGCTCTTTAGCCTGGAAAAGCGCAGGCTCACGGGTGATCTGATGGCTACCTATAAATTTATCAGGGGTGACCACCAGTATCTGGGGGAACGATTGTTCACCAGAGCACCCCAAGGGATGATGAGGGCGAATGGTCATAAACTACTGCAAGACTGTTTCAGGCTGGACATAAGGAAGAATTTCTTTACTGTCCGAGCCCCCAAGGTCTGGAACAGCCTGCCATCGGAGGTGGTTCAAGCACCTACACTGAACACCTTCAAGAGCAAATTGGATGCTTATCTTGCTGGGATCCTATGACCCCAGCCGACTTCCTCCCCTTTGGGCAGGGGGCTGGACTTGATCTTCCGAGGTCCCTTCCAGCCCTAATGTCTATGAAATCTATGAAATTTCTAGGCCATGGAAGTAACCCCCTTCAACTATTTGCTTACTGGCCTTTGTGGGAGTAGCTTCCTTGGAATCCATTCTCTCAACCTTGGATTCTGCACAGGCTGGCAGGATCCACAGGTCCCGCCTTTCCTTCCCTTCTAGAAGTGGATCATTTGAGCTTCTGTTACACTATATTAATAGGAATTGAGCATGATGGATGATGAAATGCAGTGCTATCTGTAAATAAACCTCAGAGGTATGACAAACATATGAGTGCATTCTGGGCTAAGGTGAGAAAAAATATCCAAATATAGACACAAATATAAATCAAAGAAGGTGGCAGGCATGCTTATATAACACATGCTATAAATGCACCTGTTTTATTCAGGAGTCCAGCAATAACACAGAGTCCCTGTCCTTTCCTAGCTCACTTTATTTTGTTCACCCAGTATCTCCTGCCACTAGGTGATATTCACTCCTCCCACCTTCAGTTGAGGTCTTCCACTTCAGCCTGGTGCCAGGAGCTGGCCTGCATCTCTCAGGATCTAACCCAGAGGTCAGCAACCCCCAGCATTTGTGCCAGAGCATGGGATGCAAGGCCACTTTGCTTGGCACACCACAGCTGGCCCAGGTTCTGGGCAGCTGCAGCAGGTGGCTGGCAAACAGCTGCACTGGGGTCCGGAGCTCTGACACCAGCTCCGTAGAGGCAAATTTACATATGCACTTTGGGGCACATGGCCAGGAAGGTGCCTGGGGCAGTGCGCAACCCCAGCTCTTACCCACCAGCCACCCAGAAGTGAATGTGTACCTGCCACCACCAATGAGGATCAGGCCACTCATGGGTCCCCCACCATCTGCCTCTGGCACGCCAAGTTGAGGCATGGGTGGAGGCTTGGGTGTTTTTGGCACTTCAGCCACAAATGTTGCCAGCCCCTGAACTAGCCTGTAGTGTTAAGTGATTACTCTAGAAACATCTACGCAGTACAAAACACAACTGCGTGCAGATGTCTGAGCTAGTGTTGAATGAGCTTATGCAGATATGAGAAGCAATGAAGCTGTGTTAGCCCAAGGGAAGTGCTGCACTAATACAGCTTCACCAGTTTTGGTACCTGCCTAGGCCTGCCGAATCTTTACTTGATGCTGCATCACACTCTGCAAATTTGCCTTCTCTGCAGCATTTTCCCCTCAAGTCCGAGTCCCTGATATAGGCCAATGTTGACACTCTGGCTATTTCCTTATAGCAGGAATGCAGCCCATATCAGGGTCAATAATTTGAGGAAATTAACTCTTCAAAGTCCTCCTCCCCAGGTGTCTTAACACTCAGGAAGTTAGCACTCGTGTTTGCAGAGTTTGTCATCAGTTCACGGCAGCAAAGCTATTTTGCAACCAAGTGGGCTAGAAACTTACCCTCTTTAAAAGTGAAAGTGCAGATGCCATACAACTTGACTATGGCATAAAGACCACAGGCCTCTGCAAGCAGGAGGGTTAGACAACTTCTTATTTCCTTTGAAAAAAAAGAAAAAGAAAAGCTCCGGTTGCAGATACTCTAAATACAGAATAAAGATCACAAACCTTTGCCATATTTTCTACTGCCTTGATTCTTTTAACAGTCCCACAGAACTCACCTGCCAAGCAATCCTAGCTTCCTGCAGTCCACTCCAAAGCCCAAGTCATGTATATGAATGGAGTGGGAAAAGCAGCAATGGCCATGGCGCTGCCCTATAATAACCTGCATACTGAATGTTACTCATATTATTGGGATTTATTTATTTATGCAATTTATACGTTGCCCTTCCCAACAAAGGCTCAGGGCAGTTTACAGCAAGAGAAACAGAACAACATAAAAGGGCAATTAGATTAAATAAAACACAATAAAACAGAGATCCACTAAACAGCACCTTGGCCTAGTCTTGTTTGCTAAATGCCTGCCCAAATAGAAAAGGTTTTTTTGTGCTTCTGAAAGATGCCCAGGCAAGGGCTCTGGCAGACCTGACTCAGGAGGGAGTGCTACAGCTGAGGAGCGACTGCTGAGAAAGACCTCTCATGCATATTTGCCAAGCAGACTTGGCGTACTGATGGCACTTACAGGAGATGTTTACGATATAACTTAATTATATGCCATTAGCATATCAGCCATCCTGCAAATACTTGCAGATGTGACAGAACAATGAGAAAAACAACTGATTTGAGGGATTGTGATCTAGTCCCTAGCTAAGCCTATAGGACTGATTTCAATTTTGCACAAAGGCAAAAGGCCAGACAAAAACCAAAAGGTGTCTCTCCTACAAGGGAGGCAGTTTTTGGGGAGCCTTTTAAACTGAACATAACCACCTATGGGAAGACATCAGAAGAAGCTAACCTACTTCATCACCAAGGGAGAACAAGCCTTCAAGTAAGCCAGATGGGCATTAGGGATGTGCAAAACGGCACCATTCTGCTTCAACTTGCATTTCGACATTTTGACAGAACAGCTTTCCATTTCCAATTTCATTTCAATTTAAAACCGCTATTCCATTTCGTTTTGTTGAAACAGTGACGCTGTTTCAATGTTTTGCCCACAGGTTATAATGGGGAAGCTCAAAACAGCCTATATCTTCATCATTTCTGGCCTGATTTGGATGGAACTTGCAGGAATGGTAGCCCCTTCTGAGGGCATGAAGTCTGCTAAGTTTCACAGAGATAGGTGCAGGGGCTTGGGGAAACTGCACCCCAAATTCTTGAAAGCAAAACTCATGTCACGTGTATGTGTTAAGCCACAGCAGGATCAAAACTGCAGGGATGCTAGCTCTTGCTGAGGCCACAAAGCCTGCCAAGTTTCAAGGAGATAGGTGCAGGGGTTTGGGGGAAACTGCACCTCAAACTGCGGGCAAGCAAAACTCGTGACATGGGTGACACTGTGTGTGTTAAGGTGCAGCAGGGTGAAAACTGCAGGCCTGCTAGTGCCTGCTGCAGCCACGAAGCCTGCCAGCTGTCAAGGAGAGTCTGGGTTCTGGGGCCCTGCACCTCTAGCTACTGACAGGCAAAACTTGTGACATGGGTGGGTGACACTGTGTGTGTGTTAAAGTGCACCCTCACTCTACTGACACCAAAGCAGAAAGCAGGGCAGTTCAAACAATGCTGCCTTTTATGCAGTTTTTCCATCCCTCCCCCAGAGCACTGGGATTGGAAGGGACCTCAGGGAAGGATCACAGTCACCGGCCAGCTACACAGTCAATATGAGAGCAGTCCTTCTCCCCTCTTCCCCCTCCCTCTCCTTACTTTAGTTTCTGTTTCCCTGCAGGCAAGCCCAGCTTGAGCTTTGAAACTCGAAACATTTTGAAAATTTCAAAGAGCTTCAATTTGCCTCCTTTCGTTTCAATGCTGTTTCGAAGCTCTCCATTTCATTTCAATTTTGCTGTTTCAAGCTCAAAACAAGTCGAGACAGTGTTGAAACAAAACTGCCGGTGAAACTTCGGACAGCCCTAATGTGCACAGACTGCTTTAGATCACCTATATTTTCTTCAGCTGTTTTGCTCTTACTGTTAAAGTTAAACATACTTTGGATCAGAAAAAATCTGACCTGGTCACAGACTCCTGAAGCGTGGCAGCACAGTCAGTTAGACTAGCTGGGGAAGCATGCTTGGTACACAGGACATTGTAGCACACAGACAGGCAATATAGGGACCTGGCACCTGGGCCAGCTCCCTAGTATAGGCAGAAATACCTTTTTGCCACCCTCCCATGAAATCACTCCAATTCTAATTTGATTTAAAAACAGAGTTAAGGAAATGAAGCAGGGGGGAGGGGTGTGTGTGAAGGGAGGAACAAATCTAAAACATATTGCATATATGCAAAGCAAACACAAAGATGACATACACTATTAGTACTTTAAAACTTTTTCTCAAATATTTTTGGGATAAGCAGTTATCCTCTCCAGTGTATTTCACTTTCCTTGCATTATACATGCA
Organism: Gavialis gangeticus; assembly: GCF_001723915.1. Classification (NCBI taxonomy): domain Eukaryota; kingdom Metazoa; phylum Chordata; order Crocodylia; family Gavialidae; genus Gavialis; species Gavialis gangeticus. The sequence goes on along the minus strand of NW_017729032.1, from coordinate 258,206,619 downwards.
AGCTTATTGATGGGTTGTGTTATATAGACCAATGCTCCTTCAAATGCAATTAAATTAAGACACCAACACACACACTCCTCCCCAAACTGAGACCAGTCATCTCTAGGATGTAGTTGTGCATTTGGAAGTGTAAGCTTTTCAAAACTGCATTTTCTGTTTATGAGAGAACAAGCATAGTTCATAGACTCCTGAATGCAACGGATGCTTATAAACAAGAACCAAAGCTTATTATTTGCACAGGAACTCCTGATTTTAGGCCAGGTCACAGCAGATTGTCAAGAGCTTTAAGTCATTAAAGAGATCCAGGGCATGTGTGTCAGAGGACAGGTTGATGATGAGACATTCATCTAATGCTTTGCTTAAAACGATGCCCTGCTGTTTTTGCTTTGATGTTCCAGTAATATCATGAAAAACCTTGACAGCCTATGATTCTCTTTAAATTGTATAGGTCTGGCAGAGTCTGTTCACCTGATTGTATGGCAGTATCTGTATCATAGTTGGAAAAGCCAACTGCTTAGTTCGTTTCTGTTCTACTTAGCAGATCGTTGCTGGTCTTGTAATCAAAATTCCCTCTTCTTGGTTCACACTCCAAGTTATTTTTCTTGCAGGGAACTTACTTTGATTCCTGACTCCCTGGTCAGTTTCTTAACATCATCAGGCCCCTTGATAACCTCTTATCAGAATGATAATTTACAGGGAAGAAATCAGGGCAGCATGTTATTGACCAACTCATTCAGGAAACAGTCTGCCCTCCTTCTGCCTGACTCCATACTAACACAGTTAACTACCTCTCTCAGTTTACAAGGAATACTTTTAAAGCTTTTAGCTGATGCAGGGTTCATTCAAAATCCAGTTCAACTTCTTCAAAGCATCTGACTTGCAATGTTGTCCTCATAAAGTCACCCATGCCAAAAAAATATGTTGCACAATAACTTAGCTACAGCTTTGTGAACCAGCAGCTTGGTAATGCTTCTAGTTCTGGTTCCAGTGGGGTCTCTTAGGCTTGAAACTCTGGCTACCATCCTAAAATATCAGATTTCAGAAATTGGTACAGAAATATACAGATCATATCACTTCAGCTGTCTCCTCTCATTTCGCTTAATGTTTTGGAAAGAAGGTGCATTACCATCCCAGTAAGGCAACAAGGTCAGCTACTTCAACTCGCTGCTTCAGTGCAGTCATCTATGATATCATCAAGGACTAGATTCAAAGAAAGTGCACAAGACAGGCGAGGAGAAACATAAAAGAAATGCACACACTTTGTTTGGATCCTGAATTCCCTTCTGAACCTGTTGCTTTTGCCCTTTATATTTGACCTCTCAAGTCAAAGAGAGATTCCAGTTTCACTTAATTGTTCAAGGAGAGCTTTTGTCCAGCACCAGTAGAGCCTGTCATGTTAAAACAAACAACCCAAAAAATCCAAACAAGATGTTTTTCATTGTAAACTCTGACTCTTCTCCCCTCACCTCCTCCTTCTGCAGAAGACCCCCCCCCCAATCCTTGTCATCTGTCTCTTGTTAACTAATTTCTCGGGTGCAGTCAAGCATAGAAGAATATTATTTGGCACCTTTTAAGACAGAAGAAGTGATTTCTTCCTTGATCATGTTCCAAAGCATTTGAATATTTTCCCCAGATAATTATCTGGAATTTGTTTTGAGGCAATTTATCAGAGATGCTGCAAAAATTACGATATAGAATTCATTGTGGGATGAACAGCGTTTTGTCTATTGAACTTTGTAGTGGGATACGTTTTCTATTCTGTGCAACCTAATCAAATCTAAACAGCTTTCCAAAACAACTGGCCAGTTTCCTAGAGAATCAATTTGATGCTGGTTTTCATGAAAATGTGGGATCTTGCTTTGGTGTAATTTCTATATATAGCAACAGGTAATGACAGTTCACATAATCTGCCAACATGTTAGGATATTTTCTGATCTCAGGTACTGTTCCTGGCTAAACCAAAATCTTTAGCATTCAAAAATCTTGCAGCGAAGCAAACCATCATTTGAAGTAGAACAGAAAAGCCTATCTAATTTCTGAATTCATCATTGAAGACTGAGGTGGAGAGAAAAGAAGGGAGTGGGGGGGAACGTAATGAAAACTGTCTTTCATTATGTACAAAAGAAAATTCAATAAGGTAATATGGTAGCTTGAAAGATGCCTGTAAAGTCACTTTAATATATGGATCATGCAACCATTTATACATATTCAGCCAATGAAACGGGAAGCACCACAGAAAGTATTAGTCACCAGGCTGACTCACAGGCATTTCTGGTCTCCCCTTAAAAAGGAGAGAAAGAAAAGAAAAGAGCTTCCTTGAAAGAACAATTTGGGCCATAGGAACCAACTTTTATTTTTTCTGGGGGAGGGAGGGGGCTAAGATGATAGACATGTGGAAAGTTTTACTCATTTCAGGTGACAGCCTTTTTTCCAAGGGCCCCACGTACTTGGCACCTTTGATTTGGGCACTATCTATAAGAATAGATAAGGAGGGTGGGGGGAAGAAAAAGTGATGGATGGGGAAGAGAACAAGAGCATCCTGGCTGAGACTTTACATTCACCTCATTGTTTGGTATATACAGAAGACTGACTGTGTTCAAACCAAACCCAGCCTTCAAAATTCAGCCCTGACAAACTTCTGCAATCCTGTTCACTTCTATTGGGTTGTAGCATATCACTTCAAGAAAGTTTCAGTATGGAGGGCAAGACTTCTGCATCTACTAATATTCCTAAAGGCAGAACTGTGTAGAAGAAAAAAAGTCAGTAGCATAGTCTGACAAATGTTTGAACAAACTTAGCTTTGTACGGGCCATGTCTGTTAAATAAACGGAGATGCAATCAACATGAATGGCTTCTACAGTGAAATGACCCCATGAGCCATCAGGACATCTATAAATTCACATTTCAAAAAATACAACAACTTGAAAGAAAACCACAAACCAAGATGGTCAACCTTGACCACATATCTCTTTCTACCAGCTTTAACACCTGTATTTCATTTTTGCTTCAATAAAGCCCTAGGTTGCTAGCATAGTAGTAAAGCTTCTTATTTTTAATTGGAGAAAAATGTGTGTTGCTTCATACGTGATGATGTACCTCATCATCTGCCCCCCTCTTTTCAAAATTCTAGATCCACTCATGTCTGTTGACATGATTTTACAGTACACATTTCACTCCTTGCATTAAGAGATAGGAAAACAGTGCATTATCCCTAAAAGTTTCAGCTTTAGGAGAGAGGCTTTGGGTACACAGCTCAGAGGGTCATACAAGGCCCATTGTCTTGCTTGTTGCCTTCTGTTTCTAGTTTGACCTGTCTATGCTTTAAGCCCCAGATCAAATTTTATGCTGGGGTTGTCTAATATATGGCCCCAGTACTCTAGAAACTCGTGTAGTCCCAATTAATATCTAGCCTTGCTAGTAAAAGGAGAAACAAATATAAAAGCCAACACTGTTCATTTCAGGTTCTAATTACCTACATGAAGGAAAAAGCATCTTCAAACTCCCTTCTGACCCAACTAAACCAGATGCATAATTTTAGAAAAGCTGATAAAACAGCAAATAGCATTAAGGATTACATGAAAGGAGAGTGTAACAATTCTTTTTATTTTTCTGCTGCCAAACCATTTGGAGTTATTACATGCAACTGCATTGCTGTTTATTTCAACATATTGGTGAGGTCAAGACTAAAGAACACCTTTGTTCAACTTGGACTTCTCATAGACAGAAACATGTTCAGCTGCATTACAGATCAGGGATATGGATGTCTGGCCTTAGATATTTTTACAGTGAATCTGAAAAGAGGTTTCTCAAAAGCACACTAATGAGTTTACTCCTATCAAGACAATATACCTTTTGTTTTAATGTAGCATTATGTTAATTTATCTATCTGTATTTAGATTTTTAGTAGGAGGCGGCAGTAATGGTTCACTTTCGATATCCTTGACCAACATTACAAAATAAATTAAACAATAAATCACTGATTGAATGACACAGAGGTTGCATCTACACAAGACTCTGACTGCAGTCATTACTGGAGTTACTGTGCAGTAGCAGCGCCGAACAGCTTTTAGGTGACTGTGCAGTAGCTCATTACTACTGCTCAGTAGTGTTGCATCATGCTTCCTGCTATATGACTCTACTACACAGCATGGGCGACTGGTGACACTGCCCCGCCAGTGACCGGGGTGGTCTCCCTGTGGCTGATCTCACTGACGGGGGGGTGTCACTTGTGGGCGGTCGTGCCGACTGGGAAGTGGCTGCGGTGCTCTCAGAAGCAGCCGTGGTGCTTCATCTGGCACTCCCATTCCCTGGCCAGCGCTCGCAAAGGGGCACCAGCGCTCCCGCCAGCCACCCCTGCCCATCACCTAAGTGAAGAGTGCAGCCTGTCAGGGGTTGCACCAGCGCTCTCAGGGGGTGCATGGGCACCCCTGTGCACCCCCTACGCATTGCCACTGCTACACAGTAGTAATGAGCTACTGCGCAGTCAGCATCTCATGCAGACATGGCCAGCAAGGATTATAATACCATCCACAGTGCTACTGTCCAAGTGTTTCAAAGGCAATTACACTTTTAGTTGTCAGGAGCACTTAATTCGCAAACACCTGAAAAAGTATGAGAGGGCTAAAGGAAATCCTATAACCTTACAAGTTACTATAAGAAAAACACATACGAAGATTCCCTTGTCATTTCAATATTTTACTACAGCGCACACACACACATGTGCATATGAAGTATCATAAACAGGATGACAGTACTATTCTTAACTTATGTAAACCAATAACTATAAAATAAAATGTAGTGTAGGATTTAAGGAAGTAGACAGTTGAAGAGTGTGAGACAGAAAATGCACAGTGGGATTCTTCCACTAGCTCAAGCAGTTATAGTAGCGAACTCTAAACCAGAGCCAATGAGGAATTTTACAGGGAGACTTGTTTCAAGGTGTATGACTTCGGTGGAGCTTAAGTTTTTTGTGGCAATTTTTGTGGAAAAATTCTGAAGTCCAGAGTGGAATTTTTGGACAAAACACGAGAATAAAAAATCCCAAACTACCAATACCTTGGGCACTAACTTGAGGTGTGGGAAACCTAGATTCATTTCTGTTTTACATTATTCACACCAAGGACTTTAATCAATCCCCTATCTCACAAGGAAGTCTTCACAAACAGAATAATCCTTTTAATACAAACTGCTGAAAAAGGAAACAAGAAAATAATGTGAAAACACTTCAGTGCGGGCTGCGGTGGACACAGGTATTTATGTTTATCAGATATTTCTTTAAATAGAGTCAACCACAACATTGCTGCACCGAGCAGTAGTTTGAATTAAGTCATTCAGCGTATTAGTCAGAGCAAGTGAATTAACTACTTTAGCATACCACAATACACCTTTTGCTTTTGGAGGGTTTGTCTTCACTGCCTTTTTAAACTTAAGATATGACTTCAGTTTTGCCCTTATTCCATTTTCTCTCGCCTACAAGACTCTAGCTTGAGTTAAGTGATAATTTGAGGTCAGTCTAACTTTTCCATCTACTCATTCCTACACAGTAAACCTACTGGCCCCTTTGGCCCAGGGGTGTGGCACCTGGCTTTACCCTAGCATAGTCACTGCAGAGCTTCATCTACAACGTTGCACGCTGGTTGACTCTGCACCTGCTCTTATCTGTCTGAAGGCATTATTATCCAACTGTTCGTTGTAAAGAGCCACTTGCGGATTCTTTCCCAGTTGTGCGAGACCATGTCTGTCCTTGAACTGCAAAGTTCACTTATATCTGCCTGAAATAAAACAAACCCTGGGCTTCAACATTTGAACTTGGGCTAGCTTAGCTAAGTCACCTCTGCACGCAGGTCAGATTTCTCCTGGGGACAGGATTGGAACTAAAAGCCAGGTCAAAAGCCCCGATGAATAGTGCGGTGAAGACTTTAGGCTAGAGATATGGAAAAAGGTATGACATTCAAGCATTGCTGAAGTTTTAACTAATAAGATTAGAGGGACATGTCATGAGCTCATGACCTGCTAATCCTATTGTTTGGTGTAGCTCAGGAGTTGCTATGCACTGAGGGTGCTGTCACTCTGGCTAAGTTAGCGCAACTGGAGCAAGTCTAGTGTACTAACATGAGCTAACTGTGGCAAATGCTCGTATCCATAAAAAATGGCAAAAGTTCACAGAAGATGAGGCACCGTAGTAGTCCTTTCCATATACTGTGTGCTTGCTCTTCACTAGACCTCATAAAAAAGCATGTCCACATCAACGTTTGCACGGACAAGGCTCAGTGACTCAACAAACAACTTTTGCTCAGGTGTTAAAATGCCCATTTTCAAGGTTACTAAGGGCATGTCTATCCTGCAGCATGTCCAAGCATGCCCCACCCACCTGCATTCACATTTTCCAAACCTATATGTGTGCCAGTGAAGTTTCTCCAAGCTCATCCCCAGCAGTCACTCTTAAGAAAGCTAGAGATAGAAGGCTTTCAAGCACCTGCAGAAAGATGCTCCCACAAGTGTCCGTGCCAGCAAGGTCACAGGTTTGGAGCGTGCCTGCAGACAGAGGTGAATGCAATGTACTCAGCCCAGGCAACACCTATAGCTTAGACAGGCCCCTTGGCACTTCAGAGTGCAAGGCTTATTGTAAGTCAATGGGCTCCTGCATGCTGAAGTCACTTGTGAAAAATGGGACTTTGGGCTGACAGGGAGCAAGTCAAGTGGACCTGATTTAAGAGATCAGCTCCTAAAAGGGAGCTTCTAAAAGGGAGAAAACTCAACAGATTTGCTAGCTTTACCCCCTTGTGGCTCCTCTATAGGAAAAAGTCAGCAAACCTGGTTCCTGTAGCTAGAGGCATGATCACATGAACCAGTTACTATGAGACTAATGCAGGCAGACTTTTATTGAACATCACAGTAACCACACACATACACACTTATGCCACGTAAAGGGCAGACTGACCTGTAAAACCTTAGGTCTCTATGAAACAAAGATAAGTTACCACAACTGAGCTTTCATTTCCTATGGGGTAAGAGTGCACGCAGGCAGTTCACTGTGCAGCAGTCAACTGTCCATAGTAAGCCCCCCATTTCTACCTTAGAGTAACTTGGCTCATGCCTTGAAACACCTCATGCAATTAGGAACTGCAGAAAGGGCTGCAAAAAGGGAAACATCTAAATGTGTTGTCTACAGAGCCAAAGGGGGAAAAGGCAAGGGAAAGAAAACCTGAAGTCTTAAGAAGAACCCAGTTGTCCAAAGCAGAACATGAAGATTTCCTTTCATAAGAAAATTCCTCTTCACAGCAACTATTATATTTAGAGTGGCTTTATAGTGCCACAGGTAACTACTCTCTCTCTAGGACTATTGGCAAGTCTCATGAGTATATTGTAAAACTCACTGAAGTCAATGGAAAGATTACTATTGACTTTCTAGGCTTCTGAAGCAGATGACACACAAGCAGTTTACTGTGACATACATCCTAGACTGCCTGTTCTACTTGGGCCCAGCTTGGTGATTTCATATGACTAGCCTCAAAACACTGCACAAGTGTGTCGGTTTTAATTCTCAATGGAAATTTCAGAGGTGCAGAATTACCAAGATGAGAGATTTTCTTCTAAAAACTCAGTTCAGTGTCAGAGTCCTTGGCAATGAGGTTTTGCAGAGTTCGGAAACATAGTAGTGGTTTCCCCACAGGAAATCTCTGATATAGCATGTAATAAGAGCCATCATTTTAGGGGCGGTTAATGAGATTGTCTTGTGCTTAACATTCTGAAATTCACTGTTTTATCACCAACTATAGTTACCTACAATTTACAGATGAGGCTGTGATTAGGTGGTTAATTTTGTTATGAAATAGGGAACTCAGCCCACTCTAGACAACCAGCAAAACTCCTCACACCATAAACCCTGTTTCTGTTTTTATAGAAGTTTTATACCAGCTTAGGTTCATAGGTGTTACTCCCGATTTACATCCCTGCGTGTCCTCGGTGGACTTTAAACCACTGTACAACTTGCAAAGAAGACTGGAAGAGTTTGTACTTCACATGCTTTCAACTTCATTGAGAATTTCATCTCCTACAGCACTTTTCACAGACCATCTCCAGCAAAGGTGAGTGTATTTTGGTTATGGTATCTTTTCCCAAACCCTTTAAAGCTGGTTCACCGTAGAAAGAAGATTCATATTAAGGGCAATTCTACCTGCAAGAGCACTGAAACTATTCATGGATATTCAAGCACCACCGCTCTCTCCATTTATTATTCATCCTCCCCATTCTTTATTTATTGTACTGCTAATTAATGTCAACAGTGACGGTGGTCTTCAAGTAGGTACAGTTCAGGTAATGACTACCTTTTAGAAAACTCAAATGCAAAGTAGGCACAATGGGCCAAAATGTGCTCTCAAGCATGCCATTTATTCCGCTAGATATTGTGGGAGGCATGGCTCATCTGATTGTTTAGTCCGATAACAGAGTGTCGTACTAACACAGTAGTTATTCAGAAGGAAAGAATAATGTACCACTTGCAGCCTCATGCCCACACAGCAATATGCACAAATTATCAGCAGTTCACAAATATGGAATGAGGTCTATGCCCTTAATTTACCCCGTTACCTGAAAGATATGGGTCTGTCCACTCAAAGATAATGCATATGAGCCTTATATCCTTAATGCCTATGTTTCTGGTTTTTTTAGTCGTCCATGTTGATCCCCGTCTTAGCTGATGATGTGTTTTGTAACCAAGTGCAAAAATTATGAGAATGATTTTAAATATGGAGCACTGGAAAGCAGGGAGTGAAAATCCTGAAATGCCTTTCAGCTTGGACAAATCTGATTTTCTTCCAACCCCATTTTCCAGACTCTAGTAGTTTGGATTAGAGCTGCATAAAGCTGGTGAAGATGGTTTCTGTCTAGCTTTGTACAAGTATTGTCACTGTTTCAGGCAGTTTGGGTCCTTGGCTAATTGTTCAACTCTCTATAAGGGTGCTGCATAGACTGTCCGGACCCAGAGGACTAATTCAATATACACCGCAGCTCTGTAATTGTCCATCTGCTGAACAAGCAGCAAGCTGTTGCTTCTGGACCTAGACTAACTCTCCCCAAGTTTTAAGCTCCCCTGAGTTGCGGAATGATCCAGCCATGGTTTCTTCCTCCAAGTCTTTGGTATAGATTAACTGCAAACCCTTTAGAGACACAGGGCCTCATAGGGGAACTACTGGAGGGTCCCAAGACTAATGAAAACCCACCCTCCTCAGTAGGCTAAAGTATACCCTTTCTGAAAGCTTCAACCTTACTCCTTCAGGAACATGACAGTTAGTAGAAGTACACTCTGGGCTTTAGATAGCAAAATGTAGACAAGTGAATGAGACACCTGGATACATTTCCTAGCCTCAGTTCCCACATATGCTTAGAGTCATCATCACCAAAGGCCATCTGGTGCTACTTTAAACCTCCCCAGAAAAATGCCTACCCAACAGGCTTCTCAAAGAAATCCAGGATACTTCCCCTCTGCACAAGTCTCTTCCTCAAGAACACAGAGATAATCTCTTCTTACATTTGCAGCCAGGCATCATCTTCTTTTCTCTCTCCAGAAGGGTCAGCGAAAGACTCTTTCTTTATAACTACCTGTACCCTTTGTCCAGCTTCATCACCATCCCCTCTCCCTCCACCCACAATCAGAAGTTTTAAGGGCACACTGAATAATTCTTTGCTTAGTTACCACCTCCCTTCAGTTTAGACTGAAGGCCTGGACAATATCCAGCTCTTAATTCCTTTGGAAAAGAGGGCCACGAAGGTCAAACAGGCCCTGCCCTCTTCAAATACTGTGTCAAGTGCAAAATGTCCCTGTTCACAAGCTTTGGTCAAATACGAATGCAAAAGACAAGCCACGCTGTGCATTCAGAGCATAGATCGCAGCATGGCCCACCCTCCCCAGGATCAAACTGAATTCAGCACCTCTGTACAGACAGATTCCCCAGAACACCATAACACATGAAACAAGGGCTTATCCAAAATCCAAACCCATGTGAAGCCTGTTACTGTTGCCAAACAAAGCTATCATAACTGACAAGTCGTAATTATCCTTCTCTGCTGAGGAGTAATTTATTAACATAAACAAAGCATTTCCACTTAGAGCTAAACTTTTTTTGCCTTATTCTACATACCCACCAGTTTATTACACCTCTCCTTGACTCCTAATTACCTCTAAAGAGTTCTTCTCCTGCCAGGCCTTTTCCTTCAGCTAATAGCGTTTCACTCAACATCCCTGCAGGTTTCCGTATTCCTCAGGCCTGTTGCCTTGGCACGAAGGAAAAAGGCTCTCTGCAAGCCCACGTCACGCTCCTACTTCTTTATGTTTCTCACTGAGCACAGGCTGTCTCTCACCCCTCCTAACATCCCTGGTGTTGAGCTACAGACTGATCCCAGGACTCATTTCCTTCACCAGGGGAACAGACCTGAGCGGGATCCAGGTATGGCTGAGTTCACTGCATTTCAGCGGCTGGCTAGCCCAGTGACAACATGCTTCTTTTAAGCGTGAGCAGCCCTGCTGAACTCCACTGGACTTCTCCTTTGCTTAAAGAACATTTTTAAAAGCTTGGGATGTGAGCCAGCGTATTCAGCGTTTAGTCTAATTAAATCCCAACCCTCTGCTTTGTTTGGCCAGAATGGCTATTTTTTTGGAGCAAACATATAAAAGAACACATTTCCCTATTTCAATTCTAATCTCATATCTAATATTGTGGCACGTATCAAAGCTGCTTTTAAGTCAGAAATGTGTTTCTTCTCATGCTAAAGTTTATCCAAATGCACTTATTTTCAAGTTTGCAGCTCAGTGTGAGAGCATTCACTATTTTTAGTATTTTTGTCTCTAACTATACCAAATTGGAAGACATCTGGTTTTGATAACATCTGGACAATTAAAAGCTCCATTTAGTTTTGGGGCAAAAAAAAAATAAAAATAAAAA
>NW_017729032.1:258184304-258190679 GCF_001723915.1 Gavialis gangeticus | reverse complement strand
GAGGTTCATGTTGGACAGGCATCTAAGTGCTTGAATACTTTTTCAAAGTTTTTTGGAGCATTCCTAACCAATTCCATTGAGGAATTAGGCAGAAAATTCCACAAGAGCATATTTTCAATAAGGAAGCCCAGTGTTCCTTAAGGTCAGAAATATAAAAAAAATAAAAAACCTGTAAGAATAAAATAAAATAAATTGCAGAGCCATCTCAACATTACCAGAACTAGCTTAATTAGACATTCCTAAGGAAGCACTGGTGTGGGAAATATACTTTCTACATTCTGATTTTGGATGCTAATAAATTAACAGTATTAGGAAATGAACGACATTTTAGTAGATGTATAATAAGCAGGAGAATTTTTTCTCTTAAATCATTCTTTTCCAGTGAGGCTAATATTATAAAATATATAAAAGCATATATTGCTGATAACATTTTACAACTCTGTTGTAAAAATTATAAAGGCCCTCACCTGTGCTCACTCAGAAAAGAAAATTGTGGATAATGGGCTTTGTTGTTTTATTTAATAATTACAATAAAGAGTAAGACACTTATTTTTAATCAAAGATAAGGCATTTTGGGCCTAAAGAAAAGCAATAAAAATAAAAGGTATAAATCCTTGAGAAAACACCGTAAGAGATTAAATCATCTGCAAGAAGACAGCAATTCAGAAAACAGAATGGCTTTGATAGCCAAACACAGGCAGATGTTTTGGAAATATCAAGATGTGGTATACAGAAAATATATACCACGCTTTTGAACCAGCTGCTTTCATCAGGTGTTGAGCAGATTAAATTTTCCTCTGGCTGGGTTAACTTGTACAAAGCAAGAATTTCAAAGCTAGGAGGGACCATGTAACGATGGTTTGGCCTCCTATATAACCCAGTTTATATCATTTCATTAAGTAACTTCTGCAGGAAACCGGTAAATACTGGCAACATCATGTTCTTTAGAAAGACTTCCAGGCTTGATTTAAAACATAAAGAGTTAGAGAATCAATGAATCAATCAATTTCCAAATTTAAAAAATACCACTTTATTTGTTATACAAAGCTAGATATGGGCACAAATAAAGCATCCATACAGTATCATTAATGTAGGTCCGGGTTCTCTAGAAAATGAAACAGAGCTGAAATTTGATTCATGAAATGATATACAGCCATGTTATAACAAGAGGGTATGCTTCCACCCTACACTTCAGGTTAAAAATGCAGCTGGGCACTGCCCACATTTATTACTCCACTGAGTAGTGCCATTGGATTCAATGGAACTACATACCTAAGTTTGCGTGTTACTGCTCAGCGTAAGTTAGCATTGCAGAATCAGGCCTCTCACATGAAAACACAAAGCCTCGTGCCTGCTTTTTTGTGGGAAGAGAGGTAGATCGTACCAAATACAAGGGTTCAATCTACTTTTCACTTCTTCCTGAGAAATACAATGCAGGAGAGTACCACTTCTATCTCCAGGCTGCTGAGAAACCTCCTCCACCACATTTCCTGTTTGTAACTGAGCAAAGAAGAGACAAAAGACTTTTAAGACCAAGAGAGCTCTAGAGGCAAACTCAAGTTGCCAAGCTAATCAAAAGAGCATATTGGGGTGAGGCAGTTTAAACTCAATTTTATTTTCTGTTTGTGATACAGAAGCTCCTTCTCCAAACAACAATATATGAACAGGTATGTCTTTTTCTCCACTTTCGCTTGATTTATATAAGTCTTTTATATGGAGAGAATGCATTTCAATAGATTACAAATCCCTCAAGCAGGTTGTTCAAAATCTGAGAGTCTGAATATTCATCTTAGTAATTACAATGATGAGTCGTCATCATTGTAATCTAAATTAATCTTCAGCTAAGTGGGCAAAAGTACATTAAGATTTGTTAATGAGGAAGAAACACTGGCATCATTTTTGTGCTTAAAAGACTTCCTGCTTAGAGAGATGCTGATTTTACTGTGCACTTTTCTTTCCCTTCTGAGGCATGAAGTTTATATCTTAAAGAAGCAATTAGCTGCGGTCTAATTAATTGCAGTTTAAGGACCCCTTTCCAGGGAATCAATCTTGTATTAAAAGTTCACCCAGGTGGAAATTTTATTAATGTTAATTTAGCATTCGTCAGTCACTTAATGGATTTTTTTGGAAAGGGTCATTACTATAGAACATTATTTATCTCGCTGCTTAATTGGAGAGAAAAATTGCTAATTCAGCCTTTGTCTACAGACATGATGGGATATGAACTCTTTTACTCCTCCAACTCATTCTGCAAATATGGATCAGTTGGAAGTGACCAAAAGTCATTAATATACCTCCTTTGGATGATAAGGTGATGGTGGAGTTGGTATCTCTCATTCCAAATGGAGAGATATCTACATTCTGCTCCCCTCATCTTAGCTGAAAGGACTAAAGAAAGAATCATTCTTAGTGATGATTTCTCTAAATCAGGGACAGAATAGGACAACTTTCCAGTAGAAACTTCTTCTCTCCGTCCTTGAGCTGTTAGAAGGATTAACAAAAATATTGCTCTCCTTTCCCCAGGCTCCAGAGAGTAGTGCCTTTTGTGAGCACCAAATTTACTTCATAAATGAAGCCTGTGTCCATACCATTAGGGTACATCAATACCCATTAATGGGAGGATTTCAGACAGGAGATTTTTTAAAGAACCCTACAGTCCAGAGATGTGCCAACAGTACCTCAAAAGGGAAATCAGAAAAAGAGAAGTAGCAATTGCATTTATTGAAAAATATGTTTTAAAAGCCTTACATTGTATTATCATTATGATATAGTGCCATTAACGTGCGCAACAAAAAACAACACACTAAATAAAAGGCAGACTTTCATCCCTCAAGCAGAAAAATCAGAAAGTCATACAGAATATAATCCGGTTGGTCTAATTTACATTTTGAGATAAGGAAGGCATAAATTGCACTTAGATCCACCACTAAATGTGATCCTTTCTTCCAAAACTACATTGCCTTGAAAAAGAAATGGATGCCATAAATATAGAACAGACCCCAAAGCAAGGTGGATAAAAATATATAACAATGTGACTGATGTATTAAATATATCCCCTCCCCCCCACCCCTGAAATGTTCACAATTTGACACCAGAAATCCTGGGCTCAGCAAGCACTTTTATGGAAGTCTTTAGGCCGTAACAATTCAACCTTCATTGCTCTAAAGGCACTCCCATTGCTTTTATAATTGCAAACAAGCTAGTCCTTGAGAAGAAATATAAGAGACTTAAGTCCATTGTGTTTCTTTTGCTTGAAGATGATTCCATGAGACCTGGATAGAACCACAGGCTTGTAACATTCAAACCATGGTATATTATTCCTACAGATCTGTTTCAACTTGGGGCATTAGTTTTAAAAAGAAGCAATGTAATTTTTTAAATAATAAGACAAAAAGTTAAAACAAAGAAAAGGTTTCACTTTCAATGACAACTATTTGCATACAAATTGAGAAACCATCACCAAATGTGGCGATAAAGATCTTCAAAATCAGTCTCCTGCCTACACAAAAATCATCTATTTTTGCTGGGTATCACATGAGACAATATGGAAGAAAATTAAACTTGGAAAACAAATCCAACAATATTAAACCATGGGCCACTCTCTCATAGCAAGAGAGGAAGCATTCAGCATTTTCCTTCCATTTGTTTCAAGCTTTCCCACCCCCCCACCTATTTTTGACGTCTTTTGCACAGCAAGCGAGTTGTTACAGGTTACACCTGTTCTCTGTCACACAGAGACAGCTGCTCAGTTTTCTGTGGAGACGCATTGTTCTGCAGAGTGCTATTCAGGTTTTCCCCACTGCTGTCGTCAAAGTTATAGGTATTTAAATAACTCACTTTTAATAATAGTAAATAGCTGGAGTGGGGGGTTACTGGCAGTAAGCATGTGGATAGTGAAGGAACAGCTGGGGAAGAGAGGGGAATAGGTATGCATGAAGCAAGCGGTCTGAAAAAGTGAGATTTCTTTCATGTTTTCTATTTGGATAGCAAGATTAGCTTGAAATTTACATTAGAAAAAAAAGTGTGGGACACACAGAGAGGCAATATTCTGTGTTTGATCAAACCCCTGACTGGGACTTTATGGATATATCCAAGACTCACTTTCATTTATGGAATGTAAAAATGTTGATTGACAAGTGCAAGGTATTTGTAGACTGCTTATGTAGGATCAAGATTAAAAATGCAAGAGGATGATATGTTAATGGTTTGTGCATGTGCACGTTTCTCTCAGATAAATAAAATAAAACATTTACATTGGCATTTTGTAAAATAATTAAAAAAAAAATCTAAAACATGACCTGCTGAGGAAAACATTAAATAGTCTGCCTCAGACAGAAGCCTATTTATGATGTACAGAGAAATCCAGGAGGTTATGAAGTTTTTTTTTTTTGTATGTTGGAACATCGGCCATAGTGTCTCCTTTTTTTTTCCCCTTGGAGGATTTAGGAGAACTGTGAGGATCGTCATATTTTAAGTGCAAAGAAAATTAAACCTCACTAAATGAATGAAGCAGCAATTTTTTTACATCCTGACTTTAATTACATCAATTAAACAGTGGACAAATATTAATTGTAAAACTTGTTGTCATTTGTTGGGAATTGGTAATTGAACCAGTTTAAAAAACAGGATTGTAGAATTAATGCAGAGTAGGCTCGCTAGCAGGTATTAAACACAATAGTATGCCTGTAACCTCCAAATTATGATTTTGCTGGCCACTAAACACTGGAAACTGTAAAACAATGATTCTCAGCCATGGTACTGTGGCCCCTTGGGGTGCCTGAAGACCTTTTCAGGGGTACTATGGGATGCCATACAACGTAAGTACTTCTAGGACCCTGCTACACATTCAAATTAAAGCTGGATAGAAACCAGCTATAGAGTTGTTACATATTTTCAAGCACTAACTTTATAGCTGCTTGGCTCTTTTTATAGCTGAATAGTCATTTTTATTTTGTGATAATGACTTTGCACATGTGACTGGTCTAATTTATTGTACAATTAACCAGTTCATTTTATAATATATGTAACATGTAGCAGGGGCCTTAGATATGCAACCATAAGTCACAAGATAAACCCAGTGGCTACGTCCAGACAAGTGAGGCCGTGCAGTATGTGGTGCCGCAGACATGTCTGTGGCGCCACATACCACACATTCAGCCGTTCTCTGTGCTGCAAAGAAGCAGAGTGGGAGTTTTTTTTGACCCCTGGATATACGGGTATAAAAACAAAATGCATGCAAAAAAAGCAAAGCAGCACATGCATGTCGCTCAAAACTGGAACCTGGCCACTGGAGCCACGCTCTGATTGCTAATCAGGATCCAAGCAGTAGGATTGCCACTGCTGCAGCCCCAAGAGTCCCTCAGGACCTCAGGTAAGGCTGCTGGACCAGCCTTCCCTACCCCACCCGGGGTAAACTGCCACATGCCAGAGGATGCGTGGTACAGGTGCTCCCTGGTAACAACTAGCGGCGGCACAAGGTGTGCTGCTCCTAGCTGTCTTTGGGGAACCAAACATCTACGCTCGTGTGGACATGGCCAGTGATTTCAAATAAGAATCCGCAGTGTTAAAAAAAATATTCTGATTTGTTGTAGTCTCCCTGAGTTTTTGCAACAGAAAAATTGCTGTATTATTTTTCCGTAGTCACAAAATGAGTGAAAACTAAGGGGTGGCATTTTCTAAGGGGTGCCTTGAGCCTAATGAGGGGTGCCTTGAGTCTAAAAAGGTTGAGAACCACTACTGTAAGGGAAGAGAGGAAGAGGACAAGTCAGGCTGGTTAGGCCCTGCATAAATACTCTAGCTCCTTAGCCTCTCCCTTAAGTCATTGTGAGACACAGAACACAGGGCCACATGGACCCAGGGCCCGATTAATGCATAGGCAAACTAGGCACATGCCTAGGGCCCGAAGTGAAGAAGGGGCCTAGTTGTGCTTATTTTACATATTATAATTATTGAGTAAAAGTAAGTAATACAAAGATACAGTATTAAGTAAAGGCCCACAAGTTTGTTTGCCTAGGGCCCACTAAAGGGTTAATCCAGCCCTGCATGGACCTGTGATCTGACCCAACACAGATTTAAGTTCTTAATAAACTATTTTCATTCCCTCTTCCCAACGTCTTAAAAAAAGAAACAAAAAGTTGGGAGGATTGCTTAATATTAAAGAATCCAAAGTCCATGGCTCTTCAGTTAAAGTCTTATGCCTCTGAGATCTGCTTCCTGTGTTATTAAGAAAGAAGAGAAAAAGAATTCCCAAATTTCTGAAATAGACTAATTGGATTTTTTTTTGTTTTTGCTGCCAGTTCTTTACTGCAGGAAAAGATACATGCTCCAATGATTTTTTTTAATATATATATATATATATACACACACACACACACA
>NW_017729032.1:258180078-258184085 GCF_001723915.1 Gavialis gangeticus | reverse complement strand
CACACACACACACACACACACACACACACACACAGAGTCAAGTCAAATTAAAACTCAGTTTGGGAGACATCCTCTTCTTCAAACCTCTCTATCCCAAATGAAAACAGATCTCCTAGTTTCTGTTTGGATACTTAGGTTTTCCTCCTTCAGGGTATGATGTGCCCTTCCTTCCCATGGGCCTAACAATAAAACACACATGGGGAGGAATGTGGAGAAAACTAAAGTAAGTAAATACCTACTGTCAAAGTAGGAAGACAACAGGAGGAAGGATGGTCGTGGGGGTTGGCACCTGGAGTGGGCTGCAGAAGACCTCAATTCCATTCCTGATTCTGACTTCTCGTGTTGTTTAAAGCAATTTACTTTGGGGGAGGAGGGGATGCAAATCTCAATCATCTTTGTGTCTTCTGTCAATCTGTTTCTATGGGAAATGTTGTCTGTGCATCTTTACACAGAGATCTTATACCTAAGCTGGGGGATGCTCATGACTGGCTTTATGGGCCCTCAAAACACAGAAGGTGCTCAGAGAGTGCAGTGTGAGGAGTCTTGTAATTTTTTAGAGAGAACTGGGAGGCTGTAAAGGGTGAAAAAGGAAGGAACAAAAACTATAGTTTCAGACACTACAGAAAGTTATGTGGCAGGGACTCTGTAAAGAAAAAAAATGTCTGTTAGAAAGAAGGGTACTCCTACATTTTTTGTAGAAGACGGTTTTGTTTTTCACCAAAGAGAATTGTGCAGTTCATGATTTTACTAAACTCCCACATTGTCTCTGGTCTCCTGGCTCTTTTGGTTTGTTTCTAGGTCTGACAACTCAGTGGTCAATTTAAATCAACACAAGGCACGCCTACATGAGATGCTTAATGCACAGTAAACTTATTCTACTGTGCATTAGCACATCACAGCAAAAAATGTGCTAATGTGCTAATGCACAATAGAATTAGTCTACTGCACATTAAGGGCCTTTTGCTACTGAGTGTTAGTGTCGGCTACTGTGCATTTATGTAGTAACTCATATTACAGGTACTAAATTTAATGCGTTGTAGGAAAGGTGCATTACTACACGTGTAGATGCACCCACATCCAACAATAATTGAGACCCTGACAGTGCTGTCTTTGATACCAGTGGAAGATTTGCCACCAGCTTCAGGGGGAGCAAAATTGGGTTCTAAAGGCCCAATTGGGCCCAGCTGCAGTTTTTCCATTGACTTCAGTGACCAATAGGTTGCACTTTGCAAAAGAGGCATTTTCCTAAGACTACTGCCATGGATCATTGAGCAGCTCCTTGAGTCAGGATTTCATTATCTCAGAAGCAATGCTGATCAGAGTAAAATAAATAAATAAGGCAGCTCTGGCAATATGGTGTAATTAGAGAATAAAACAAAGTGCTACAGCCAGGATGAGCAGTGTTCACAGAGAGCAGGAGCTAATGAGCCGAGCAGCAGCAGTCTATCTTCGCTGCGGGAGCAAAATCATTGGCCCCTCCTGCAACATAAAATGTCCTTTGCCACATGAATGGGTAAAAAAAAAAAACCCAACAAAAAACACAAAACAATGAATACATGAAGAAAACTTCACAGAAACCAAGTGAGAGTAATGTTACTGGTCCAGTTTGGGTTGTCACGCAGAATTTAATCCAATTGCTAC
The DNA here is from genome assembly GCF_001723915.1 of Gavialis gangeticus. Lineage (NCBI taxonomy): Eukaryota > Metazoa > Chordata > Crocodylia > Gavialidae > Gavialis > Gavialis gangeticus. Next base: position 258,182,444 of record NW_017729032.1, on the reverse strand, counting down.
CTGCCCACTCAGTCCCCATCACAGCTCCCTTCTTTCCTGCAGCTGTTCCAGAGCTCCTGTAGTTTAAGTCTCACAAGTATCCATCTCAGGCACTCCAGCAGTATGAAAACAGGATGCACAAGTACCTAGGGCAGGAATGCAGCAAGCACACAGTTGAGCCTTTCTCCGTCAGGGAAGGATTTTGGAGCTACTTCGCTGGTGGGAGTAATCACATATGTGAGACTGCTGTTTGGTGGCAGAGGGTCGAAGAGGCTGTGCTCTTTTTATCTACCCATGGCAGTAGAGAATTTAGATGAGATGAGTCCACCTTACAAAATGTATCATTGTTAAAAATGAAGCACGGGTTTGGTGGGGGAAGAGCAGGAAGTGGGGAGAGAGAGAGAGTCTCATCTGGGTTTCTCAGCAGCCTCCAAGGAGAGGAGGGCTTGAGATGGATGGGCTGAACTTGCTTATATTTCATTACCCTGGCTTCCCCACTGCCAGTTCTTTTTAGCTATGGCTAGACTCTGGCTGCTATCTTTCTGATATTCATAGAGTCCTACCTGTTCCACTTTTTGCAGCTCCTGGGTCCCTCTTTTTCACCATCCCAATCAAAGGAGCAGAAAGACACTTCCAGGCAGAAGCCTAGACAGTGCAGGGGATCGTAACAGCTTCCGACAGGGATGGAGAATGCAGCAGAATGACATTTTTACAGGAATGAGGGGAGGACCACAAAATATTAAGGCATAAAAACACTCACAAGAAACGCTTGCAATCCCTGGGGATAAAACTCAGCACAGAGCAAAATCCAGAATTCAGCCTTGATCAGGCAAACTCCATTGAAGCCAGCAGCTTCTGCAGTCAGGAGTTTTGCTTAAATAAAGAGTAATATTCAGAATTCAGTTCACAAACCTATTTAGTTAACAAATAGCAGATATTTTGGAGAAGATAGCATCACATCTTAGCATGACAGCAACTTTCCTAATTTTCTACACTTCCGGGTGTCCAATTGGTGACACCAGACTTGGTCAAGGCAACACACTATGAAATGTCATCTCTATTAGTAGTTTTATCAATCCCATTTTCTTACTATTTGGCATCTAAACACTTCCACTAATATTTAATTGGGTTGTATGGCAGCGGCTGTGACTGGAATAAAAATTTAATGTGACAGCCTTAACTACAGAAAGACTAAAAATATATACAGCACTTAGCCAACACCTGAGTAAGGAGGGCTTTGCTTTTTGTTGCAGAAATGGACAATGTTGTTGAGTGTCACTTCTTAATCTGGGGACTTGTAGCCTTTTTGTCTCTGGCTCTGGTTGTTTCAGTCATCCTAAATGTTTCATTCTTCATGAAAAAGAAGCAGAAAGGTAAGCAATAGTGTGTGCATCAATTGCATTGCATGTCAGAGAGATTATAAGCACATTTATTATTTTTGGCCAAATATTACACTTTGCATCTTATAAAACGCATCTTTAAAGAATAGACTGAAGTAACAATGATTGCTTAATATGTGAGGTATGATGTCACCTCATATGTGATGCTCTATGGTAGGACAACAACAACAACAAAAAATCAAATAAATGTCAGCATGATTTAATGGTAAAGAAAAAAATCTCTCCCCTTGCAAATGTTCATGACTGTATATTCTGATTTCACCCACATTGAATTATTTAATTTGAAATACAACTCCTGTCTGAAAAAGTAAATTTTACTAAATAACGGGCACTCCATTACAGCATCCTAAGTAGCTATCAAGCCATTCTGTTGCTAATCCAAAAAGGACAATATAAAGAGTCACCCTTTTCATTTAAAGGTGTGATTTTCTCTCTTTTTTGTTTTTTACCATACAAACCTTGTCATGGATTCAGTTGCACAAAGGGCATTTCACATGTATAGTTTTTGCCCCTATCCATACAGCTATGCTGGCATGCATACCTTTATGCTGGTATAATGACATTACACTATTCTGTGCTGGTACACACCCCATACATACAGAACACGTGTATACACATGGAAAGCATAAAGAAAACAGTTTGACTGAGGGATGCTGAAGTGGTATTCATTCTGAAAGCCAAAACAGAGGATCGAGCACAGAATCTCTTACATTCTTAAACCCAGTTTCAGCAATGAACTCTTCTGTGGCCTGGGCTTTCCTGAATCAGTTCACTGATCTGTGTAACACAGGAGATTCCCTTGCAGAGATTCTCTGCCCTTCTGCTCATTATATTGCATAGGATCCTACTACTGTACCCTTGTTCTTCCACATCCTGTATTATTTTTGTCTTCATTTTTTGTGATGCGTCATATGCTTATCCTACAAGTCCTTTGCAGCAGTCTGCATGTAACTGGCACATGGGACCTTGACTGGGACCTGTTGGAAA
>NW_017729032.1:258167904-258175078 GCF_001723915.1 Gavialis gangeticus | reverse complement strand
GATCCTACTACTGTACCCTTGTTCTTCCACATCCTGTATTATTTTTGTCTTCATTTTTTGTGATGCGTCATATGCTTATCCTACAAGTCCTTTGCAGCAGTCTGCATGTAACTGGCACATGGGACCTTGACTGGGACCTGTTGTAAAAGGCCAAAATAACAATAACAATAGTAATAATGTTATTAAGTTGTGCTAGTCAGAATCTAGATCCATGATAAAGGAAAACCTATGTAAAAACAAATGTCCTCAATCAGTAGTCTGAATCTGAGAGGAAAAATAACCCCACTTAGGACTTGGAGAGCTGAAAGCTTTCATTCTTGCACAAAAAGCAGGGACAGTGCCTGAGAGCTATTTTTAAACCCACATTATGTATCCTTCAAGCTACACAACATAGTTGTGTTACAAACAATTTAATAAAGTGAGCTGAACTGTGTCAACCATGCATGATTTACATTTTCCTTTTACTTAAACTATGTTTCAAACCCTTTTCCAGATTACACATACAGAGACTATCAAGAATATCATCCACGGTATGTTGAAGATAAAGTTCACTTTGATTTAGGAAGGGTGATAGAGAGTGGTAGGTTACTGGGGATGGAGTTGAAGGGATGGCGTAGCATTGGTCTTATATTTGTCTACAAAGAAACATCTACTTCTGGCAGATGATGCATTCCTTTTAAAGGAAACAGGGAAAAAATTACATCACTTAAATACAGGAAAATACTTCACTCATTTTATAAAAGAAGGGTGGGATTGAATAAGCTGTGATATCAGTCTAAGTGGGCATTTATTATTGCTTAACCATGGAGTGAAAAGGAGATCTCAGAATTCTGCCTCAATGGTCTGAAAAATCATGACTTCCCCATATCTAAGGATTCACATTTAGACAGCAGCTAGAGCAGGACCAGGTCATATGCCATGCCCAGTCTGGCTGCTCCAGATCACATGCTAGAATGCAGACCAAGTCTGTGGGTCAGTTCAGCCCGTGGACTGACCCCATACCACTCAGCTGCCTCACAGTACCAGATGAATTGGGCACCCTTGATGTAAAGTATCTAATCCGTTGTTCTAGGGCATGGTTTCACACAAACACTGGAGGATGTCAGATGATTTGTAATGTTGGTCAGGGACTACAATTGCTATTTTGATTTTTTTGTTTTCTGATCCTCCTTTGCCTTTTATGCTTTTAGCATTTTGTGTTTCAAGGGATGTTATTACTGCTTACAAATACATCGGGGCAATAGGTGAACGCACATAAGGGAGAAGAGATATTCTAGCTAAAGAAGAATATTGGCACAAGAACGAATAGGTATAATCATTTAGGCTGGAATTTAGAAATACTCTAACCACCAGAACTGTGGATCATCAGGAACAGCCTTCTAGTAATATAGTAGCAAAGCAACATATCTAAATGGTAAAGATGGAGCTCCATAAGTTTATGAAGAAGGATATGGTATAAGATACGATTATTGGCAGTAACACGACTGGACAGTGACCCAGGAGATCCCTTCCAGACACAGGTCCTGGAAATGCTGGATAATATTGATATCAAGCATGGCTCTTACAGATATTAAATTATCCAAGGTATGTCCCAAAGATATAGTTAACACACAGAACTGTGAGCTGCCCCTCTAAAAATAAAAAAATCAATACTCATTTTCTCTCACACACTGCTTCCCACATGTATTAAAATTATCATCTTTTCTAAGACAGGTACAATCTTATTTCTATCTATGTTTAAAGTGCTTAAAACAACAAAATCTTAACCTCTGTTAAGGCTTCTAGGCACTACTGCTTTATAGGTGACAAAAATCAAGTTCAGTATGTGCAGCATCAGCACGAACTGGTTATTTCTTATTCCTCATTGCAGTGACGATGACTATTACACTGAAGAATGCCCAGTTTATGGCAACCTCAATCAAGAGGTCCTAGGTAAGACTTGTCTTAATCCTGAGAAATTGTTATGCAGAAATAATATTTTACTGGATGTTATTACTGGAACAACTGCATGATTGGGATATACTTAGATAGGTTTCAAATGCATCGCTTTCAGAACTGAAAATAATTTAAAATCTTGAACTATGTTGCTCCAGTTGCTTCTAGTTGTTCATTTTAAAATGAAGCTTATCAGATTTACCGCATTTATTACCCTAATTGTGACATGGTACATTGGAACCAGGACAGTGCATAACGATTTTGGAGGAGAATGAAAACTGAGTTTGGTAAATAGTTTTACTTATAGTATCTCAACAAACACGTGAGGGCTTGTCTATAGGCAGGGGGCTGCTGTTTAATGTAAAGTGCAGTGCTATACTCATGCATAAAGCTGTCTGGACACACTTTTTATGTAAACAGCTTTATTTGTTTTAGCTTAATTAGACTGGGAACAGGTTTAAAATGAACTGAAATCAGCAGCTCAAACTGAAATAAGACTGTCCACATGGATTTCAACTGATTCAACTAAACCACTTTCAGTTTGTATATCAACACCTCCTTAAGCAATGAGAAAGGGAGGAATCCATTTTTACCAGTGCCTAAAGAGGTCCTAAGAGAGGAAATAACTTGACCCAAGTTTGCACTAAATTACTGTCAGAATCAAAAGCTGAATCTAATTACTCCGACTCCTAGCAACTTCCAACACTGACCGACCAACCTGTCCAGGTCGGGTCCCTGAGGAGCCTTGCTTAGCTCGGAGAACTGACAGGTCACATTGCTAAAGGCACTGTCAAGATCAGTGGTGCTCAACCTTCAGCCCTCTAGACCAGATGAGAGACAAGGAGCCAGTTTGTGGGCTGGATTCTGTGGGTGGGGTTGGTCTGCAGGCCAGATCCAGCATAGGGTTGACATGTAGTGTTAGTCTGCAGGTGTGATCTGGCTTGCTAGTATGGCCTCACATGTGGGATTTGGCTGTGGAGTGACCGCACACACCAGCACAGTTTCCAGACCCATGGGGAATCTCTAAGCTGGATTTGGCCCACAGGCCAGAGGTAAACACCTCTGGTCAAGACTGTTCATGATTTAAAAGTTATCCCAAAATTAAAAAAAAATACTTGCTGGACAGCCAAAATTGCTGTCCAGTTCCACAATCACAAGAATAAATAGACCCATGTATAGGAAGAAAATGAAATTAAGTCTGGATTTTCCTCTTTTCCCAAAGGAGAGCAGAGTGAGCATTTAATTCTGAATTTTCATTTCCACTAATGTAGATGTGGGAGATGCAGGTCTATCCTGGAGCGTTTCTGCGTATCTTTTCATCATAGACAGTATCTCATTACCATTAAGAAATATTTTTCCTTTTTTAATAAGCCTTGGAGGAATGTTGCTATGAACAGATGACAGCTCAGCCCCAGAGACCCTCTACTGGATTACAGGTATCCTTATTTCTACCTTTCTGTTTAGCCTTCATCATCAACAAACACATTTTATCTCCAACTCCTTTCATGGGTCCATTAGTAGTGGTCAGCCCCAGCCTCTTCTGCAGTAAAGAGTGGAAAAGTTACACTGCCTTCAATTCCAGTTCAGCCAAGCACTTAACAGTGTACTTGGTGATTTTGCCAAATCCATGCCTTAATGAGGACATTTGATCATTGCAAGCAGCCAAAGAGTAAACGCGAGTCATAAGGACACAGCTCTAAGCAAACTGTGGGTTTAATGACATGGATTCTAGAGGGGTTAACAAGGAATTTGCTCCATTGTGTCAAAAACATCAGCTTAGCCACTAACAAGTAATGACCTACTGAAATCACAATTTTGAGGAAAACATGAAAGCTGGCTTTGCCTGTGGAAGTGGGCAATGTCTGCAAAATCTGCAGGTAAAAAAAAACTTACTGAAAATAAAATGCTGGCTCCCCAGTTGGAGCCAGCAGTCCTCACAGTGCTGTGGCCCAGCTGTGCAGCCTGCCAGAGGGGAAGCTGTGATGGCTGCCAGCATACCAGGGATCCCAAGATGGCTGCTTCCCCTACCCCTCACTGCTGATTGGCTATGAGGGCTGGCTGCTTGTCATGGAGCTCTGCCCCTCTCCTCCAGTCAGCAGTGGGGGGTGGGGCCACAATGCAGACAGCCCTCTCAGCCAATCAGCAGTAAGGGGTGGGGCCATATGGACAGCCTTTGCAGTCTATCGGCAGCGAGGGGCAGGGCCCTGGGGACACCTTGGTCAGGGGCATGGTGGGGGTGGGGGCAGCCATGATAAGCCCCCAAAAATGACAATCAGCCCCACAATCTGCCTGTGAAATTGCCCCGCTGCCTCTGAGTTGGGCCAACCCCTACTAATAAGTGAAGTTACATATTAAAATATGTTGAAGGTATTTTAGGATTTTGGCTACTAATCATTTATACTGTGCTCATCAGATAATTTCTAAATACATTATGTATTTAAAAAAGAAGATGTGGCAGGATAAGAGAATCCTTAGTTTTGGGGCAAAAGGTACTACCTATTATTGAAAAATAAGTAATGACCTAATAAATGAGGTGCTAAAATCTGAGTCACCAGCATGGCATTGCTTGCTGTAGACTTCTGCTTTCAAAATAAAATACATAAGCTCGGAGCCAGAAATATACTGGGAAAATCTAAATCAATACTTGACCGATTGTGGTGTGGCAGACCCAAGCCACATGCCCTGCAATTTACAATGTCTGGACCATAGTATAGTCATTACCATGACTGCACTCTAAACTTGCACAAAAGCTTAAAGGGTGTAGTTGTTCAGCCAAGGATTAATACTGTACAAATATTAGTAAATACAATGATTCTCCTCTTAGGTGCAACCTGAAAATCAGATGTGCTACGCGTCTCTGGATCACAGCATTAAGGGAAAACACAGAAAACCTAGGAAAAAAAAAGCTCCGCTAGAAGAGGAGGAAGACAGGACATCTAAAAGCAGCACACTGGCTTCTAAAGCTAGCATTTATCTCAATAGTGAGCAGCTAGCTGCTGAAAACATGGAAACGGAAGCCATTCATGATGACCCCATCAGATTATTTGGTTTGATTCATAAAGCAAAGGAGAAAACATTTGAAGGGGATTCATGACCCAGCTGAGTCATCATACCAAACAAAGGGTCTTCTGCCTGGTCATGCAACAGGAAGATGCTGCATAAAAAGGATTAAAAACCTGGTAAATTAATGCACCAATCAATGGTACAAATGGATAAGAGATGTCACAAGCAACTGCAGACTAATTTAGGCCAGTAAATAGCAAGACATTAAACCTTGACTGCTAATTCTGAGGCCACCTGAAGAAGAGCTGGACACCCACGTATCCACCCATTTCCCAAGGGAGTTGCAGGAGCTGCAAACCTCTCAGAATCTGGCCCCAATTAGCTGTTGCAATGTGTTGTTATGCTATTAGGTTAGATTCAGTCCTTTTATTTTACCCCTTTTTCTGAAATGAAATCAGAAAGCCCCAGTCAGTCCTCTGCAGTTTACTAGCACATTCTGACTGTTATTCTTTATAGTTTCATACATTATTCTGGAATTAGAGGCACCTTAGGATTGGTGTATTTAAGATTTTGGTTGATTGTACAATTAAAAACTTGTTATGCTGTACTTCCCCACTGTGACCTACAGTAACATGTCGTTATATTTAAGTTTAGAGAATAATTGAGCAATTTCAGTTCATTTAATTCAGTACTTAAACATCCAGAAAAACTTAACAATTCCCTTACGTGTACTTTTGGTTTCCTTTTGGTGACCTTTTCCAGAATGAATCTCCCTCCTTACTCTTCTACTAACGTAACATTTCATCGGCTATTTGTAAAGAAAATGGTAAATGATCCAGAAAAACAAACCTCCTAGGGAAGATTTTTTCCCCCATAATTTTCTATTTGATTCTATTGGGCGTGTCTACACAAGATGCTAAATACACAGTAGTATTTCTAACCACACATTACCTAATTCTACCACATATTACCATCACTAAGAAGGCGCAGTAGTGCCAGTTACTGCTAATGAACAGATAATTTCTAATTTCTCAATGGAGTTAGTACCTGTTATAATAGGTACTAAACTTAATGTGCAGTAACTGTGGCACATTAATGCACATGTAGACATGCCCTGTGACTTTACATTGGTGCTTTTAAAGCTATTTTAGGAAAGTAGAAAGGCCCTTTTATTTCCAACAGGATTCAAATGGTGCATGCACCATATTTGGACTTTTGTCATGCTAAAAGTTATTTGGGGAAGGGTCTTGTTCTTTTTTTAATATATGAAACATTTTGGGTTTGTGTAAATATTAATAATAATAATAGGTCGTGGTTGTAATGGTGCCACCTTTGGGTACATATTTTTCTCTGATGAAGGGCATCAGGAGCTCTTCACATGCAAAACAAACAGAATATGAATGGTCAGGGTTCCATCTGAAAATATTAAGTAGTACTTGAATGTGTCTGCATCTTTCTTAGAATGAAAGTCTCCAAAAGAATAGCTAATATGAAGGAACCAGGAAAAAATACTAGTAGTGAACAGACAATGTATTTTGCACATTGTGATAAAAACCAATCTGAGATTTTCAAAAAATAAGAAGATAAGCTTGAACTGAAATACAAGAACGCTAAAAGAGGAAGTTTATCTTACCCATATCAAATCTGAAGGAAGTATTTATAGCTTAGTTACTACAGTAGATCCAAGAACACAACATCTATCAACAAACTCGTGCTTAACCTTACACACCAGAAAAATACACACACACACATGTACATAAACAGCCTGAGAGAGAGATTGAATATTGAACTCAGTTGATATACCAAACACGCATAGGGCTAAACCCCCCCCAAACCTCAAAGGCAATTAATTAACTTATTTAAATTACCTGTCAAGCAGACAACCCTGGTGACAAGGGGCATGTGTAGACAAAATGGGGGCCCTAAATTGAAGCAGAGGGGTTTAAAAAACACTGCTACAGTTTAGGGCCGATCAAACCCTTGTGTTGTGCACACACCCCACTGACTTACCTGTATCTCCGGTGGACAGGGGAGGCGAGCTTATGGCAGGTGGAGTGGTCTCTGGGCGGTGGGGGGTGTAGGTGCTTCCCCCCGCAGCAGCAGTCCCCCCCGCCCCCCAGGCAGCACCTGCATGCAGGCACCTGGCTCGGGTGGTTCCGGGGGGAACCGCAGCTGTGGAGGGAAGCACCAGGCCCCCATACACAGTTCAGACAGCAGGCTCTGCTGGTGGGGGGGG
>NW_017729032.1:258150708-258167212 GCF_001723915.1 Gavialis gangeticus | reverse complement strand
CTGCTGGTGGGGGGGGTGAGGGGGGGGCGGGGTGGAGACTTTTCTTGGGCAGAGCCAGCCTTCCTGGGCTACTGCAAGTCTGCCTGCAGGGCTTCCTGCAGAGCTGCATGGAGCCTGGTGCTTCGCTCTGCGGCTGTAGGGGCAGCAAACTAAAACTCCTCTGAGGAGTTTTAGTTTGCTGCGCCCCAAGTCATTTAAGGAGCATTACACCACTGAATTTCCTACAGCAGCTGGAATTAATGTGCAATATGCTGCTGAGGTGTGAAAACACTGACACCATTAAAGCAGTGCAAAAACATTTAGCCTGCTTTAAAGTGTTGTGCACACCCCCCACTTGTTCCATCTATACATGGCCAAGCATTTCTGCTGCTCCTATTTTTATTTACAGTGGCAGCATCTACACAAGCTGCTACTACACAGTCAATAAGTTGTTGTAATTGAAATGTATTTAGTATGTTTATATAAGTATTAAATAAATGCACAGTAACCTGAGTTACTACCCAGTGCTGCCAGTGAACAGACACTTTTTTTGTGATGTTACTGAGCAGTAGCCTAATAATACTGTGCAGCAGCATCATGTCTCAGGTTATGCCATGTGATGCTACTGCACAGTAATATCAGTCTACTAAGCAGTCAGCGTCTTGTGTAGATGTCCCCAGTGGATAAAAGACAAGGGATATTTTCAATGACGACAGCTTATGAAGTCAGTGGTGGAAGTCACAAGTGGCCAAGGACTACTTTCTGGGTTTCTCATGCTGCTTGTACTGGGCACATGGACTTTGCATTCAACCTCCCTCTTTCACAGTGGAAATCCCAAACTTCTGGTAATCTCATGGGTCTCTAAAGCCTCAAAACAAAACGTGTTTAATTCCCATTAACATCAATAGAATATACACAAATACTTAAAGCTAACCTCGTGCCTAACTGTCTTGCTTATCAGGGAGTCTGTAACTTTGCTCCCTCAGTATTGTTAGTCTTAATTCAGTCTTTTATGGATTGATAATACCTCATACCAGCTAGGAACTTGCCATTTTTTCGTAGTTATTTGATGATGGAAGCAAACATGGAACCTTTGGCAGATTCTATTTCTATGTTTGGCCACAGCTTCGATTAAATGGTCTAAAGGTTATCATCATAGGAGAAACAATTTTATCCTATGATGATTTTTAGGATAAACGACAGTAAATGACCACATCAGCTATTTCTAGAGATTTCTACTGGTCCTAATATTTTTCCCCTTCAGCAGTACGGAGATCTTTTTAAGGAAATAATTCTTCAGTTCTGTAGCCTTGGCTTAAATTTTATATAGACTGAACCTTTTGTCCTTAGCCTACAAGTCAGTGAAAACCATAGATCTGCCCTAGCAACAACCTTTTTGGAGGTGGTTGCAGAACTCTGAAAAGAAGAATATTGTTTTTTTGCTCCCTCTTCAGCAGACTTCCTAGGGGATCCTATGTGACTGTGTACATGATAAGTGTGTGTGTGTAAATGCCATGTTAAAGAGTAATTTCAATAAAATTGTTAGTAAATATCTGCATAACCTAAAATTCTGTTTTCAGTAATATACTGATAAAGTATTTTAAATAAAACCAAGGTAAAAGAAGAGTGTAAAACTGTGATCATATCATAAGCAAGTTGAATATGTTTTTACTTCCATATAGCCCGAGACCCTCAAAAGAGAGAAGTGAACCAAGACAAAGCCAGAAGGGGAATTATTATTTTTTTTATTACAAATATCCTCATAAAAGCATTAAAAACAATATTATCACTATATATTATCTCTCATAGCTCAAAAGAAACCGTAACTATTTATAACTCACCCCCCTAAAAAACAAAACATTTTATCTTTTTTCCGTATATAATGCAACTCGAACATAACTTTGTTTACATCACATCCCCCCCAAACAAACTAAACAAAAAGTGTCTTTCTTCCATATCCGCCAAAACATGAATCTGTTTACATCACATCCCCTGCAATTTAAACATGTCTCTCTCTCCCATATATCACACTATGAACCTAAAACTGTTTGCATCCAAATAACTTTAAAACAACATTTTTCAAATCCAACTTACAGCTTTTACTCCACTCCCTTGTTTCAGATAACATCCACCCTCCCTACCCTCCCACTTCAAATATACAAGCAACCACATAGATTTATACATCAAACATAAAACATCATCATTTTTATCTTACTGGTACATATCTTTGTGGATCCACTCTTAAACAATGCTTTGTTCATCATTACAAATATAAGGTTGCTCCCAATTATACTGAACTATAAGATCCAGGATAAACCATAATAACCAGAAATATAAAACTAAAATTATATACCTTTCCATCAGTCCTTGTCCCAACTCCCACCATCTGTTGCATCAACTCCCCCTGAACATAAACACTCTCCCTCCCTAAAACCTCTTCCTACGATCTATAAGATACCCTTAACCCAATCCTCCCTCTGTTCCTCACCTACTTTGCTACCCCTTCTCCTCCACTATACACACCTAACACCATATCTCATATTTGTCCTTCCCCATCGCATGTCCCTTAAGGAAACATAAGCCACTATTCCTCCTTTCTCCACCTCTCTTCAGTCCCCACCTGCTTCCACACCCTTTTCCTCATATAGTATCGTAGTTCAAGCAGAGCCAACCCCAGACATGCTCCAACTGTGAATTCCAGTCCTTTGAGGATCAACAGATTCTGCACCTTCCACAACACTACTTTTATACACGTAAGCCAGATCCTCCTTCTCCACTCCTCTGAACCCTGCTTCACTATTCCATACTTGACCATCACAAAACTAACCCTTCTACTCCACTTTATCCTCCTAACAAACCCATACATCCTTAGACAAACCTCCCTCACAAAATAACATTCCCAAGTAATGTGCACCACCATTTCCTCTGCTGCGCATCTCTCCTCTGGAAAAAACTGTCAATCTTCTCAACCCCCACCTGTGCTGAATTTCCCTAACTGGTAAAACCCTATCTTCCACATCAGTTCTGCATGCTCCCCCTTCAACCCTCTATCTGTGATCCCCCTCTAAACCTCCAGTGCCCATCCAACTCCTCCACGTCTGTCATTTTATCTTTCCGTCTAATCTCTTTCAATACCCCCCCTTTTTCCTTCAACCCCTCCAAACCCCAACCCCCACCCCTCCAGCTTTGACACCTTATAAATCCCCCCAATCTCCCATAATAGCATGACACTCTTCAGGCCCATGGCCTTTTTCAACTAGTCCCACATAATCCCAATCTTCTTGTCATGGCATGGGGTCTGCAGGGATGGCCATGGTGACCCTAGGGCTCCATGACTGTGCCTGCACCACCCTGCAGGCACCTTCTAATCTTGCCTGCCACATCTTGTTGGTTGAAATAATAAGTTGTGAGGCTGCCCACGAGTTTGTCTGGTCACAGTCCTGCTGAACCCCACTAGATCCTTCTGATCTTGGATCCCTTTCCATGTCTCACTTGAAGTCAGTGCTTCTCGAGACACCCTAAGCCTTATGGGCTAGATGCGTGGCTTCAAAACCGCCCCTTTACCATGCCCCATGCCTCACATATTGCATCTAAATGTTTTCTCTTTTGATGAGGCTGCAGTCTAGCTTGGCCTCCTGTCATCACTGGGCCCTTGGACCCAGTAGCGGTGCCCTCTGGTGCTGGGGTCCCTCCACCCTGTCATGGTGCCCTTTGGTGCTGGGGTCCCCCCCCTCCCCATAGCGGTGCCCTCTCTGGTGCTGGGGTCCCAGCAGCCCTGTCATTATGCCCTCACTGGCATTGGGCTCACTTCAGTCTTAATGAGTCCTCTTCCCCAAATAGCCTCATCCTGGTCCACCAAATTCAAATAACAACGCAAATACAAGCCCTTGGACTATAACATAACAACAACAACATTGGAGGTCACGCTGTCCCTTTAAGGAGTCAAGCTTCTCCCTCAACAATGTGTGCCTCCTAGCCCCAGATACTTTAGGAGCTCCTAGAGCCCATTAGTCTTATCAGAAGCAGAATAGACAACCAAGCATCTTTGAGTAGTGTTTCTGCAAGAGCTCCTTCCCCCTGCTTGCTGCCAGAGAGCTAACCTCCTGCCAGCCCCAGCCCTGAGGCTTATATATGCCCAGGGCCCTGTTTCCTTCTGGTCAGCTGACTGGGTGCAGGTGCCAGCTAATACCGATTAGCTTACTGCCAAGGCAACTTGCCTAGCTCTCAGGGCTCCCTAGCTAAGCTGCCTCTGCTCTTGAAGGAGCACACACACCTTAGTGCCCTGCAACACTCCTCAACATCCTTCCTGCCCAGAAATGATAGAAATTGGCAGCTTTCCCTACCCCTTCCATGGCTTCTCTTGCAACCATCTGCACGTATTGTGTATACATGAAGGTTTCCATGTCTGAAAAGCTTCCATTTGTCTTCACCCCCCAACACCTTCATTTCTTCTCTTACCTCCCGCAACCCATACCTCCCCAAATCCCCACAATTTCCCACATCCAACACTGTACTCTTTGCCTTATTCAACTTTGCACCTGAATCCTCCCCATACTCCTGTGTGCCTTAACACATGCCCTACTGATACTGTATCTGTCAACAGCATTGTCAGGTCATCCATATATGCAGTGCATCTTACCTTTTCCTCACCCCAACCCGGAAATGAAATCCCGCTTGTTAGCCTATCTCCCCAAATCGTTTGCACCAGGGGTTCCATTGCACAAATGAAAATCCCCACTGACAAAGGACACCCTTGCCTTACCCCTGTGTGAATTTCAAAAGCTCGCTCCAAGTGCTCTTCCACTAACAACTGACTCTTTGCCCTCCCATACAGCAACTTCACCCACCCCACCAACTTCTCCAGAAAAACCATATTCCCCAGTACCCCAAACAAAAACTTATGTGCCACCCTGTCATATGCTTTTTTCCAAATCTAAATTCACCAGCAATGTATTTATCTTCCTGGATATATGTCATTTTATCTCTCAGTAACCATTAAGTCTGTGAAATTCTCCTCCCCCTCTACTGAACAAGTCTGGTCCTCATGGATCACCTGTGTCAAACTCTCTTTCATTCGTGCCACCACCACCTTTGCCACCAACTTATAATCAACGTTCAATAGTGTAATGGGCCTCCAATTACTTCACAGATCCTTTTCCCCCTTCTTATGAATCAAAACCACCACCTCACCCACAAAATCCTTTCCTACTACCCTGTACTCTGTGATTTCCTCAAACACCTCCACCAAATCCACCCCCACTCACGATCAAAACTTAACAAAGAACTCAGCTGGTAAGCCATCCTTCCCCAATGATTTACCCTTCCTTCATTGTTGTCAAAACCCTCTCGACCTCTTCTACTGGTATCCCCCCTTCTCAAGCAAATCTCAGAATGTCATCCTCCTGCTGTACTCGGCCTTGGTGAGGCCACAGCTGGAGTACTGCATCCAATTCTTAGCGCCACAATTTAAAAAAGATGTGGAAAAGTTTGAGAGAGTCCAGAGGAGAGCCACACGTATGATCGTAGGGCAGGAGAACAGGCCCTATGACGAGAGGGTCAGACCCATGAGACTCTTCAACATGGAAAAGTGCAGGCTCAAGGGGAACCTGGTAGCTGCCTATAAGTATATAAGAGGTGTGCATCAGGATCTGAGGGAATGCCTGCTCACCAGAGCACCCCAAGGGATGACAAGGTAAAATGGTCACAAACTCCTCCAAGATCATTTTAGGCTGGACATAAGGAAAACCTTCTTTACTGTCCAAGCCCTCAAGGCCTGGAATAGACTGCCTCCAGAGGTGGTGCAAGCACCTGCTCTGGACTCATTTAAGAAGCATTTGGACATCTATCTTGCTGGGATCCTTTGATCCTAGCTGACTTCCTGCCCATGGGGCGGGGGGCTGAACTTGATGATCTTCCAAGGTCCTTTCTAGCCCTAATGTCTATGAAATCTATGTACTATAAAAGCATACTACAGATGTGGCAGGTGAGACCGAACAGGTATCTCACAGAGCCAGGAAATAATAATATCTTGATGATATCACTCTATATTTATGCCAGTGCAAATAAGCAAATGACAAGCAATAATAATAAGCAACTGCCTACAAAGTTATGGGTTGAAGAGACCACTAGTTTTTTCTTCCTAAAGAATACAAATGACCACTTGTGAGCACATTGATAAAGTGCATTTGACCTTAAGTGTTATAAAAAGATTCCTAGTGAAATTTTCAGAATGCAGTACCAAACCTTCCTGAATCTGGGAAAAGGCAAATGTGATCCTGTGGGCTGAAAGATAGCCCATGTTGATGGGATGTATAGGAGCAATTTGGTTAGAATAATTCTCTCCTCCAAGAAAGAAGAGAAAAGTGATGCTCTGGGAAAATATAACCAGGCAACAAATTAAAAAACCCAATAGCTACCTGACGCTTTTCAGCAGACAGATTTCTTCTGAGAACTTGTGGGACTGAACAAAGTGCCCAGGAACAGTAGCTAGGTTGGAACATTCACTAGCTGAGGAACAGTCACACTTCAAGTGCCAGACATAGGAGAGAGAAACCATATTTTCAAGCACATTTCAGTAAACAAGGGTGAAAAATGTATTCCTTCTTAACTTAGGTCCTGAATGCGTTCTGATGGCTTGTGGTGCACAATAACCAGGGATGCTGGTTTTCTCTGATAAAAAAAATAAACAAATCACAAATTCTCTGATAACTCCCCCCAAATCTGTTATTAAAATTAAAAGCCCCCCCCCGCATTCCCGCCAGCCCTGCTGGTGCCCCTCATCCCCCCTAATGCCTTCCCCAGCCTTGCTAGTGCCCTTCACTGCCCCCAAAGCCCCGCCAACCCTGCTGGTGCCCCTCACTTGCCCCCAAAGCCCCCCTAATCCTGCTGGTGCCCCTCACTGCCTCAACAACAGCCCCCCTGCCCTACTTGTGCCTCTTGCCCCGCACCCACAGCCCCTGCCTCCCAGCCCTGCTGGACGGGGCTCCCATCTGCCAGGGCTATATGGCCAGGGACCCAGGTTTGCAGCTCCCTGCCCCCAACAAGAGTCAGCTGTAGCAGAAGCAGCCTGAAGCCGGCTCCCCACCAGCCCTGCTGGTGCCCCCCAGCCATGACCTGCAACCCTTCAGCCCTGCCAGAGGGGCCCCCAGCCCCCTGCAAGCCCCACTTACTGTACAGGCTCCAGGAGTGAAGAGTGAGGCTGAGCTAAGCAGAGCTGGAGCTGACTGAGTCTCAGCCCCCACCCTTCCTCCTCCCCCTCCCAGCAGGGCTGGGGGTTTCCTGACCCGTTTGCAAACAGCTCTTGCAGGCTGGATCTCAACCAGCCTGCAGAGCTCTTTGCAAAAGTGGAGAATCCGTGAGCTTTTCTGCTAAAAGGAGAAGTCTCTGTTTTCTCTGATAAAAAGGGGAAATCTATGAATTTCCTGGTTTTCCGTGGGAATCGGAAAACCCGAATCCCTGATGATAACCCAACTATCATGTTCATTCTTCTGTCCTACAGAGTAAACAAAGACTAACCATATCACATCATCATATAATAGGTGTTCATAAAACTGGGAAAGATTAGATTTCCACACCCAATCTATATTGAATGAACCTAAAATATGATCTATTACTGTGGCAGGGCTGAGGAGAGAGAGGGTCCCTTTGCCCATCACCGTCCATCCTGCCACCCACCTGCTCAGAGTCCTCCCAGTGACACTTGCTTGTTGTGCTTTTTTGGGTAGAAAGGACTCCTAAGGCCAGGGCTCACAGCTCGGTGTGTTCTTGGTGTTGGGTGGTACTCTTGGTTTCCTGGTCAGGCTGTCACCTCACCAGCTTCCCCCTTCTGTGTCTCAGTTTCACTGCCTCTGACTCTGGGTTACTCCCAGGTTACCACCTCTTCAGGTCTAGGGCCCAAGACTTGGGGCTTCACAGCCACTCAACGCTTTGGACCACCACAGTAGACTCTTGGGCTATCATGCCTGTGGCAGTAATCCTTCTTGTGGGAAGCAGGTTGGGCAGGGTGCTAGGACACCCTGTCCTGCGGCCTCCACATCTCCCATTACAGTCAGTCCTGGTTCACCAACTGTCCATTAGGGGAAAAAAAGGGAAAAAAAAAAAAGGAAAAAATCTCAGCTTAAAGTTCTTTCCCTATTTCAGGGTAATGGACACAGTCTCCACAGGGATTTGCCCCACAGGCCTGCTGTCCAAACAAAATAGAAACAAAAGGGGAAACTAGAATTTCTTCTGTTCAAGCTTACTCCCCTGCCAGGGCTACTTACAGGGTCCATCTGGTGGGGACCATCCTGTCCTCTTGATGGTCAGGGCTCCACTGCCCCCACCCATCCCTTCTGGGTTAACTTTTATTTGTCCAGGCCACTCCCCAACTTCTGGTCATGTGGCTTATTCAGCTGCATGTGGCTCATACTGTCCCAAAAGGTCTTGGTTTTTAAGTGGTCAGGACCTCTTTCTAGCCTTTTTTCTCCATTTTTCATAACAGAGACTCTGCTCCCTCTTACAGTTACCAAACTTTAGAAAAAAAGAAAACAACTACTAAATCCAATAACACACAAAATTTTATTAGACAGACAAGATTAGTAATGAGATAAATGGAAAATTAAACATTAAAACCTGGAACCTAATAGAATGGCCCCATTACAGGTTCATAATATTATACTGTCTTTCGACCTTTCTAGCTAATGTTGTCGGGAGCCTAATGACATGCACATATAAAAAGCCACTATTCACAGAAGAGGCTAGGAATTCCGGCAAGTACAGAGCTTGTTAACACATTATTATTAGCATGATGATACCTGTGTTAATCAGCAGACAAAAGAACTATGTGTAGCCCAAACATGTAGAATTATGAATACCACTAACATACGAGTTACAAATATATGCTGAGCTATAAGAAGGAGCCTTGATTCTCAGCAGCAAGCAGACACCTCAAAAATCAGATAAACAACAATTCAGTAAGTAGACCTGCCCTGCAATCCTTCTGGGTACTCTTCTGGATAAGAGGGAATGTACAAATTAGGATAAACTGTATAATACAGAGCAATGTTCTTCAGCTCCCTCCTTAGCAGGAATTGCACATTTCAGCCTGCAATAGTTAAAACTGTCCCTGATATCTTTAACAATTCATAAAACAATTTCTTTATGGCCTTCCACAGATGATCTGGGCTGGGTGGTAGCCATGAAGTTGTCAAAATGATGCTAGGGGTCCTCTTTCACTCATCATTGTAGCTGAGTTTTCTGAATATCCTGGAAAAGAATATTGTTGAATTATAGTTACTAGTAACTGAACCTCTGAAGAACAGAATGTCAAAGCAAAGGATCTAGTCACCTAACTGCATGAATTGTTAACTGCAGTGGGCCTACCATACACCTTCTCACACCCATCTGAACATAGGGATTCTTTTCTTCTTTCTGTTTTTTAATGTCCCAATAATTTCAGCAAATAGAGGAAAATCTCTATTAATTCAAATTAGGCTAATAACTCTGAAATCTAATCTAGCAGTCATATCTGAACATAAATAAAAGTGAAAGTTCCAGAAGAGGGAGAGTACTTCCTTTGCTCTCCCTTTCATTTCTCCCCATAGGAACTGAAGGATTGGCATCTTATTCTTCAGATTTACTGTGATTTCATCCAGGTTGAGATCACTGTGTTAGGTGATCTGTGTCACCACAGTCCAAGCCAGCATTCAAACAGATCCACAGTCAACCTGTTACTTTCTGTCCTTTTTCTTTCCTGATATTTATCTTTTGTAAACACCTTTTGCCAAGGATTATCAAATCTTTCCAGACACAATGAGGATCTATCTGTTTCTTTCCCAACTGTTAATTGGAAGACATGGCTGCTTTGCCATCTGCTTGGCTGTAAGATTTCGGAATGCTTCAAGAACATTAAGGAAAAGCCTCATTCTCAGGGTGTTTATTACAGGCATCTCAGATGTCTAAAAAATATCAAGTCTTTGGCTGGAGAAAATTGCCAGCTGAGAGCCCATTCAGGTTATACAAATGCATGTTCACTGACTTGCAATTAAGGAACAAAGATCCATGTTTATTCCAGATAGCTTGACAAGAAAACATTCATTACGGCTTCTCATACAGCCTGTTACTTGCACACATGCAGAAATCAGTTTTTGGCTTTGCCAATCTTACAAAAAGTTTCTGTCCAGAGGGACAGAAAGGAAAGAAACAGAGGGAAAGAAAACAAGTATAAATTAAGAAGCTGAGTAACGATTTACCAAAAGGAGATTTAAGTGGGAAGAGACAAGTAAAGCTCACAAAAAAATCATCCCATCTGTTAAGCTTACTCGAGATCATACACTGCATTGACTTTTCCATATTTGTAGAGTCTTCACATTCATCTCTGCTTAAACTTATTTAGGAACAGTTTACTGTTCTCTCCTTTTTATTCAAAGCATGGGATCTCTTTTCCTTAAGATTGGTGCTGAAATACTTCCACAATCTGTTTAGCACTCTTTGAAGAACTCATTTACTTATCATCCAAATTACATTATTTATTCTAAATTTCTAAATGTTCAACTAATTTTCACCCTCAGAAGCCTCTTTCACATTAGATCAGCTGTACTGAATGCATAATGGCATTGCAAAAGTGTTTAACGGTATGAGTCTGGGGAGGGTATACTATTTGAGAGCGTCAAGTAACAGATTTATCCTTCAGATGCTTCTAATAGAATGCCAAATAGGAAGTCATATTTTAAAGTCTTAAGAGATTTTCTGTGTTACCAAGTGTTAGAGAATGTTTTAAAAATATATTTTTGGAAATAAAGGAGATTTAAAAACTATCTTGTGCATTATATTTTACATTCCAGTGTTTATAAACCTGGTATCCTCTGGTTATGAAATCCAAATGAGCATGACTTCAAGAGCAGAAGCTTCAGAAGCTTCCAGAAGTTATCCTAATATCTCCCCTTAATTCAATTAAACAAATTAAAGCCCTAGTAAGCAGATATTAGAATCTGAACCTGTCACAAGGCTAAAATTACCAACCGTGGAGTAGACTAAATTTGATGGGAAAGGAAACAAATAAATATGTCTAAAGTCAATCCACGCCTTACTTGTCAAGAGGTCTTGTTTATACACAGACTAATGGGCACGAGAATGACAACATGGTCCGTGACATACTATGAATGCAATTTAACATGTCCATTAACACAACATATTCAGTATAGGGGGTACCATCAACATCTTGTTTCATTCTCACCACATATTCATGTATGGAGCACATGTGAAATATGTAACACATGACAGAGGAATGCAAATCAGAGCCTTTAAAACCTCTGCATCAAAACTTATCATGATGCAAGTTATTACAATATGTAAGTCTCAAAATGCACCCTAAAAGTATAGGTTTGATCAAGGACTGATATGACTCTATTAATGGTATAAAAACTGCATCAGTTATTTTTATTGTCATAAGAACAAATATAAATACGCACACTCTCTTTCCTCAAACATCACATCTTTAAAAGGAAGGGTATTACACTGCAAATGTGTTCTTTTTTCGAGAGAGAAAAGAAACAACGTAACTTCCAATTGCAAAGTAACTTACTTTTTAGCTGCTCAAAAAAGTCACTTGCCTTTGTTGACGTTTTTCTGCATTTCTAGTTGATCCATGATTCTGCAGCATCCTAGGAATAGTTGCATAGATATCTGCTATCCTGGATTCTGGTGATATAACGAACAATGTGAAAAATTTTAAGCACCACATGGAGTACACTGTGTATTGTAGAAGATTTTTAAAACACTGGACTGCTATGGGCTTGGATAAGTAGCTCAGACCATCATCACCTTAGTCAAAAAGGTTGTGTCCAAATTCAATTTCAAATACAGTTTGCATTTAACATTCAAAACAGTGAACATGTTTAAGTGTAAAGCTAATTTTCTTTAAAGTCTTTATAATGTATCATCATTACAGAGTTAGGGCAATTAGAGTGCGTCACATACATCAGTAAAGAAAAATATTATAAACGACATTGGAGGCTAACAATTTCTGGGACAAACTATAAAATAAAATTTGACTTGGAAAACAGAAAATTAAGGGACTCTTAAACGTGGCAAAAAAAAGTCAAGCATCTTTCTGAAGAGTGTGCAGGTAGTATGCTGACTAGGAACAGATTACTAAAACAAAGCAGTGAACAAATATATTTTTTCTTCTATTTTCCCTTGCAATTTAAGTTGCTTTTATCAGTTCTTCATTTGGAGTTCTTCCTTTGCTGACAAGATGAATAAAAATGAACTGAGAAACAGGAAAATACCAATGCCTTGTTCAAAATATATATATATATTATAGTAGGAAATTCTCAAGTCACATTAAACACACTTTAACCAAAATTTGTTTTTCTTTTCTTTTTAAAAAATAGTTCAATATTAATGTGTTCTTTCACATAGCTAGAAGGGAAGTACTGTATTTACCTGCACCTCTAGTACCTATCTCCCCTGTCACCTCTCCCCCACACTGCCCCCAGTGCTTACCCCCTGCTGCCTCTTCCTCCCCATAGGCCACTTCCCCTCCCTGACACCACTTATCCTCTGGCAGCTGTCTCTACACACACATGCACGCGTGTGCACACGCCATGTGATCTTCCCCAAATTCACCCTCTCCCCTGCCCCACAAGCTATCCTTGCCAGATAGCAGTGGCAGTAGCTACAGCCATGGTCCTGGCACTTGAGTCCAAGATGAGAGTTCCCTTCCTCATGTTAAATGAGGGAAAAAAAACACTTAATCTTGGATTTGATTAAATACGGTAGTTCAGAACAGAAATATTCCATAGCAAAAAAATTTGAAAACTGGGGCACTGAAACCAAAAGGTACTGAAATAAATTGGATGCAAGCTTTAAATGTCACATGATATTACATCCAGTTAATGGTTACTTTTGACTGAAGGTACAGTATATTTCAGAAGTTAGGCAATACCAACAAAGAAAAATCAGGGATTGATTTAAAAACAACTTAAATATAGATATTCACAGTTTGGCTGTTACTTAGATATGGGCAGAAACATAAATCTAAAAAAAAAATCTGAAGAATCTGAAAAAAATCTGAAAAAAATCTGAGTCACTAGAAATTGAGGGAATTTGTTTTGGATGGAACAAAAAGATAGCTAATAAATGAAAACCCTGGCTAATTATCAACGAGGAAAACAGAGGGGAAAAAAAGAAACAACGTTTTTGAGCACAAAATGTATTTAGGTGAAAAATCCTAAATAGTCCCCAAAAAGGGTGGAAGTTGCATCTTTTGAAACATAAAAATTTAACTAATCTAAACAAGCGGGACGCACAAAGACAAAAACTTACCTGGCAAGGAGATGGCCTAACCAGTGTAATACACAAATTAAAATTTTTACTTGCTAGTAGTCTATTTGCTGTTACCCAGCACTTACTGCAAGGAGATCAATTAAATGACTTCAGAGATAAGCAGTCACCTTTTCTGCACCCAATTAACCCTTAATTTATGGGAGGTTAATAACTGGCCAATTTAAAAAAAAGTGCTCCCATTTTAAATACAAGATAAAACTCTCTCTCTTCCAATGATACCGCCAAAAATTCATAATCGAAAGAAGATTAAAAGAACAACTGCAAGAAAATAAGATCCCTATTTTGTTAAAGCCAGAGAGTGAACTAGATTCAGGCTACCATTTAACATGCACAATTAACAAGCTAAAGCACAGTGAAGCTAGGTCATAATTTTTTTGATGGAAGGTACTTCTCCCAACAAAGAATTTCCTGAAATGTATGCTTTTCATAAAACTTTCAAATTTGAAGAAAATTTTACTGGGGAGGTGTCTGTCAGGTTCACAATAGTATTTTTGGTCAAAATCTGAGAATGAGAAACCAACTTCAGAACAGCCAAGTGTTCTGGGACCCTGCCTAGAACATGGGATAATAAAAATGCAGAGCATGAAGCTGTACCTCCTATATGCCAGTTGAATACTGTAACCATGAGGCTGCTGAGGTTTTTATACCTTTAAAAAAAACAACAAAAAAAACAAACAAACCCAACTCACAAAGTAGTCATGCTTTGCAGAATGTGACTAAATGCTCAGTCCTCAACACCCTTCACAAAACAGAATACTTGTTTTCTGGCCTACACAAGAGGGTGGACCAGGCATGTCAAATATATTGCTTGCGGGGCTACTAGTAGCCCAAGGAATTCAGGAGGGGAGCTGTGGCGGTGAGGCTGGCACGGCTAGCAGGGGGCATGGTCTACTGTGGAATCTGAGGCCCTGGAGCCCCACTGGGCATGGCCCTTGGCAGGTGGGCTTTGCTGCCACAGCCTTGCTTGCCACACAGCTGCTTGGTACACTGTCACCTCTGCAACTGCTGCTTGCCCTGTAAACTGGCCAGTGAGGAGCCCTAAGGTCTAGATGCACTCCAAGGAACAGGGTAAGTTTGACTGCCCTGGGCTAAACCAAAGAGCTGCTGGCCCCAGGGGAAAAGATCACAGCCTTTTACCGCTATGTCAGGCAGAGATCCCTCCTCATCACTGCCATATCTGTATGCTAGGTATGACATCTCCAGTGTCAGCTGGGCCAGGACCAGTTGAATTACTTTGCTGGCTTGTCTTTCTTTAAATAAACCTTGGCTTACTATAGTCTAAGTAGATTTAGAAAGGGTGACATTTCACACCCTCAGTTAAGAGGTAGAGTTTAGAATGCAACCAACTCTATGCTTTTAAGCATGCACAAATGACGGTTCCTTTCCAACATAGTATGTTTCTTCCAGAACTGCAGGCCATGTACTAGGTGGATATAAAGGACCAAAAGGTGAGAGAAGGGCCCTAAAGAACGACTCTCAGATCTATTTAGGTGCCTATTGCCTCTCTCATTTAGGTACATTTGTATATCTGGGTCTCAGACTAGTTTATCCACCTGGTAAT
Source organism: Gavialis gangeticus (assembly GCF_001723915.1). Lineage (NCBI taxonomy): Eukaryota > Metazoa > Chordata > Crocodylia > Gavialidae > Gavialis > Gavialis gangeticus. The sequence goes on along the minus strand of NW_017729032.1, from coordinate 258,152,346 downwards.
CCTTACTACCAACTGGCTGTCAACGAAATTTTGGAAAGAGCATCATGGTACTGGCTATTGTATCTGAAGTCCTTCCTTCAAAACAAAGGCAAGTTTTACTGTACATAACATCTAGGATCAAAAAAATTCTTCATTTGACCCATTAGTTTCAAAAGCAAATAAAGCAAAAGGAGATTTCTACCCTTCCAACTGCAAATTAAAATGGGTGTAGCTTTCACAAACATGTATTTTGTAGTTATAAACCTCAAACTTATTAACCTTTCAGCTGATATACCCGTATATCATTTATGATTATTCACAGAGGAGCACTTTATTGCAATGTACATCTCAAAAAACATTTAATAGTATTTATAGTGAAGGTAAAGGAACATTCATGTATCGTAAAAACATGCAAAGCAACAGCTTGCTTGTTGTAAAAAGTAACCAATTTATAGTTTCTTCCCTTTTATAATACCCCAAAAATAACAATCTGCAAAACTCTGCGCGATTACATGCTGTTCTAACAATCCGAGGAAGAAAATTCTTTCCCTTGTAAAATAACCTTTTCAGAATTGTGGAGGGTGGGAAGAATGAGAAACATCGCTAGGCTATTTGCATTAATAGGAACACTGTCACGTTTCGGACAAGGCCCCTTATGTAGTATGTCATCAAGCTGAAAAAAAGTTTGGAAAAGTGTATGGGCTTCCTGGTACCCTACTGAAGTCCACATGGATTTTTTTCAGGAAGAGAGGGAGCCATGAATGTCACTAGATGTGCTGGGGCTCATCCTGCTACCCATTCATCTCCTGCTTGTGCATAACACATCCATAGATGCTTCTCAGGCAAATCCCAGGACGTCATTCTCCCCTTGTACTTGGCCTTGGTGAGGCCGCAGCTGGAGTACTGGGTCCAGTTTTGGGCTTCACAATTCAAGAAGGATGTGGAGAAGCTTGAGAGAGTCCAGAAAAGAGCCATACGTGTGATCAGAGGTCAGGAAAACAGACCTTACAACAACTGGCTGAGAGCCATGGGGCTCTTTAGCCTGGAAAAGTGCAGGCTCAGGGGCAATCTGGTGGCCACCTATAAGTTCATCGGGGTGACCACCAGTATCTGGAGGAACATTTGTTCACCAGAGCGCTCCAAGGAATGACAAGGGCGAATGGTTATAAACTATTGCAAGACCGTTTCAGGCCATTTCTTTACTGTCTGAGCCCCCATGGTCTGGAACAGCCTGCCATCGGAAGTGGTTCAAGCACCTACATTGAACACCTTCAAGAGCAAATTGGATGCTTATCTTGCTGGGCTCCTATGCCCCCAGCTGACTTCCTGCCCTTTGGGTGGGGGGCTGGACTCGATGATCTTCCGAGGTCCCTTCCAGCCCTAATGTCTATGAAATCTTTGAAACACTGAATCAAGGCCTTTCAATCAGAACAGCAGATGTGCAAAACTCTACTCCCAGATCCTATCCCCTCCCTCTTGCCTTAGCCACTGGGGATGGAATAAAAACACACGTACACATACCCTCACACCCATATTTACATGAATCTAAGACAATGCTGAATTTAAAGCAACTCTCCCAATAATCAGATTTCATACATGGCAAATTATAAATTTGCTATAATTTTCTGTGTGTGTGTGTGTGTGTGTGTGTGTGTGTGT
>NW_017729032.1:258150270-258150593 GCF_001723915.1 Gavialis gangeticus | reverse complement strand
GTGTGTGTGTGTGTGTGTGTGTGTGTGTGTGTGTGTGTACGTACGTACACACTCCTCACTTAACGCTGTCCTGGTTAATGTTGTTTCATTATTACATTGCTGATCTATTAGAGAACAAACTCATTTAAAGTCACGCAATGTTTGGTTATAATGTTTGGCCGCCACCTGCTAGTAGTTAACTACTGTGATGCAACTGGATTCGTTTACCATCGTTTCACTTAAAGTTGCATTTTTCAAGAATGTAACTACGATGTTAAGCAAGGAGTAGCTGTAGTCTAATTATTGGATGGGCATCATAAATTCATCTCCCCACCTCTGTGGCA
>NW_017729032.1:258140460-258149723 GCF_001723915.1 Gavialis gangeticus | reverse complement strand
CCTGCCATCTGTCCCCCTGGCCAGCACTGCACCCCTGCCCAAAGCCTGTCTGTCCCCTGCTGCCACTGCCACTTGCGGTCACTGGTTACCCTATGCAGTAGAAGTAGCAGTGGTGGCAGCAGCTTCAGCTCTGGCGTGGTGTTCCCTGTAGCATGCCCCCCCACCCAGCATGACATGGCCTTTCCTGTCCTGCTTACCCCCACATAACATAGTCTCTCCATCCTATCCTACTGTACAAGCTATTGCAAGTCACCTTGGCTCTGGCCAGCACCAGCACCACGAGCTCCTGCCCTAGCATTCAAGACAAAGCTCCCTGCATGTTAAAAATGGGGGAAAACCCCTTGTCTTCAAATTTGAGTAAATGTGTGTGCATGTGTATGTGTGTGTGATCTCACTATGCCTTGTCCTCAGATAAGCACAGAATGTTTTAGGGCAGGGGTGGGCAAAATATGGCCCACAGGCTGGATCCGGCCCACCAACTGACTGGATCCAGCCTGTGGCTGCACATGCAGCGATCTGCATGGGGCTGAGCTCCACCTGCTCTCACTGGGGCAGCCTGCTCCATGCTTCTGCCCATGGTTGCCGGCCTGGACCCTGACCCATGTGCACAGCTTCTAGTGGGGCTGTTCCTGGTGCTGCTCTGTTTTCCTCACCTCCAGTGCAAGCTGTCCAACTGAAGCTTCCCCACCCAGAGTGGCACAGCAGGGGGAGAAGGAGCAGAGCAGCACCCAGCTGGCTGCAGTCACACTGGGAACAACCCTGCTGGAAGCAATGCGTCTGGTGGGGCCTGGGCTGGCAGGGCTGTTCTGCTCCCCTTACCTCTAGCTGCCCCTCCTCTTCCTCCTGCACCACTCCAAGTGGTGGGGGAGCTTTAGGCAGGAGGCTCCTGCCTCAGTGTGTGGGGCTCTGGCTCCAGCTGCCTTCCACCTGCCCGGCCCCAAACTGTCACTGCCCTATGGCCCAGCCTTGCTCACCCATCCCATTCCCGAACACTGCTCTCCATCTACCCCAAAGTCCCACAGGTACTATTGGTGCATTGTTGCGTAGGGGAGCCGGGCCGACTTGGCCCACGATAGGTCATCTAAACTCCCTATATGGCCTTCACCATAAATAGTTGTCCACGCCTGGTCTAGGGAGTGAAAAATGTGGTTTCTTGTCCCTTTTATTATACAGGGATCCTAGGACAAGGGCACATTCTCCACAATATCAAACTTGGAAACAGCAGCAGCTCTGCTCCTCATGCTCCTAGAAAACAGCATATGCCCTCTTGCAGGGACCAGAAAGTAACATTTATATGAGCTCCCTTCAGAGTACTGCTGTAGTGGTCTCACTGCTGAAAGCCCAACACGTGAAAAGCACAAGAAATTGAGGAAACATAGGACCTCTAATCTCTTTCAGCTGATCTTAAGTGTTTCTTGCAATAAAAGTAGAACATTCTCAGAGACCAATTCATTTTTTTCTGAGGTGATAACATCACCATTACCTTTGAACTGAAAATCTGGAACTGAATGTAACTTATTGCACAGGAAATATTGACAACTGCTAATATGAGAAATACAAGAACAGAACAAAAGCGAAGGGAAAAAAAAAATCAGGAAACCGAAAGCAGAAAAAAAGAGTTACAATTCGGTAGAGTTGTTGAAGGGGTAAGAAGAAAGGGTTCAACAAAGGAAGGAAAAAGATAGACTAGGACAACTATGAGTCAGCTGCTCACAGATAGGTGAGCTATTCATGGAAGAGGCAGAGAAGGTAAACTATTCAGTAACTAATTTACTTCAGTCACAAAAGACACCACACACATATACATACAAACACCTGACCACAAGACTGGCCAACATACTATCAACAAAGATCATGTTGCATAAAAAATGTGTAAGAGAACTTTGACAACCTGAATGAATGCATGTCAGGAGGGACCGACAGAATTCACCCATGGGTGCTGAAAGAACTAGCTGTAGAGATGACAGGCAAGTACTAAGGGATCAAGAGCTGCCTGAGAGACTACCCCTCAGTGGCCTCACCAGTGAACTTTTGGGTCTGGAGTGCATTTCCAGCTGATACAGGACACACTCAGGCATATCCTGTCTGATACATGATGCTGCAACATAGACAGAAGACTTGAGAAGTAGGGCTGTGAGAAGCTTCAGTTGCTGATTCGATTTGGCAGATTCGGCCTGATTTGGTGGCTGAATCTCTAAGTCAAATCAGGACCCTTGAGGGTTCAGATTCAATTTGGAGAGATTTGGAAAGATTCAATGATTTAGACATAGCTTTAAATGTTTTTCTACATACCTCAAGGTACCAGGCAGCTTGTGAATGCTGCAATGGTAGGGTGGATAGAGTGTCCCTCAGGAGCGTTGGGGAGGGGGGGAAGGTCCCCAGCATGCTCGGTAGCAGACCTAAAGTGGACCAGAAGCACTTCTGGTCCACTTCCAGGTCTGCTGGGGAGCGTATTGGGGGGCCACCCTGCACCCCCACCCCACTTGGTGACTGGAGCCTCCTGGGTCTGGGGGGGCACCTGTGGTTCCCCCCACTGTGGCCAAATTGCCAAGCCAGGGGAGCATGGGAGGGCCCCCTGCACGCTCGGTGGAGGACCCGGAAGTGGACCAGAAGTACTCATGGTCCACTTCCAGGTTTGGCGCAGAGCATACAGGGACCCCCGCCCCTGCAGGACATTCCATCTGCCCCACCATCACAGCATTCACGAGCCGCGCCTGGTACCTCGAGGTATGTAGAAAAGACATTTAAAACTGTGCCTATGGCTGAATCACTAATTCTCCATATCTTCAGATTCGAATTTGGCCAAATTGAATTGGTGACAGTAATCTGAATCAGCTACAAAAATCACCGTCCCTGGTTCAAGCCAAATCTGAACTGAATATGGCCTGTTTCGCACACCCCTACTGAGAAGAACTAATGTAGTGCCCACCTTTCTAAAGGAGAAAAAGAAAGCTCAGGGCATTAAACACTGGTTAGACTCATTTCCCTACCTGAGAAGCTACTGGAGGAAACAAAATAGTAAAAGTCAGGAGGAAGGCATGATAACTAGGAACGCATGTGTTAAGAATAAACCATACTAAACAAACTTGATTATCTTCTTTAACAAGGGTAACTGAGTTGATAGGAAAAGTAAGAGGTGAACATAATATCCCTGGACTTTAGTATGGCTTTGGACACAGTCCCACAAGATATTCTCGTGAGGAAACAGCAGAAGTGTGGGTAGCTAGAATTAGCATTAGCTGGCTGAATAACCATAAGCAAAGGGAATCTATTAACGGTTCAATGTCAGATGAACAGAAGGTCCCAAGTGGGACTCCAAATGGACCTGTTCCATGTTCAGTGTTGTTTACTTTACAGGAAGACAGTAAACTGATCAAATCTGCAGAGGACATACAAGTAATAGAGGCTATAAATGCTTTGGAGAAAAAGATTAAAATTAACATGCTAATGCCAGAAACTAAAACAGATGCACAGGGGATAACTGGCTTGGCAGTAGCACTAATGAAAAGAATCTGGAGGTTAAAGGTCACAAAATACTCAGAAACAACCAAAAATGCAAATCTGGGTTGCATTAGCAGAATCTCTATATGCAAGACAAGGGAGAGGATAGCACCACAATACTCAATACTAGCTAAAGTACTTTTTTTCAGTTTAGGGTGCAACATTTCAAGAAAAGAGAAACTGAAAAGGAGGCAAGTGACAAATAGAATGTAAGTCATATAAGGAAAGGTTGAAGGAACAAGGCAGGGCTGGTTTGGAGAAAAGGAGACTTGAAGAGAGGATGGGAGGACAAGACCGTAGTTTTCAAATATGTAAAGATGATGAAAAAACTAGGGATGCACCAATAAAGATTTTCTTGGCCAATCATGAACCAGGTATATCAGCCAATACCGATCTGATAACCAATTTACAGGAATGAAGCCGGGCAGAGTGGAGACCAGCTCCTTGCAAGTTAGTCTGTGGAGGGGAAGGGCGGCAGATTGAAGTCCCCATGGTGAGGTAGGGAGTGTCAAGGGCTGTGGCTGGGGGTGCTGCCCAGCCAGGGCAGTGAATAGGACCCAGGTCTGGGGCAGAGAGCGGGACAGAGCTGCGGGCAGCTTGTTCAGGGTGTTTAAAAATGGTGGCGGGTGTGCTTGAACTAAAGCTTGGCAAATGAGCTTTAGTTCAAACGTTGCCTGCCACCACCATTTTTAAGCACTCAGACACTTTTAACCGGAGTCAACTGGAGCGAGCGGAGGAATGTGGGCTGCTTGCTGTGGGATCAGGGCTCTCTGCCCTGCTGCTCTTCCCTCAGGAGCACTTGGTTGCACATCCCCTGACTGCCTGGCAGCAGGAGGCACAACTTACCACCCCCAATGCTGCCAGGGGGCATGTGACTAGCACAAGGCTCTTGAGGGAAAGGCAGCAGAGCAGAGGCCTCAGCCAAGCAGGCAGCCTGCATCTGCTCCATGCACAAAACTGGGGGACATATGCTCCCCTATGCCTGCCCCAGGGGGTGTGCACAGCATAGGGGAGTCACCCCCTGCCCCGCACCCCTTGGAAAAGCTGCCTGCGGCTCCATCCTGCTTGCCGCCCCAGTCCCAGGTCCCATTCACTGCCAAGGCTGGGCAGTGCCCCCAGCCCTTGCCCTGCTCCCTCCCTCACCATGAGGGACCTCGATCTGCACCCCCCCACACCCATTCCCTCCCCCATGTCCCATCCCTGCCACAAACTTACCTGTGGGTCACTGCTCTCTGGGGCATCTGGGGGCCCTCGCCAGAAGGCATATTATATTTATTAGTTAACGTTATTGGCCACACCACCCAAAAAAGCTGATAATGTTAATTTTCCTTTTATTGGTGCTGATCCAATATGGCATTGATATATTGGTGCACCTCTAGAAAAAACATTCTTAATTTTTCAAATTTAGAGCTTGAGCAAATTCTCTTATCAACTCAAGCACAACATTCTTATCACTTAGATTAACTGGCTTACTGAGTTTAAGGCAAAAAACAAACCACATTTTGCCAAATGCAGCTGGAAGTTGACATACCCTAAAACTGTTAATAAAAGTATTTGGTTCCTAAAGCATAAGATTAACTAATTACCAATTTCCCCATTCACATTAACAGAGAGATGTGTACATCACTTGAAGCAGATCAGAGGAAAAAAACACTATATAATTTTTTTATAAGCAGTTTCTGGTTTAATGGAAGAAGACAATAGCCAAACAATTCTCAAGCTGCAGTTCACAAAACCTTTCATGATTTGTTTTGTATGAGGTGTGTTTTGGGGGAAGGGAAATGGATGTCATTTAGGAAATGATTTGCAGAGATCTACTGGCTTATCCTTTAAAGCAGTTATCCTAACCTATAAAGCAAGGCCTTCTGGAACTTACCTTGCAGGAAAGTACTTGGATGAACAAGAAAAGTACGATTTGGAGAAGCAGGAAACCCAAAATTCTAAAAGAAAAGCATTGATAAATTAAATGAGTTTTCAAACATATTAGCATTCATTGCCTGAAATGGAGAGCAGCGCTGTCTCTAAGCTGCGTGGTGTACGTGGCCACGCTTTGCAGCATAGCATGAGCATGCCTGCATGGCCACACGCGCCACACAGCTTAGAGGAAACACTGCTGGAGAACAGGACAAGAAACCCTGGACTATGGGACCAATTTAAGACCTATGAAAATCAGTAAAAAGCTATTGGTCTCAACAGGATCGTATGAAGTTTTTAACATCAATTTTTCCAACAATAAAATGAGAGTAATACTCGCTAGTTTCACAGGAAAGTTGTGAAGAACTAGGGACAGAAATTACATACAAACAGGTCTAAGTGATTGGAAACTGGTTCAAATCTGTAATATAACAGAAGTTCAGTAAACATAAACTACTTTCAAAATGGCCGAAACTGGTTTAAGATAAATCTGGATGGGTGTCATATCGGGCTTAAGTGATTTAGGTTAAATCAGTTTATTGAACTCCCAGATCCCCTCCAGAGTTTAGTGAACTCTCAGTCCCACACCATCCCAGGATGCTTTTCATCTCCCCCGCAAATCCCTACCTCACAGAGTGGGCAGGCTAGCCTAGCCCCAGGCTGTCTGCTCCAGCTGAGCAAGTGGGTATGCTCTAGTGCCCCCCACTGCCCGGCTTTTGGCCTGGGCCACTGCAGGCATGTGGTTGCTTTTCCTAAATCAAAAATGAATGTCTGTTCAGTTGTGTGTTGGTTTAATATATGCAGTTTAGATTAACCTGTTAAGATTGAATCAGTTTAGCCTTGGGCTTTTTTGACTGTCTTTACCTAGCCGGCATGATTTAGTTAATGTTCAAAGAACAACATTTTCGGGGTTTTTTTTCTTTCAATAGTCATTGCAATCAACTAAAATTAAAGATATTGTTTAATATTTTTAAATTATTTGACTGCTTCTACATTAAATAAGGCTGAAAGTTTTCCCCAGGATGTAGATTTTATGAGGGCATGAGAAGACTTTTAACATTTCAGGTGTGTTCGTGGGGAAAGAAGGCAATACAGTAAAAGTTTCCTTACAAAGTTCTCAGAGTCATAATTTTGATTATTTGGACTTTGAGAGAGGCTGGCAACAATCCCATCCTTTGTGTTTGATAAGTCCATGCCAGTCATCTGAGAGTTAACATGTTTCTTATGAGAGGACTTTGGACTTGCTCCTTTAGGACAATAAGATTCAGGTACATTTTTCAGTCTCTTTAGTGGTGAAAACAGAAGATCTTCCTTATGGATATCTGCTACTCTCTTAATTCTGGCCAATGAAGGCAAAGTTCGTATGGGTGAATTAATTAGGGCATTTACAGTTTCAGACATTTGTATGCATTCATATTTCCTTAAGTTTGAAGCTCTTAAAAAAGTAGGGAGTTTTGGAAGCCCTTCAGTATGTAACTTCTGGTAAATCTTGTCAAATGCATGATCATACTGTTTATGACACTTTTCAGAATCAGAAAAATTAATTTTGAATACACTTTCTCTCTCTTCAAATCTCCTTAGGCTTGAAGGAGTTTTTGGAAATATAAGTGGTTTCTGAAGTTCTTTAGAGCACAGCTTCTGGTAAACTTTTTCAAACGCAGTCTCATATTTCTGTTGAGCCTTGCTAGGACTCTGATTCACAGGAAGTGAGGAAAATGAATGACTGCGCTGCAACAAAACACCTCCTTTGATTGGCTTTATTTCAGGTTGTCTGTGAAATACATCTGATGTTCTTGCTAAGGAGTAGTTGTTCAGTGACAGAAAGGTATTAGCATCAACATTAAAGTTGCAAGTGGGAGAATTTCTCTCTGAGGTACTATCAAAAGTTACACCATCAATTTTGCTGTTCTCGCCATCCTTCATTAGACAAAGAGACACTGATCCCAAACCTCCAGTGCAAGTTACAAAAGGGTATTTCTGAGAAGATATTTCAGGAAGCTTCTCAGTTGGGCTACTTTGAGAATGGTTCAGTGACACAGCAGCCTGAGATGGACTCTCAATCAACAATGTTTCATCTGTTCTAATGACTGCATTTGGAAAACCAGTTGACTTCAAGATGTTTTGGTCTGTTCTTTCAGTGTAATTATTGGCGAAACTTCCAGAACAGTCTATTATACAGTCTATTTCCATTGCTTCGGTATTAAAAGGTAAGCAAGACAGCACATCAGATTCATCCCTAGTTAAACATGTGTCATAATTATTCTCATTGACTTTATTTCCAGGAAGTAATTTTTGTTTCTCCTGATCATTACCATCATCATGTGTGTTCTGCAGGATGCACTTTACTTTAGCTGGCCTGAACCTTTTTGTTTTTACCATGGTAACATTAAGTCTTGGTTTTTTAGGATGCCATCCTCTGCGTCTGTAGTTTCTGATTATGTAATCAGCTATTTTTCTTTGAGTTTGTCTGTTGATCAGCTTACTAAGGTTCTCCACCATGCTTGGATACAAATCTGCAAGTGTGACATTGCTCCAGGAACATTCTTCATCTGCAGACTGGTACTCTTCATAAAAGCTATCATAGCCAGTTTCATTTTTCTTTGTGAGAGGTTGACATCTGGGTGCAACTGTATCTTCTGAAAAAAAAGAAACAGTGGAAACATGTGATTTGAGACTTGGAAGCAAAACGCGTTACCTGACTCTGCCTTCCTCCTGAAACCATTATCTTAGCTTCCTTATAGACCAAATAACGTTATGCAAAATAGTAATTAGAAACTTTCTAGTAACATTTATTACATACTATAAGTCTATAACTTTTATAGACCATCAAATGCTGTAAAGTATTCTGTGTTGATCTTCATCTCTTAAATGAAGCCTTATAAAACTCAGCTTTAATAAAGATTTTTTTGGATACATGATTAAAATCTCTAGTATTTTTTCAACATAATTATCATCGAGTTAAAGGGTAATTAAGCAAGAAGATTTTTATACATATTTTGTGAACATTTTTGTATTAATAGATTACAGAAAACGGATAATGTTTTAGAAAATAACATGTAAAGTTATTTTAGAAAGGAGGCCAAAAAGTGCTTGAGAGAGAAATTTAATGCTGAAAGAATGTTAAAGTACTTTCATTCCAAAGGCAAAACAGTCTCTCCTTTTCAAAATTTCTGACGTTGACTGGTAAGTCCAAGGTAAATTTCTTACAAAGGGATGGCATAAAACAAGTCTTAAAACATAAGAAAATACAGCATTAAATTTACTTTGTTCATCTAAAAATGTAAACATTTTTGGTCTACGAGGCAAAACATAATATGCCGTGAAGTGTTAAGTATTTCACATAAAAGTAACCAAATATTAATTAACGGAACTAGGAGCACTCATGTTAGTCTCTCTCATGAAAGAGACTAACACTCTTGAGATTAAATTACAATTGCGTACTGAGCAACACAATAATTAACTTTGTTCTATTGTTTAACAAAACTAAAAGAATCACTTTATTATCTACAGTGCTTTGCTGCATATTCCTATAAGACTGCAGGAGCCTTGAATGTGTCAGTAATAGAAACTTCCCTTGGGCTGAAGCACTGTATTGATAGGCCCAATATCTGTAGTCTCTAGAGGGGTGAAACTTGAACTTAAATGAATGGGAGTCTTCTGTTGCAGGTTTGCAGGATTTTAGTCTGGTACTCTCTTGCAGAAGAAAGGGGGCAAAAGTAGCAAGGAAGCAAATCCAACAGATATATTGGACAAAAATGAATCATTGTATTCCCTGCATTTAAACCAAGGCAAACACTAAAGCATGTAAAAATTCATAGATTCATAGATGTTAGGGGCTGGAAGGGACC
>NW_017729032.1:258105735-258106017 GCF_001723915.1 Gavialis gangeticus | reverse complement strand
CCTACAGGCTGGGGAACTCCCTTCTCATCAGTACAGAGGCAAAAAAGGATCTTGAAGTCATCATTGATGCCAAGATGAACATGGGCTGGCAGTGTGGGGATGCAGTCAGGAAGGCCAACTGCACTTTGTCATACATCCACAGATGCATCTCAAGCACGTCCAAGAAGGTGATCCTCACAGTCTACATGGCACTGGTCAGGCCACAGCTAGAGCACTGAGTCCAGTTCTGGGCGCCGCACTTCAAGAGGGATGTGGACAACATGGAGAGGGTCCAGAGGAGGG
>NW_017729032.1:258088246-258105171 GCF_001723915.1 Gavialis gangeticus | reverse complement strand
AGGAGAGGCTATGGGACCTGAACCTGTTCAGCCTCCATAAGAGAAGGCTGAGGGAGGATCTAGTGGCCTGTTACAAACTAGTCAGAGGGGACCAGCAGGCGCTGGGGCAGTCCCTGTTTCCCAGAGCACTCCCAGGAGTGACTAGAAATAACGGTCACAAGCTGGCAGAGGGTAAATTCAGATTAGACATCAGGAAGCACTACTTCACTGTCAGGGCGGCTAGGATCTGGAACCAACTTCCAAGCGAAGTGGTGCTGGCTCCTACCCTGGGGGTCTTTAAGATAAGGCTAGACAATCACCTTGCTGGGGTCATTTGACCCCAGTACTCTTTCCTGCCATGGCAGGGGGTCAGACCTGATGATCTACTCAGGTCCCTTCTGACCCCACTAACTATGAAACTCTCTCTGAACCAGAAAAATACCAAATTATATTCTAAAAAGTGAACATCTACAACATTCATTAATTTGAATTCAAAAAATATTTTTTTCCTGATTTACATGTGTTTGTGTAATGTACACAGAGGTGATTGCATAATAGCTTAAAATGAAGTCTTACTCTTGTGTATTGTGAGGGATGCATGGGAGGGATGGGTATAGGTTTGTAGGAGGCTGTAGGTGTGTGGGGAAGCGTGTGGGTGGTATTGTGGAGGTGGATAGGATTGGGGGTAGGACGAGGGAGCAGATGGGTGTGTATGTGGCTATGTGGAGTGTGGGTGGGTATGGGGTTTCTGAGGTGGATGGTAGCTGGAGTGCGTGAGGGGGTGTGGGTGTGGGGGTTTGCATGTATGGTAGTACAAGGGGAGGTGTGGGTGGAAGTCACCCTATGAACACACACACAGTCTCTTTCCAAAATCCAAAAAATACAAAATACATCTATCGTGTTGGTTATACTTTCAAGATCAGGATTCTTACTCAAATGCCAGAGCGTCCAGATAGCCTCAACAAGCATCTAAAGACCCATTAACCTGAACAACAGACAACATGCAACAGCTAACAGTGCATATGCCCTGACCCGATACAGATAAAAAACAAAACATAACACAAAAGAAGAATTATATTTCTAAACTTGACCAAATCCTGTCATCTGTCCCCAGTTAAGATAATATAATTTTTCTTACCATTTCAATGCTAATTTGGATCAGGACTAAGACATATGGAAAGGAACTCTTAGAAAGTGTTCCTTTTGTCTCAGGAAGTCTGCTGCTTGCCCGGAACCCAGATCCAAGATTTCATGGAGGTATTACGGAGACTCAACTGGCCCTCTGAGAACTACCCCATGCTGCTCATCCATGTGGGTACCAATAATACTGCCAGGGGAGATCCTGAGCAGATCAAAACTAACTACAGGGCACTGGGTGCAAGGGTGGCAGGTACAGGTGCTCAGGTGGTGTTCTCTTCAATCCTTTCAGTCAAGGGAAAGCTCCAATATGAAACTGGAGATAGGCCTGTTGAAAGTCTCCGGGTTAGGGACAGAGGGGAGAGCAACAAGATGTCGAAGAGGGGGATCTGCTAGACTACCAGACCAGGAGGAGGAAGTGGTGGATGAGGCCTTCTTCAGACAGAAGTTTCCCAGTCACAGGCTCTGACTCTCATAGTGGGCTTCAATCACTCTGACATACAGTAGTACACAGGCAATCCAGGAAATTTTTGGAGTGTTTGGGACACCTTCCTGGTACAAGTGCTGGAGTGGCCAACTAGGGGGCATGCTCTTCTTGACCTACTGCCCTCAGGCAGGGAAGAATTGGTTGGGAATGTAGAAGTGGATGGCAACTTGGGCAGCAGTGACCATGAGATGATTGAGTTCAGGATCCTGACAAAAGGAAGAAAAGACAGCAGCAGAGTAAGGACCCTGGACTTCAGAAAAGCAGATTTTGACTCACTCAGAGAACTGATGGGGAGGATCCCCTGGGAAAGCCAGTCTGAGGGGCAGAGGAGTCCAGGAGAACTGGCTGCATTTTAAAGAAGCCTTATTGAGAGTGCAGAAACAAATCACCCCGAAGTGCAGAAAAACTAGGAAGTATGGCAGAAGACCAGCTTGACTTAGCAGGGAACTCTTCAGCAAGCTAAATCACAAAAAGGAAATTTCTAAGAAGTGGAAACTTGGACAAACAACTGGGGAGGAGTATAACAGAACTGCTCGGGCAGCCAGGGATGAAGTCAGGAATTCCAAAGCACAACTGGAGTTGCAGCTAGCAAGTGATGTGAAGGGTAACAAAAAGGGTTTCTACAAGTATGTTGGTAGCAAGAGAACGATCAGGGAAAGTGTGGGCCCCTTACTGAATGGGGGAGGCAACCTAGTGACAGAGGATACAGAAAACGCTGAAGTGCTCGGTGCCTTTTTTACCTCAGTGCTCACAGGCAAGATCAGCTCCCAGTCTACTGAACCTGGCAGCACAGTATGGGGAGGAGGTGAGCAGCCAACAGCAGAGAAAGAACAGGTTAGGGACTATTTAGAAAAGTTAGATATATACAAGTCCATGGGGCTGGATGGGATGCACTCAAGGGTGCTGAGGGAGCTGGCTGACATGATTGCAGAGCTGCTGGCCATCATCTTTGAAAACTCATGGCAATCAAGAGTGGTTCTGGATGATTGGAAAAGGGCAAGCATAGTGCCCATATTTAAGGAAGGGAAAAAAGGAGGATCGAGGGAACTACAGACCAATCAGCCTCACCTCAGTCCCTGGAAAAATGGAACAGATCCTCAAGGAATCCACTACTAAGCACTTGGAGGAGAAGAAGGTGATTAGAAACAGTCAGCATGGAGTCACCAAGGGCAAGTCATGTTGACCAACCTGATTATCTGCTATGACGAGATGATGGGCTCTATGGATGCGAGACCAGTGGATGTGGTGTGCCTTGATTTTAGCAAGGCTTTTGGTATGGTCTCCCACAACATTCTTACAGGCAAGCTAAGGAAGTATGGGTTGGATGAATGGACTGTAAGGAGGACAGAAAACTTGCTGGAGCATTGGTCTCAGAGGGTAGTAATTAATGGCTTGATGTCTAGTTGGCAGCCAGTATCAAGTGGAGTGCCCCAGAGGTCGGTCCCGGGGCTGGTTTAGTTCAATGTCTTCATCAATGACCTGGAAGATGGCATAGAGTGCACCCTTAGCAAGTCTGCAGATGATACCAAGCTGTGGGGAGTAGCTGATATGCTGGAGGGCTAGGATTCAGAGTGACCTAGACAAATTGGAGCACTGGGCCAAAAGGAATCTCATGAGGTTTAACAAGGACAAGTGCAAAGTCCTACATTTAGGATGGAACAATCCCATGCACAGTACAGGCTGGGGAGCAACTGGCTGGACAGCAGCTCTGCAAAAAAGGACCTGGGGGTTACAGTGGACAGTAACCTGAATGAACCAACAGTGCACCCTTATCCCCAAGAAGGCTAACACCATACTGGGTTGCACTGGTAGGAGTGTTGCCAGCAGGACAAGGGATGTGATTACTTCCCTCTATTCAGCACTAGTGAGGGCACATCTGGAGTACTGTGTTCAGTTTTGGGTCCCCTACTACAGAAAGGATGTGGACAAATTGGAGAAAGTCCAGTGGAGGGCAACTGAAATGGTGAAGGGGCTGGGGCACATGACTTATGAGGAGAGGCTGAGGGAACTGGGCATATTTAGTCTAGAGAAAAGAAGATTGAGAGGGGTTTCAATTGTGACCTTTAACTATCTGAAGAGAGGTTCAAAAGAGGACGTACCTAGACTGTTCTCACTTGTGGCAGATGACAGAACAAGGAACAATGGCCTCAAGCTGAAGCAAGGGAACTTTAGGTTAGCTATTAGGAAGAATTTTCTCACTAGGAGGGTAGTAAGGCACTCGAACAGGTTACCCAGGGAGGTGGTGGAATCTTCATCCTTGGCAGCTAGACAAACCCTTGGCTGGGATGATCTAGTTGGGGCTGGTCCTGCCTTGAGCAGGGGGTTGGACTAGATGACCTCCTGAGGTCCCTTCCAACTAATTTTCTATGATTCTATGAAAAGAAGGTATGAGGAAAGGCAATTCAAGTGGAATTCTTCTCTTGAGTAAGTGTTTGGAACATGATCTCATCAACCACAAACTCCTTATTCTATCAAAGCAACTAATGGAAGACATCATGGATGCACTCCAGTCAAAATACTGGTACTTGACTGACTATGTCATCATGCACAGGGCCATCAGAAAGTTCATATCACCAGAACTATGACCACAGTGAATGACTGGCTGGTCTATCATGGCCTATTATGTCCATTCATATTGCCCCAAACAAGCTAAACAAAGGAAACAACTAAGAAAAGGGTTCAATATCAAGCACTTGAAGGATCCTGCTAAAGCCTATCATCTTCAGTGGTGCCTCAGTGAGAAATTTTTTGGCCTCACAGATGATTTTGACACCACTGATTACTGGGAGAGCCTCAAGAAAGGTATCCGTGAGGCAAGTGAAGAATCTCTAGGATTATCCAAAAAGAAACATTAGATAGGGAAATTCAAGTTCTCATTTACACAAAGGGAGGGCTTTGCATCACTTCTAAGCACACACTTATCACAATATTAAAGCTGAGACTCAGAGGAAAATTTGAGAGCGAAAGGACAAGTAGTAGGAAGACAAAGCGAAAGACAAGCAAAAATTATAATATGCATAGTTTCTCCAGCATAACCAAAGCTATCTATGGGTCAAGCCCACAAGGAGCCACTCCTCTGATGTCCAAGGATGGAACAACATTCTTTTAAGACAGCGCCACCATCAATACATGGTGGAAGAAGCACTTCCAAGAGATCCTGAACTAATATTCTAATATTGAAGACAATACCATGGAAGCCACTCCACAACAATATGGTACCATGCAGATCCATCAACATATCAAGGGGCATCGAAAGCCATTAAGCAAAGAAAGAACAAGAAAGCATATGATCCTCACAGAATACTGGGTGAAATTTCTTAGCAAGGTAGAAAAAAAAAAGCTCCCTAACCAACTACACATCATTATTGTGAAAATCTGGAAACATGAACAGGTTCCCTGAAACTTGAGAGATGCTAGAATCATTTCCAAATTCAAGAAAGAAGATGGATTGGATTGCTGAACTGTCATGGTGTTGAACTCCTGTCCACAGCTCAGAAGAATCTTACCTCCATTTGCCTCAGTAGACTCACTTTCCTCACCAAGGAGATTCTACTCAAGTCCAATGTGGTTTCAAGACCACACAGAGCTAAAATAGGTAAGATCTTGTTGCTAGACAGCTGCAAAAGTGCTGTGAGCAACATCAAGATCTTTACATGGCCTTCATTGATCTGACAACTGCCTTTTATTCAATCAATAGAGAGGCTCTATGGAAGATCCTGATAAGCCTTGGGTGCTTGCCTAAATATGTTACCATCCTCAGACTTCCTCACAACAACATGACAGCAACGGTCTTGAGCAATGGCTTAGAAACAGACCCCTTCACTGTTAGAACTGGAGTCAAGAAAGATTAACATCAACCAGTCACATTCAAAATCCAAGATAACCAACCTCTCCATTATTGATCTTCAGTATGCTGATGATTGCGTCATGTACGGCCACTCCATTGGAGAGCTCCAGGTCACTTTTGATTGTTTCTAGAGGTAAACTGATACATCGGTCTGTTTTCCGATACAATTTTCTTTATATTGGTACCAATTTGACATCAGCCCGATAGTGCCAATAATTTGGCCAATAAATGCCCATGCTGCCTCCAGCTGGTAAGTCAGAAGGGGAGGGAGGAAGAAAGCAGCACAGGGCTGGGAGCAAAGCTGCAGAGAAATCTGGGGTGGCTGCAGCCTCCTCCCAGCGCCACCTGAGCCCGCTCTGAGCCCAGCCCCCGGCAAGACAAGCCCCGCTGGGCTTTGCTCCACCCCACAGCTGCAGCCCACCCTGCACTACATAGATCCAGGGATGCACACCCCTGGGCCTTGGCATTCCCAGGGTGCAAGCAGTGGCAGGAGCTGTGTCTCCATCCCATGGCCCCCTCACTCCGGCTGGGCAGGTCCAGCCCCTGCCCCCTCCCTCACTGTGGGGAACACTCCCAATGCCACTCCTCTTCCACCACACCGGACTTACCAGCTGGAGGCACTATATCGGAAATTGGATTGGTACTGGCCAACATGCTTCATTAAATAATGATTATCAGCATCAGCCCCCAAAATCTCTATCAGTACACCCCTAATTGCTTCTGTGAAGCATATGAAATGCTTGGACTCACTGTCAACTTCATAAAAACCTAAATCCTTTACTATGCCACACCAAATCTGCCAGCTGCTCTTCTACATATTACAATTAGAGGGCAATCCTTAGAGAATGTTGAGTATTTCCCCAACTGGACAGCCACCTTTCCCAAAAAATAAACATACACAATGATATTCAACACCAAATCAAATCTGCCAGCACTGCCTTTGGATATCTTCAAACTCATGCCTTTGATAAACATGACATCAGGACCTAAACCAAGCTTCTCATCTACCAAGCGGTTGTCGTCCCTATCCTGTTGTATGGGTGTGAAACTTGGATGACATATCAGAAGCACCTGAAATCTTTGGAACATTGCCATCAGCAATGTCTTTGGAAAATCCTCCATATCAACTGGAAGGACAGAAGGATCCTTCGGACAGGATGTATCCTAAGGATGCCTGACAACCAGCTCCCAAACAGGTCCTAGACACTCCAAATTTACTAAGAGTCACCTTTCTGGAGGTAGGCAAAAGAAAAATTCAAGAACACCTTGAAGGCTGATTCGAAGAAATATACTATTTGGGAGACTCGAGCATTGAATCGTCCCCAATGGCACCACGATGCATGTATGACAAAGTACTGATCATTTCGAGCAAACTCATCTCATTATGGAGGTAGATAGGTGAGAGAGCTAAAAGGGAAAGAGCTGTGATGCAGCATCACTGGGATCTATTCCTTCCTCCTGGAACTATTTGCCACATTTGCAGTTGAAGATGAGGATGTCAAAATCAGCCTCCTCAGTCATCTACAGACTCACTGATGACTTCCCCATTTACTGGAAGACTGAGAACTTCATATCAAGGGACAAGGCTGACAACAACAATGGTTTAGAAAATATGTGAGAAGAAAGGGTCTTTTTGGTGGTGTCATTAATTAGACTGACACAGTCAGGACAGATGTCAGACAAGCTTTTTGCAGCTCACGGTGAAGAGCTGACAATTTCCAAGGGGTGCCTCAAGTCCAAAAAGGTGGAGAACCACTGGTTTTGTCTTTGATACTCCCTTCCCTTCATTTCCCTCTCTCACTTCTTTTCCTTCTTCTTTCATATTATGATTTGTTCCTTACAAGTCCTTAAAGCATTAACTACTTTTAATCTGAAACCCCAAGAATACACTGGTTTTTTGTCTAACAAACAAACCAACTACACATCTCAAACCAAAAATATCAGTTCCTTTTACCTTACACTCATTGCTACATAGACACACTCACAAATCCGAAGATTTTTCTCATGTTGGAGCGATGTAGCCATGGTGGTCCAGGAAAAATGCAAGAGGCAAGGATTTTTGCAGCTTATGTCTTTTATCTGACCAATGGTACATAGTTGAGGAAAGTTACTGTACAGGCAGCCAAAAGCTTGTCCCTTTCTCTCCCAACTGTATATGGGTCCAATCAAAGATATCACCTACAAAAATCCTTGTGTCTCGATAATTTGTATGTGAAGGTTACATACTTCAATAGGTAAACTTCAGAAAATGCTGCAATTTTTGCAGGCCATGGTGGACAGTCTTCATATACACATTGTATAACCCTGTTTTTGTAAGTTTGCATCCTTTAGCAGGTCTAAAATACAATAAATATGTAAAAGTTAAAATTCTTACCATCAGGTGTATTGCAAGACAGTGTTTGCATAGAGACAAGTACATCATCTTCAAAGGGATAACTGTACTGTATATATAAAAAAAGCAACAAAACATTTTTAAAAATAAGAACAGATGTATTAAATATAACAGTAAAGCTCTTAAATACATTTGAAGATTATTTTCATAATCTGAATGCCATATCAGTTTGATTTAGACTGAACCCTATGAAAACTGGCATGCGTGTGCTGTTTCATTAGCAGCACTTTAAATAATGTTCACTATTACATGAGCTAACCAAAGTTTTAGAAGCACGAATATAAACCTTTCGATTTCAGGGTATCAATTACAAATCAACTCCTGTGATGGAAAGGACATTTCAGAGTTGCCTCTTTGACAGGTTATCTCCCACCTTCCTCTAGCAATTTGTACTGGCCTCTAACTGTCTGGGAATTGGATTAGATAAGCTACTGTTTGATCCCACACGCAAGTCAAAGAGGTCTAGCGGCCTTAAGAGAAAATAATTATCTCCACAACAGCCTGAAAGAAAAGTCAGACATTCATTTTTTTCTGAGTACAGTATTGATTAAAATGTGTGGGGAAACACAAATTTTTATCTCCTCTTCATTACTAACTGCGTCTCGACAAAGATGAAGGTGGAACAACTTGCCTGTTGCCACAAAGTTATGTCTGTAAAATAACCCTGAAGAGAGAAGGTTACAGTTTCCCTATAATGAGCTTCCTAAGCACGGATTCTGGCATCTCAAGTAAAAGGGCCCATATCTGAATTCGGTGGGATCGGCAGGTCTTTAGAAACATTGGAAAATGTTTCCAACACATTCAGTAGCATGGGTAGGTGCTTAGAAACGTTGGGTAAATGCAGCTACTTAAAGCAGTTAACGGGGTATTTGGGAGTTTCACTTCCTGCATATTTACATCCTCAGGTTATCTGGGCTTTTGAAAAAAACTTTTTTGAAGAAGGGGGAAAAAGTCAGGCTGTCACCGTCAATACTGCTTTTAGGGCAGGGATCAGGCGTGTGCGGAACCCCAAACAGGCCCTGGCGGGCTGCCCCTTTCGCTATCACTACCCTTCCCTACTGTGACGACATCAGGCGCGCGCGGCGTCCCCTTCCCCCGCACAGGCCGCTCTGAGGTGAAGCAACCCCAGTCCAACGGCCGCGCCGGCCCCTCACCTTCGTGACGATCCAGTTTAAGGCGGCAGCGAAGCGCGCGCCGCTATGGTGCAGCCGCTCCCCCAGGTCGTCCATGGGGCCGGGGCCGGGGCCGGGGCCGGGGCCGGGCCTGCGACCGCCTGCGCCAATGGGCCGCTTCCGCCCCTCCCCGCCTACCGGTACGTAACGGGTGCTCCCAACCCAGCTCCTGCCCCGGCACCTTCCGGATACTAATTTGAACTGCGCGCCCAGTTCCGCCCGCGCTGAGGGGCCCCAGCTCCGATTGGAGAAGACGCGCCTCACTGTAGGCGGAGCAGCCAATCAGCGTGCGCAGAACAAACGCTGCCAGCTACGATTGGCCATGTGTCATCTTTTTTTTTTTCTTCCCCTTCCGCAGAGCTCTCTAGTTGGTGGCGGAGCTCGGGCGAAAGGAGAGGGAGGGCGGGACTAGGAGGCCAACCCTTCATCCCTGTTCTGCCTAGCAACAGCAGCTGTCTGTGAGCTCCTATTGGAGGCAGAATGCGGGCGGTCTCTTATTGGTTACTGCGGGGGTTTGGAACAGTGCTTGAAGGGGAGGTGGGGGTGGATCTGGCTGGCTCATGTCATTGCACCGCCCCGTGCAACCCCGCTGCCTGGGCTCCACAACATTCGCGTGGGCAGAGAGCCTGGTTCTCGCTGATAAAAAAATCCCTAATTTTTGGGTCAAAAAAAGTAACCCAAAGTGCACATTTTTCAGTGGTTAAAATAAAACTCTGCTAATGTATAGATAGATATATATCTATATATATCTAAATATATATATATGTAATATATAGACAGATAGCTATAGATATATCTATATATTAGCGGTGTGTGTGTGCGTGCGTGTGTCCCAATTTAAAAAAATTACCCAAAATCAATTTTCCTTTTAGATAGATAGATAGATAGATAATGGATTTGGGGTTACTTTTTTAATTGGGTCACACACACACACATACACACGTGTGTCAGTGGTGGATCCAAATGAAACACCACTAATATATAGTTAGATCTCTCTCTGTCTCTATAGATATAGATAGATCTAGCTATATATTAGTGGTGTTTATATACATATACATGGAGAGAGAGATCTAGCTATATATTAGTGGTGTTTCATTTTAATCGCTGAAAAATGTGGATTTTGGGTTACTTTTTTAAAGGGCTACTTTTTAAATTGGAAAATTGGGGATTATTACTATTATTTTTTTAATCAGAGAAAACCAGGAGACCCACTTATAAGCAAACAGCTGGGTTTGGTGCCAAGTGGCTCTACTACCATCTGCATCACCACAGTACCACATCCAGAGGTGGATCTAGGAATCAGAAAAGGGGTGCAGGGGCTGAAGTGCATCATCACATATGAAACAATGGATATTTTTCTCCAGTTGAAAGAAAACTAGAAACTTTACTAGTATGCCGGGGGAAGGAGGGCCTAGGGCTATGTTATTCAGTTTAAGATGGAAGCAAAACCTAATATAATGTCAGTGGAAGGTGCATCAATTTGCTATATCACATATTGTGTATAAAGTCACAACAAAATGATTGAAGTGTGTTGGCTCGTTAGCTCTCGGAGCCTTCGAATTAAATTGATGTTTCAGAGTCAAGACAAAATCTAGCCCACTAGAACCTTTTGATGGTGCATCTGATGCTTCACTGTAAGTTAGGGCCACACCTGAGTGAATGTGTTTGCCTAGAGTTGAAAACAATCTGCAGGGCCATGAAATAGGAGCTAGATTACCAGGAGCAGCTAGCAGACAGAAGAATTGCAGAAGAAAGGCTAGCTTGATTAGTGGAACATGCAGACCATTGAAAAGGAGGTGGAAAGAACATTAACACATGTGAAAAGAAGAGTTTAGAAGGAATCACACAAGTCTGAAGTCAACTGATTCCCACAGCTGAATAGAAATGCAGCTGTCACTTCCAGGCAGCTGGTTTTAAACTCTGGGTTGAACAGGAACCCCAGACGAGGGGAAGTGCAACCACACCATTGTACCCATCCTGACACCAGCTACCTTCTACACTGTCTAGTTGTGGCCTATTCGTATAGTCAGTCACTCTGAAGGCAAAATTCCCTTTTACTGAAGTGCCTGAGAGTTTTACTTACACAACCAGAATCTCAGAGCATGTATCATGCAGAATTTCATAATTAAAACTTGGTGGTGTTGAAGCAATGTAGCCCTGAAGACAAGAGAATTTCTGTGGATGCTATCTTTTTGTGGGCCAGCTGCACGGTTGAGATAGACTTAGACAAATAAGGATCCTATCGATACATGTGCGGGGAGCCTGCTCTGACATGCTGGAAATCCCGTGTGTCAGAGCAGACTCGATTAATCATAAAAATTAACACGCTCCAACAGACTCTAGTATCATGTGTATCAGCGTCCTTGAGCTAAAAAATGGCAGCAGGATACTTCGAACTAAAGCTTGACAAACAAGCTTTAAGTTCAAAGTGCACCATCACCATTGGTGCATGGCTGCTGATACATGTGACGATCAGGCGCTTTTAATTAGCATGGCTCGCTAATTATAAAGTCCTTCCCGCCCCCCCCAATGTCTTCCAGAGCATGTGTAAAAATGCCTCTAATGTTAGCTAAAGTTTAGACAAGCTTTTGAATGCATTACAGTCTTCTTCAGATCTGAGGACTGTTGGTTTGGAAATAGCATTTAAAGGTCTGGTTTTTAGGAACTGGCTTATAGATATATGCATTATCAGGGTTCAAGATGGGCAGCAGGGGTTAATTGGATTTCTAAAGAGCTTGGGTTTCACACAGAGAGTTCCATATAGCCCTGGAAGCAGACAGGCCAATGGATGGACGCAGCCTGGGAATTGAGAGGGGTATGCCATGATACGAGATAACAGCCTTCAAGGTAGATAGGTTGTCTAACACAACAAGGGCACAAAGCCTGGGAACTGAGGAAGTATATACCATACTGTCCCATAACACAAGATAAGTGACACCAGCTACAAGGCCCCTGAGCAGCAGGGGGACCCGAGTCCCGGTTTAGGGGGAATAGACCAAATTAGGAGAAGGCCTGCAAGTGTGACCACAGAGAGACAGCCAACCAGAGATAGCCACGGATGAAGAGTCGTCATCAGGAGTCATCAAGGGGGAAGGAGAATAGAAAAACAGAGGTTTGAGATTAACAAAGAGTTTTGCCCTGTTCCTTCTCACCCCTCCCTATTCCTCCTTCTCTTCCCCAAGAGGGGTCCCCATCCCCATCCCTGCCCCCTGGGCAGGATCCCCAATATCACCATACCACGAGCCCATCTCATGCACCCCATTGGAGGGGGGCTGTGGGCCTCAGCATCCCACCTCCAGACTGCTGACACCTAAGAGAAAGAGCTTCAGAGTGGAGCCTGCATCCTGGCCAGGTGTTCTTTGACTCTGATGACAGCCCTAGGACTGGTAGATATAGAATTGTTTGATCGTTTGTATTGTTGCTTTTTTGTTATCAGTCTGTATCAGTAAATTTGCCTTTTATCAACTAGCAGGTGTTGTGGTCAGTCTAAGGGTTGTGCTCACTCAGAATAAAGGTATGGGCCATGGGCTGGGTCCAAATCCAGTGCCAACAAGGACCTTCCTTTTCCCTCAGACCTGAAGAAAAGTGTGTTGATTTGAAAGCTGGGCTACATCTGTTGCAATCATGCAGTTAGACCTATAAATGATATCACCCACAAAAATCCTTGTCTTTCACTTTCTTAAATCTTCTTTGATCATCTTACCAGGGAAGCTGATCACACTGCTTAGTGGCAAGATTCCCATTCTAAGAATCTGTTGTCAACTGTTGCTCCTTCATGGATTGGCCATATTTTAAGTAAATGGGTGAAATTTCCAAAAAAATTAGCATGTTTAGGATGAATCAGGGTTGTATAATGAATTAAGTTGGCTGTAGGGCACTGTTTCTTATTTGTTACACAAGCTGAATGGGTCAGGGATTGCAGAAAGAAAAGGATGATTTAATTGCTAAGGTTCCTGGAGGAATTGGATCCCTGCCTCTATCCCAGAGGTCCTACAAGATATCGAGCCAATCACTTGAAACCACACTCTGGTAGATATTTACTAATTGGATGTTCTCTGGATGCTCATAGTGAGACAGACACCTGGGACAAATTCGTAGAAATGTCGAGTGCTTGCAAAGTATATTGCCTAGAGTTGTCCTATGATGTCCCAAAGGCTGCTGGCAGGCATTCATTTAATAGCACAATGGGATCTGATCTCTGATCCCAACAATTGTGTGTCCTCCCATGTAACAAATGCGTGGTAGGATGCACAGTTTTTGGGATCAGACATAAACATTTTCAGAACCCAATTGTGTGGCTGTTAGGAGAGGGAACCCAACATGATGCCTTATGCCCTACTTCCCATGCTGTGTGTGGATTCTTGGATCACAATCCCAGGTTCCAGTAGGTTTAAATCTGTGTGGGGCCAGCTCATATGGGGCAGGTTTAAAAACCTTACTTGTGCCATAAATGCAATGTTTGCCAAGGGGCAAAGATGCCAACTACTTTAAAAAATCAGGTTCCACATATGTCTTGTTGGAGTCCCAAAATGTAGACATACCTAGTTTGGCCCTAGCCTTACTGATCTAAAGTTCTGCATGTCTAAATGGGGAATAAAACCACTTACGCACTTTGCCATCAAGGTAAATTCTTCAGTGCTTACAAAATGTTCAGATACTATGGTGAAAGCCCAAAGAAAATTAAATGAGTAAATTGATAATTTTAGATTTGGAGTACCTTGAATGATATGTACATTAAACAAGGCCTAGGAGCACACATTGAATAAGAAGGATAAAAATCCTCTGGGTCAAACTACAAGGTGGAGCAGGGTGGGGAGTGGGGCTGGATCATGGTGAGAGAGACCTAACTGTTGGTATATACTACAGACTACCAAACCAGGGGCAGGGCTTGATCTGGAATTCTCTCGAGAAGTGGCAGAGACTGCGTGTGCACAGGACACGGTCATCACGAGTGTCTTCAGTTACCCAGATATCTCTTAGGAGGAACACTCAGCTAAGTCAGATCACTCATGTTGCTTCCTCACCCATATGGAAGAGCTCTACCTGACTCAGGAAGTTCACGGGCCAACCAGGGGTAACGCTCTCTTAGACTTGGTCTTGGCCAAAGGAAATAATCTGGTGAGCAACTTGAATTTAGAGGGTAGCCTAGGTGACAGTGACCACTAAACCATCATGTTTACTGTCTGTTGCAAGGCAGGGAAATCAGCTAGCAGGGTTGAAGTTTTGGACTTCAAAAAACTGAATTTCAACAGGCTCAGGGCAATAGTAGGGGAAGCGCTGTGGGACCAGGGACCGAAGGTAAAAGGAGCGCATGAAGAGTGGTCATTCCTCAAGGACACGATCCTTGAAGCACAAAAGAAGTCCATTTCCTCCCATGTGGAGGAAAGGTACCAGAAGGTCTCGTAAGCCCTCTTGGCTTACTAGGGTGTGGCAGGACACTGTTGGTGCCTGCCACTTTAAGGGCTGGAGCAGGCAGCAGCCGGGTGCTTGAGTATGATGGCCATTTTTGAGATCCAGGATATATATAGGGTGAAGCATCAGTTTGCTGCTGGAAGCCGTATGAGATATCAGGCGGCGGAGCTGAGGCTCAGGAACAGTTTGGTGGTTTATGGGCTGGGGCTATGGGGTAGAGGAGGCTCCAGGTCCTGGGCATAACCTAAAACTGCACCCTGCTGGGAATGGGTGGTCTGGTGGGCTGCTTGTGGCAAAACAGTCCCCCAGAAATGCCAGGCCTGTTACCACCCCAGTGAAAGGTGGGTTGGGGGCACCTAAAAACTACCAGCCCCTGCACAGTCCTAGCTGGGGAAAGCCCAGGCCAATGAGAGGCCTGAGGCTCATGGGATCCAGAGGAGTTGTGAGGGAAAAAGCAGGAAAGCAGGTCAGGCTTGTCTTGTGGGACCTTGACTGGCCCATGCTGGGGCCAGGACCCTAAGAGGGCTTGAAGGGCCAGGGGCCCACTGCAAGGAATGTCCAGAGAGCACAAGGCTCAGGATCCCAACCAGCCTAAGACGGGGCCAGGGCCTAAGGGGGACCCAAAGGTCCCAGAGAGGGGACCACAGTGAATGGGGTGAATGGGACAGTTGAGTTTAGCTGCCTGAGATGCCATCAATGAGGCTTGGGCCACAGTGTAGGGGTGGAACAGAGCTGTGGAGATCCCCCTAAACATCGGGGTGCAAAATGGGCAGCCTCCCGCCTAATTGACTATACCATAATTATGTATCATCAAGGTGTGGCAAGCAAGAGAGGCGGGTGGTTAGCCCAGGGATAGGTGGGTGGGCCAACATCAAACTGGCCCCGGGAAGGTCCCCCTGTTACACAAGGATATCATGGTCCATGTGAAAAAAAAGAAAGAGGCATACAAACAATGGAAGCTTGGGACAGTCCCCAAGGAGGACTATATAACTACAGCCCACACTTGTAGGGAGCAGATTAGAAAGGCTAAGGTGGTGACTGAATTTAAACTAGCAACAGAAATCAAGGGCAACAAGAAGTCCTTCTTTAGATATGTAGGGAACAGGAGGAAAACAAATGGAAGCATGGGGTCCCTGGTTAACACCTCGGGACAGCTGGTTACTGACACTCAGGAGAAAACTGAACTGCTGAATGACTGCTTTGCTTTGGTATTTCACTGGACTAAGGAGAAAATTATACTAGATAAGGTTCAGAATGGGTATGGTGGGAATGCCTGCCTTCCTACTGTTGACATGGAGCTGGTGTGTGATCAGTTAGAAAAGTTAGTC
Source organism: Gavialis gangeticus (assembly GCF_001723915.1). Classification (NCBI taxonomy): domain Eukaryota; kingdom Metazoa; phylum Chordata; order Crocodylia; family Gavialidae; genus Gavialis; species Gavialis gangeticus. Next base: position 258,089,417 of record NW_017729032.1, on the reverse strand, counting down.
ATTTATAAGTCAGCAGGACTGGATGAACTTAATCCAAGAGTGCTAAATGAGTTGGCTAAAGTCATTGCAGGACCTCTGGCAAAACTCTTCCAAAACTCATGGCACTTGGGGGAGTTCCCTGAAGACTGGAAGAGGGCCAATTTTGTGCCCATCTTCAAGAAGAGGGGGGAGAGAGGATCTGGGCAACTATAGGCCAATTAACCTAACTTCTATCCCAGGGAAAATCCTAGAAAAATTCATCAGGGAGTCTATGTGCAATATACTTGCAGAAGGTATGATTCTGAGCAACAGCCAGCCTGGCTTTGTCATGAGCAGGTCTTGTCTTACCAATCTCCTCTCCTTCTATGACCAGGTAACTCACTACCTGGATAAGAGAGAGGAGATCGACATTGTATACCTAGATGTCTAAAAAGTTCCCATTGTACACGGCCTTGGAGAGGCCGCAGCTGGAGTACTGCATCCAGTTTTGGCCTCCACAATTCAAAAAGGATGTGGAGAAGCTTGAGAGAGTGCAGAGGAGAGCCCAGTAAGATAAATATCCAACTATATCCAAGCATGATCAGAGGTCAGGAATATAGACCTTATGATGAGAGGCTGAGAGCCACGGGACTCTTCAGCCTGGAAAAACACAGGCTAAGGGGTGGTCTGGTGGCCACCTGTAAGTTTATCAGGGGTGCTCACCAGGATCTGGGGGAACGTTTGTTCACCAGAGCACCCCAAGTGATGACAAGGTCGAACATCACAAACTCCTCCATGACCATTTCAGGCTGGACATAAGGAAGAACTTCTTTACTGTCCGAGGCCCCAAGGTTTGGAATAGACTGCCACCGGAGATGAGACATTTGGATATTTATCTTGCTGAGATCCTATGACCCCTGCTGACTTCCTGCCCCTGGGGCAGGGGGCTGGACTCAATGATCTTCCAAGGTCCCTTCCAGCCCTAGCGTCTATGAATCTGTGAATCTATGAAAAAGCCTTTGATCTGGTATCCCATGATGTTCTCATGGGAAAATTGGAGGATTGCGGGTTTCACTGCTTGACAGTTAGGTTGGTAGGAAGCTGGCTGTGAGGTAGTACCCAGAGAGTTCTCATGAATGGATCTGTGTTGTCCTCACAAGAAATGGCCAGTGGTGTCCCTCAGGGGTCAGTGCTCAGCCTAGTGCTTTTTAAT
>NW_017729032.1:258067061-258083246 GCF_001723915.1 Gavialis gangeticus | reverse complement strand
CAAGGACACGATCCTTGAAGCACAAAAGAAGTCCATTTCCTCCCATGTGGAGGAAAGGTACCAGAAGGTCTCGTAAGCCCTCTTGGCTTACTAGGGTGTGGCAGGACACTGTTGGTGCCTGCCACTTTAAGGGCTGGAGCAGGCAGCAGCCGGGTGCTTGAGTATGATGGCCATTTTTGAGATCCAGGATATATATAGGGTGAAGCATCAGTTTGCTGCTGGAAGCCGTATGAGATATCAGGCGGCGGAGCTGAGGCTCAGGAACAGTTTGGTGGTTTATGGGCTGGGGCTATGGGGTAGAGGAGGCTCCAGGTCCTGGGCATAACCTAAAACTGCACCCTGCTGGGAATGGGTGGTCTGGTGGGCTGCTTGTGGCAAAACAGTCCCCCAGAAATGCCAGGCCTGTTACCACCCCAGTGAAAGGTGGGTTGGGGGCACCTAAAAACTACCAGCCCCTGCACAGTCCTAGCTGGGGAAAGCCCAGGCCAATGAGAGGCCTGAGGCTCATGGGATCCAGAGGAGTTGTGAGGGAAAAAGCAGGAAAGCAGGTCAGGCTTGTCTTGTGGGACCTTGACTGGCCCATGCTGGGGCCAGGACCCTAAGAGGGCTTGAAGGGCCAGGGGCCCACTGCAAGGAATGTCCAGAGAGCACAAGGCTCAGGATCCCAACCAGCCTAAGACGGGGCCAGGGCCTAAGGGGGACCCAAAGGTCCCAGAGAGGGGACCACAGTGAATGGGGTGAATGGGACAGTTGAGTTTAGCTGCCTGAGATGCCATCAATGAGGCTTGGGCCACAGTGTAGGGGTGGAACAGAGCTGTGGAGATCCCCCTAAACATCGGGGTGCAAAATGGGCAGCCTCCCGCCTAATTGACTATACCATAATTATGTATCATCAAGGTGTGGCAAGCAAGAGAGGCGGGTGGTTAGCCCAGGGATAGGTGGGTGGGCCAACATCAAACTGGCCCCGGGAAGGTCCCCCTGTTACACAAGGATATCATGGTCCATGTGAAAAAAAAGAAAGAGGCATACAAACAATGGAAGCTTGGGACAGTCCCCAAGGAGGACTATATAACTACAGCCCACACTTGTAGGGAGCAGATTAGAAAGGCTAAGGTGGTGACTGAATTTAAACTAGCAACAGAAATCAAGGGCAACAAGAAGTCCTTCTTTAGATATGTAGGGAACAGGAGGAAAACAAATGGAAGCATGGGGTCCCTGGTTAACACCTCGGGACAGCTGGTTACTGACACTCAGGAGAAAACTGAACTGCTGAATGACTGCTTTGCTTTGGTATTTCACTGGACTAAGGAGAAAATTATACTAGATAAGGTTCAGAATGGGTATGGTGGGAATGCCTGCCTTCCTACTGTTGACATGGAGCTGGTGTGTGATCAGTTAGAAAAGTTAGTCATTTATAAGTCAGCAGGACTGGATGAACTTAATCCAAGAGTGCTAAATGAGTTGGCTAAAGTCATTGCAGGACCTCTGGCAAAACTCTTCCAAAACTCATGGCACTTGGGGGAGTTCCCTGAAGACTGGAAGAGGGCCAATTTTGTGCCCATCTTCAAGAAGAGGGGGGAGAGAGGATCTGGGCAACTATAGGCCAATTAACCTAACTTCTATCCCAGGGAAAATCCTAGAAAAATTCATCAGGGAGTCTATGTGCAATATACTTGCAGAAGGTATGATTCTGAGCAACAGCCAGCCTGGCTTTGTCATGAGCAGGTCTTGTCTTACCAATCTCCTCTCCTTCTATGACCAGGTAACTCACTACCTGGATAAGAGAGAGGAGATCGACATTGTATACCTAGATGTCTAAAAAGTTCCCATTGTACACGGCCTTGGAGAGGCCGCAGCTGGAGTACTGCATCCAGTTTTGGCCTCCACAATTCAAAAAGGATGTGGAGAAGCTTGAGAGAGTGCAGAGGAGAGCCCAGTAAGATAAATATCCAACTATATCCAAGCATGATCAGAGGTCAGGAATATAGACCTTATGATGAGAGGCTGAGAGCCACGGGACTCTTCAGCCTGGAAAAACACAGGCTAAGGGGTGGTCTGGTGGCCACCTGTAAGTTTATCAGGGGTGCTCACCAGGATCTGGGGGAACGTTTGTTCACCAGAGCACCCCAAGTGATGACAAGGTCGAACATCACAAACTCCTCCATGACCATTTCAGGCTGGACATAAGGAAGAACTTCTTTACTGTCCGAGGCCCCAAGGTTTGGAATAGACTGCCACCGGAGATGAGACATTTGGATATTTATCTTGCTGAGATCCTATGACCCCTGCTGACTTCCTGCCCCTGGGGCAGGGGGCTGGACTCAATGATCTTCCAAGGTCCCTTCCAGCCCTAGCGTCTATGAATCTGTGAATCTATGAAAAAGCCTTTGATCTGGTATCCCATGATGTTCTCATGGGAAAATTGGAGGATTGCGGGTTTCACTGCTTGACAGTTAGGTTGGTAGGAAGCTGGCTGTGAGGTAGTACCCAGAGAGTTCTCATGAATGGATCTGTGTTGTCCTCACAAGAAATGGCCAGTGGTGTCCCTCAGGGGTCAGTGCTCAGCCTAGTGCTTTTTAATATCTTTATCAATGATTTGGATGTGGGGGTGAAGAGCTCACTGACCAAGTTTGTGGATGATACCAAGTTATGGGGAGTGTGGTCACGCTTGAAAATGGGCTGAAGATACAAGCGGACCTAGACAGGCTGGCAAGTTGGGTGGATTGGAACCAGATGAAATTCAACACTGAGAAGTGTGAAGTGATCCATCTGGGGATGAACAATCCCCAACACACTTAGAGGCGTGGTGGTGCCAAACTGACTAGCACCATGACTAAAAGGGACCTGGGGTGAAAACACCAGTGTTTCCCAACCAGCGTGACACAGCACAGAAGTATGCTGTCAGAAATGAGGTATGAGAATGGGGAATGCCTTAACAGGTGTGCCACAGTAAATTTTTATTAATGTAAGTGTGCCTTGGGCAGGAAAAGGTTGGGAAACACTGTAATAGACCATAATGTGAACATAAGCCATCAGTGCAATGCTGTAGGCAGCAGGGGAAACAATCCTCTGGCATGCATCAATGGATGAATCTCAAGCAAAACCAAGGAAGTGATTCTTCCACTTTTCTCAGCATTGGTGAGACCACAGCTGGAGTACTGTGTCCAGTTTTGGGCACCTCACTTCAATAAGAACGTGGAAAAGCTTGAGAGAGTCCAGAGAAGAGCTACCTGTATGATCAAAGACTTGCAAGACAAGCCACATGAGGAAAGGCTGAGGGACTTGGGTCTCTTCAGCCTACAGAAGAGAAGGCTGAAAGGGGACTTGGTAGCAGCTTACTGCTACATCAGGGGAGTACATCAAGGGCTTGGCGAACGATTATTCACCAGTGCACCCTTGGGGAAAACCGAGTAGTACCCACAAACTCCTGGAAGACCATTTCAGGCTTAACACTAAGAGAAATTTCTTCACAGTCAGGGTGTCCAGACTGTGGACTAAACTCCCTCCAGAGATGGTGCAATCATCTACCCTGGAAATCTTCAAGAGGAGATTGGATGGTCACGTCACTGGGGTCACCTGACCCCAGTTGTCTTTCCTGCCTGGCGCAGGGGGCTGGACCCAATGATTTTGCAAGGTCCCTTCCAGCCTCTTACAATCTATGAATCTATGAAAAAGAAATTCAATAACTACTGAATAGGGCAAGAGTACTGGGCAGGCAGGAGGGCAAGGGGGGAATCTTAGATTTCACAATGCATACACACAAGAATTTAGGTTGCATGGGCAATTTTCATTCCGAAATCTCCTAACTGCTGAATGTTTGATTTGCAACTGTAATGACCTTTAAATATTTTTGTGTGTGTCATTTTGTCTTTGGAGTAAACACAAAGCTAATTTTATATATAGGAGTAAACAGAGAACCTGAAATATATGGGCCTACTCTTGTCACTTGAGTCTCATCAAAGGAAAAATCAGTCATCTGGCAAGGTGCAGACAGTAGTTAATTCTAGCTGTTTTGAATGCATGCTGTATTTTAGATGAATGACAGGAGCACTCAATTACAAAATAATTATTTCTAGAAACTGCATGAGAGAATGAAGGCTGCATTCTGTAGTTATGCACAGAACCTTTTCATGCCAGAAATAACTCGTTTAATTATGTGAAACAAAACTTCCAGCCTCTGTGAGCTGAAGCTTCACATTAATAAATGACTTCTGATAAAGTATTTCTGCAAGATTTCAGAACTTTGCACTCACAGAGTTTAATAGCTGCCATGTCTTTGTTCAGCCTTAGAATGAGACAAACCCACCCTATTTATCTCAGGGAGAAATTTTCCATGGAATAAAAATAGCCCATATCCTCTTAATCATAGATGAAGTATAACTGAACATTTGAAATCTACACCTACAGTGAAAAAGTTACTTAACTTTGTAGGCCATAGACACGGTCAGTAGGCCTGTGTGAATAGCTATTCAATTCATTTTTGGATCCGGCCAACGCGGATGCCAGTGATCCGATTTGGAGCTCCGAATCAGTTTCCCACATTGATTCAGCCTAAATGGTTCCGAAGCTTTAAAGCCGCTTCGGAGATCTAGCCATAGAGTATAATGGGGAAATAAAGGAAATTTCTATAACTTTGTTGTTTTTTGTCTGAGTTGGATGAAATTTGCAGGGATGGTAGCCTCTGCTGAGTGCATGAGGCCTGCCAAGTTTCAAGGAGATAGGTGCAGAGGTTTGGGGGAAACTGCACCTCAAATTCTAGAAAGTAAAACATGTCACGTGTATGTGTTAAATCACAGTGGGGTGAAAACTGCAGGGATGGTAGCCTCTGGTGAGGCCAAAAAGCCTGCCAAGTTTCAAGGAGATAGGTACAAGGAGAGGTTGAAGAAGTTAGGCATGTTCAGCTTTCAGAAAAGACACTTAAGACATGATAGTAGTCTTTCAATACATGAAGGGTATCCAGGGGTCAAAAAACCCATGGGAAAAAAAGCAGAGCAGCACAGACACGGGCAGCATGCCATTGCACCGCACCTAACCATGCGGTATGTGGCACTGCAGACATGTTTGCAGTGCCACATACCGCACAGCTGTGCTCGTCTGGATGTACCCCTTGAGTGTATACCAACAACATTTTCATCAGCAAGACTTTTGTCACCATGATCCCCCTGCTTTACCTGTGGCAGGTTAGGGTGTTATGTATTGTGCTGTGTCAGGGTTGACTGTGTAGTTTTGCTAAGAGGTTTAGATAATGGATTTGTATGTAAAGGTTTGGGTAGGGATAATGCTGCCTCAGGCAGTGGATTGAACTAGATGGCGCATGAGGGCCCCTTCTAGTCCTATTTCTCTATAATAAAAACCAAACTTCCCTAAATGTAACTTAATTATAATTGTTGTTCTCCTTGCAGAGAAGCTTTTGTGAAGGGACATGATAGGCTGTTATGGCCCCTTGTAAAAGTCTTCCTCCTTCCCAGTGTTTACATCCTTCAGAAACTTGTAGACAGTTATATTCTCTCTAAATCATTAGTTAGACAAGCTTCAAATTGTATTTTTTCCTTTTAACCTTTCCTTATAAATTGCAGCTTCTGAGTCCAGAATAATTTCTTGCCACCCTTTCCCCAGTCAGTCAACATCTTTTTGTACTTAAGTTTCCAGAACCGTAAATCATTTCCCAGGAGTAACCACTGTAGAGCCACATTAAGAGGGATTTTCACTATAGCACACTGTAAATTTCTCTATTCTTTCATAGCCTCAAAAATCAAATTGACCACATAGGCAGCAAAACCATGTCTTCGTTATGTGTTTATTCATGAATAGACAATGATATGGCCACAGAAGAACGGGAAGATCTAAAGGTCACCCTTCCCTTTTCATCACAGTTTGCATGACCTAGCTTGTTTAAGGTTCACAAATATTATGTATTTGGGAATACTCGCCTTCTGTGGGCAACTGAACAGGAAGTGGATATAAGTATCCACTTATATAGATGGAAAGCGGAATAGAAGCAACTTGAAAAAAGATTATTTCCTCACAGAGCAAGAGAGAAGCTATGCCTAGCATTGTGCCCTCCACATTTGTCTTACAGAGGCATTGTGCACCATTGGATTCCTGTGGAAAAAGGTAGAAGCTGGCTGCACCATGCCCTCCTGCCAGAGCTATGCCAAAAGTCACAACTTAACTCTTAGATGCATAACCCTTCTGCCAGGCACTGAAGAGCAGTACCAAGGACTGGGCTCAACTTTAGGGGTTTTATATAAACTTTCTATTTTAACTTGAGCCCCACCCCCCATCCAGCAACCTGGGAAAAATAAATTTTAACTGGGTTTATAAAGTGAATGGACTTCCTTAGTCACAAGCAATAAGCAACTACAACAAGGTTTCTTAAAGGGAAAAGGGGACACACATACAGCCCTAAACCTTCCTTCTTAAGTGTTATTTCTTAACTTGTTAGCTGAAACCACAAACTGTTAGGGGTCTATCACAGTTACTGCCAAACAGACCCAGGGGAGCTAGTACATAGCCCAGGCTGCTGGGAAGCTGCCATGTGGGGTTTACCACTTATGGCAGCAAAAGTGGCAAGTGCTGGGGAGAGAGGCCCACAATGGAGTTCCCTACCGCTCCAGCATTGTCAATCACTGCTCCTCACTGCCACTGACTTCAGGCTAGCATGGCTAACTACCTGTCACTGTGACTCTGCCACTGAGAGTCACAAGTCCTTACTGCTGCTGAGGGTCACTGTTTCTGTACCACTGAAGATCACTGCCACTGGGGAATCCTGTAGCTCAGGATAGTTTCTCCTCTTTAGACTTCTTAAGAAACCCTAGCTCTTTTAGACCCTTGCTTGCCAATAACAGCTTGAGCAATTTCAACTCCTTCAGAACTAGTAGGTAACAGGTTTCCATCTGACTTCGCTGAAAAGACCTGTGCCCATCGGTACTTTCCCTTTGAGGACTGATGGCCAGCTACAATGCCATCTAAGGTAGCGGTACTAAACCTTCCTCCCACATGCCAGATACAGCCACAGAGCTATGTCATCTAGCCTGTTGGGCTCCCTCACATTGTTACTTCTACTGCTTCCCTCTGCCAAATTTCCAAGCCACATGGCATGACTCCGCATGCCAGATTAGGCTGGCACTTGTGGCTGGAGCAGCTGGAACTATCCAGCGCATCTGGGGCCAGGGCTGGAGGCAGGACCCAATCTGGTGCATGCAGGGCCAGAGCTGTGGGCCTGACTCAGCATGCATGGGGTCAAGGCCAGCTGGGGTGGCAGGTCTGAGATGGCCCTCATGGGGCTGGGGCTGCAGGCCCAATCCGGCATGCACAGGGCATGGCTCGGACCGGGGCCAGGGCAGCAAGCCTGATAGAGTGTGTGCAGCACTGGGAGGGCAGTGGGCCTGATATAGCATGCAGGACTGGGGCCCAGTCTGGCATATGGAGCTGGAGTCACGCACTGGATCGTGCCCACGCATCCACTACACACTGGATCAGGCCCATGGATCAATCCTGTGCACTGGGTCCAGCCTGTGGACTGACCCCACACCAGTCATCTGGCCTGCTGCCCAGCAGGCACCACTGATCTAAGGAATAATTCCTGGCTGGAGTCTCTTCAGTTTCTCTGTTATATCTCTTTCTACTCTGCCTCCCAGGCCCACCCCATGGCAGACCTCTGCCCAGATCAGTTACCTTTACACAACTTTCTCTTTCTAGCATTTGGGTGCCTATAAACTCCATGTTTTGGAAGGGAGGGACACTGAACATAAAGATCTGATCTGCAAGGACCTTTACAATTACACATTTTATCCACAAACAGTGAAAACAGGTCCACGGAGCCCCCAAACCTCCAAACACACATACTAATGAGGGCATGTGGAGAAGGAAAGCACAAACAGAGCATGCCAGGTCCCTCCATAGGATAGCCCTTCTGAAGAATAAGTAGTTATCTCCCTCTCAGTCTCCCCCAGAAGCAATAAAGAGAAGCACTCTGAAACAATTCTACCCATACCAGGCTGCACAAATGAAGGATCACGGCCAGCCATTTCAAAGGCAATATCAAAGCATCTGAGCTGTCTCAAAGGCTGCTGAAAGATCTAATAAAATCAGCATGGCCATCTAACCTCTGTTCTGCATGAGAGAATCAAATTGTTTAAAAATGCATGAACACGGAGCCCAATGTGATCAATGCTACCCCAATGATAACATCAGTAGGAATAAAAAAAATCCACTTATTGAACAGCAAATATTAGTGGTGTTTCTAAAACAGCCCAAGTGCATGTTGAAAAGAATATTGATTGAGCCAAGAAAACATCAAGCAGTTATGAAAGTTTAATCATATTCTCATTCGAGCCTGCCTTCAGTGCCAGGAATTAAAATTTCTGTGTCTCATGAGGACCAAAGATACATTTCCATAATGTTCTACAAGTGCTCAAGCTCTGCCTCTGTACTGAATAGTAAAATTATTCATTGCAAATTATTTATCTGTGATACGTAGCCCTTTTCTGTGTGTGCACAAATTACCCATCAACAGTTTGCAGTTTGTACATATTTGTTCCTCATTTCCTGTTCTTTAACAAATAGTTGTGCAAACCAGTTTTAGCCCATGGAGTACTGTGAACTGGCTGCTATGATTATTTGCTAATCATAACTACATGGCCACTCATTCTGACTGCATTTTAGTGGTCTCCTTCACTGACTGAATGACATACGTTTTTTCAAAAGGATGCATCCATCTGGCTGCTGGCATATTACTAATATAATCATAGGAATCGTAGGATCATAGAAAAGTAAGGATAGAAAGACCTCATGAGGTCATCTAGTTCAGGGGTTTTCAACCTTTTGGCATCAGTGTACCCTGGTGGCTGGACATAAAGCGGGGTGGGGAGATGGGGGGTGGTGCATGGCTGGACGCTGAGTAGGGGGGTGGCATGCGGCTGGATGCCGGGAGTGTGTGTGTGCAGGATGTTGCATGGCAGCGCTCCATCCTCACCTGCTCATGTGTACCCCCTATGGTCTTCTCAAGTACCCCCGGGGGTATGCATACCCATGGTTGACAACCCATAATCTAGTCCAACCCCATGCTCAAGGCAGGATTATCCTTGACTAAACCTTGCCAGTCAAGTGTCTCTCTCTAACCTGCTCTTGAATACATTCTAAAGATGGAGATACCATAACTTTCCTAGGTAGCTTGACCACCTCCATAGTCAGAAAGTTCCTCCTAATCTTCAACCTAAATTTCCTCTGCTGCAGTTTGAGGCCATTGCTCCTGCCCCCAGTTTGAAGCCTGGTCCTATCCCTTATGGTCACAGAGAAAAGCCCCACTCTATCTTCTCTGGAATCACCCTTCAGGCATTTGAAGTCTCATAAAGATGTGAATCTTCTCTTCTCCAGATTAAATAACCCTAATTCTTTTAGCCTTTCTGTGAGAGTTAAGCTACTCTCGCAAAATAAGTCACTGTCTCTTGTTTTAATATGAACTGGTTAATTTCCTTTCTTTCTTTCCTGCCATGACTTTGATGGAATAAGATACAGAAATAAACACAGTCCTGAGAGATGAGGAAGATATCATATCTGCGGTTCAACAAAAATAGCTCTTCTGCTCGACTATTATGTCTCTCTTAGATAAATAAAATCTTATATATATTTGGTTCCCTCTCTCTTTGAGAACTCTCAATTTCTTGGTTGCTTGCTCTGTTCTCCTCCACACGGGTCCCAAGCAAATAGCAATCCTAGGTCACCTTGTATTTACTACTGATATCAACATTGGGGGGGTTCTCTTCTCTTTGTTAGTTTCCATCCACTCTCATTCCTTTCTCTTAATTTTAAGTCTCTGGGCTGTTACTTGATGTCTTCAGGTATCAGACTCACCGACTCAAAGTCCTCCTTTGTTAACTTGCTTCATCTTCCCCTCTCTCCAGGACCCTTCTTACATTCCCTTTTCTCTTTCTTGTAGTTTCTCCCTGTTTCTTCTGGGTTGCTTTCTTCTCTTTTTCCAGCTAAATTTGGGTTACTTCCCCTTTAAATCCTTCCAGCCATCTGCTGTCTCTCTCCCAGCCTGCTCTCTCCCCTCTCCCTTGGCAGGTGCTGCTTTCTTTGTTTATGTTTTCATCCGGGTCTCTCTCCCCCATCCGGGTAGCCCTGCCCCCTTTCTCCTGGGACTGGGTGCTAAGGTAAGTTTTCTGTTTTCCTTCACTCCCCCGAAGTTCTGTGATGGGGCAGACTTGGTGCCCCGTCACACTTTCCTTATAAGTCTTGTCTTCTAAGCCCCTAATAATTTTTGTTGCTCTGCACTGGACTCTTTCCAAACTGTCCATGTCCTTTTTCAAGTGTAGGGCTCAAAACTGGACACATCACTCCAGCTGAGGCCTCACCAGTACTGAATAGAGTAGAAGAATAATTTTCCTTGATTTGCAAATGACTCTCCTGCTAATAGAAACCTACCATTGCCTTTTTTTGTCAACTAAAGCAAACTATTGGCTCATTGTCAGCTTATGATCTACTGTAACCCTCAGGTCGTTCACTGAAGTACTGCAGCTTGGCCAGTCAGTCTCCAGTCTGTATTTGCACATGCAGTTATGATGTTCCAAGAACATTTGCAATTGTCCAATGACTTTATTATATATGTACTAGCAAATTGCCCATCAAGAATGATAGGGGCTGGCGGTCAGGTGTGTGGGGATGGAGCCCTGCGTCTGGCCATGGAACCCCCAGTCCGCCACTCTGGGTTTGGGCCCCCCTGCTCTGGGACCAGCCCCACTCCACTCCACCCCACCCCAGAGGCGGATTGATGTGTACTGGGGCCCTAGGCAAACACAAAATTGGAGGCCCCCTGCCCCCACAGGAGCTGGGCTACAGGCAGGTGGGGCCCCTTCCCCTTTTGGTGCTGGTGGGGGAGGCTGGGTGGACCCTGCTGGGCTGGGGGGTACATGCCCACCTCTTCTCCCTGCTACCTACCTCCCCTCTCCCACTATGGCCACACATGCATGCACACAAATGGGTGTGCACTCTACTCTTACTCTCTGCACGTGGACACACAGACACAAACATACTGTCCCTGTCATGAACACAGACATATGCACGCACTGCTCCAGAAGCCTGGGCATGTTCGCCACCACCACAAACTTCGCAGGCAGCCGTGCAAACTTGGACCCACACAGACAATCACCATCCACCCTCTTGGCTGGGCATGTGCATTTGGCCAGAAGCATTATAGACAGACACACAGACAGACAGACAGACTAAACCTTTTATTATATTAGAATATTTCTGAAGAATTGTTCAAAGTGATTGCAGGTCTACTTCTGGCATGAATGCAATGAGAAGCTTAAATACTGCTCAGCTGCAGAGCAGCAAATAGGTTAACAGCCAGGAAGAGACAAATCTTAGACCAGATGGGTTCAGTTAAGAAGCTTAGTCCCTTTGCTTCCACTGGTGGGGAGATGGCAGCTTAAAGACCACACTGTAGGAGGAGGCTCTGTGTCTGTGGCATCATTCTCCTCTCTCTCCCATTCTTCTATCAGACTCTTCTCCCTCTGATGGAGTGATTTCTGCACTGCAGTTGGACATGTGATTACAGGTAATAGCACAGGAACTAGATACAAGGTAGTTAACACAAGTAATGATAGCAGAAGAGACAGGCTATTCAAGCATGGCCTGGGACTCTGGTTGCTTACTCATGCAGCTAGCCCATGTGAGAGTTTACTGCCATGTCTTCACTATTTTTCAGATCTAAGCCAAGCCACATTTAGTTAAACTAAGCTAAATTAAGCCAAACTTAATTTAAGTTAGCTTAAATTGAATTTGGGTATACCTAGATGCACTGGCAATGAAGAGATGTCCTACATGCAAAATAGGGAAGGCTGGGGAATAGGGTTTCTGTTCATTGGACTCCTTCCCTCTATCACTCTCTTGATACAAAATCATGGGTAAATCATAACTTCCAACACCCTCCATGAATTATAAACCTGACCATACCCTTATTTCCTCTGGATAGGATTTGCTCCACTGCCAGTTCCTGGCCACTAGGGGATGCTATGCAAAGCAAAGAGTAACCCTGCTTGGCTTTCAGTACTTTTTGATTTACCCTGGGCACGTCTACACATGCAATTAATTTGAAGCAATAAACTCTGGCACAGTTTGCACTGCAGTTTATTGCTCCCAGGTGCCATGTTTGAACATGCACCTGGGACTGCAGCACATTGAGCTGGGTCTGAGCAGCCCCAGCTGGAAGGGCACCCAGGGAGGGGGTCAGCCTGTCAGCCCAGGGCTGCTCCAACCCAGCTCAGTGTGCTGTGGAGGGGTTGGCTGAGGCATGAGGGTGCTCCACTGTGGGGCTAGCCATCAGGCAGCCCCCACACTGAAGCACCCTTGTGTCCCAGCCAGCCCTGTCAGCATCTATACATGTGTTGCTATGGAGTAAAAAACTCTGCCTCAGGATAGTACTTGTATTTATAGGTACTAACGTACTGTGGAGTTTATTAGTTTACTGTGGCCTAATAGGGCTGCACATGTAGAAGCAGCAACATTACTAAGGAGTAAATTAGTCAGTTCCAGAGTAAAGGTCTTGTCTAGATGCACCCTTTGGTTGCTCATTGCCAAGCTTTTAAGTTAACAAACAAACAAATAAATAACTGTATATAACTTAAGGTTGGGTAGAGTCCTCACAAAAGTTAGTGGTCACTCAGAGGGAAAAATGCACTGGATGGAGTTCTGCAATGTTTTTCATTCCCTTGCAGGCCAGCATTGGCATACTTGAACAGGTGGCATATGCTCTTGCATGCCTCAAAAGTGTCATCCCTTCAGGAAGTTGAAGGATGCTTGGAACGTGAGGAAAGCATGAGAATTAATAGGGGACAGTAGGATCTTGGAGGGAGTTGCACACAGAATGATTTTTTTTTCTCCTGGAGGAGCACAGAAAGGACTGATATGTTGAAAAATAAGAAGTAAATTTTAGGGGAAGAATTGATTTTTTGGCATGTGATACATATCTGTGGACAGAATATGAGAAGTGACTAATTAGCAAAAGAGGGGAACCCTAAGGACTGGAGGAAACCCAAAAGTGTTCTTAACCTGCAAGTAAAGATATACAGAAGATGCACAATATACAACCAGAACCCTCACCCCACCAAAATACACCACATCCATGAAATTCTCCTGAAGATGCCAAAGGGAGGAATGGACTGCTACTGTCCAAGTTCCCAAAGTTCCTTAGGAACGAGTTTTAAGGAAGACAACTGCAGACAGCGGAACACACTTGTTGGGAATCGGGGAAGAAATATTATTTTTATGGCTATATTACACACCTCCACAGATTCTGTGTTGCTTAACTGAACCCCATAAACCTTTTAGAGCACTGGGAATTATCCTAAAAAATCACCAAAAACTCCTTAGAGAACTGTGCATCTTGTAGAACTGTTCCAAGTATATATATGAGTTGTCACAAATTCTTCTCTGTAGAAATGTAGCAGAAAGTGGTATCAACTTAGACAGGCAAGGTTCTTTTGGGTAAAGGTGATATCTTTTATTAGACCTACTGAGTAATTGGAAAAAAGGTCTTTGCAAGCGTTGGGGCTCAATCACCCTTCTTGAGGCATAGGAAGCCTCAGTCCCTATGCCTGAAGAAGGGTGATTGCACCCAAAAGCTTGCAAAGAACTTTTTCCCCAACAACTCAGTTGGTCTAATAAAATACATACACCTACCCAAAGAACCTTGCCTGCCTATGTTCTTAGTCCAACACGACTACAACCAAAAACCTGGCATATTGACTTGGATGTTTTCCCCATGGTTGGAAAGTTCCTGGGACATTGTCTGGTGGGTGAATTAGAACCAGGCTGTCATGGAGAAGGAGTAAGGGAACCATTGGCTTTAAGACACAAAGCTCTTGTTTATTTGGGGTCAGACCAGGGGAGGAACCTGAGATAATGTCCTACATGGATTAACATCACACAGCGAACATGATGACCAGGCATCATTTACAGAGATAGATGTAGCTTTGGAGAAGGAATTAGAGCTGGATTTACAGCATGCTATATTTAGTATACATACAGCTAAATGGATTATAAAGCAATGGATTCTACGTAAAGGGCCAAGGTAATCAGTTCAGGAACACGTGCTACGTGCTGCTTATTGAGGCTATTTCAGCTTTATATTCACTACTGTGAGATCACAGCAAGGCGTGGCATGAGATCTGTAGAAGTACTAATGTCATTAAAGCTACAAAGCCTAAAGCCATCCTTGGCAACATTTCCTTATAAAATCAACATTATATATTAAGAGCTTCATTTAGCAGGACAAATGCAAGCCTGTGGCGGGAACAACAAACAATACTACGGTGACACTTACTTCCCTTTCTGCAGATGGCCACACTGTACCCTAAACCGTCTTACAAACATTATGGATCTGTTTCTTCTGCACCCACTTCAGGCTGCCTTAATTACTTGGAGGTGCATAATAGGAGAGTGATTATGTCTGATCTATTACATTCACTTGCTTGGCACTGAACATGTTTTAGCACAGGTAGAAACCAGGGTGCTTCAACACAAACATGCATGGTCAAACCGTAAGGCTTGAAACAGGTTTCCTGGCACAATTAAAAACCAATAAAATATAGTATATGCTTTTCATATGCTATTTTTAGTTTATTTTAAATTTACCTTTTATTAATGAAGCAATCCCATTTGTATCTTTTTTTTTTAATCCATAACATATTTTTGAGTGCTGACTATTTTCCTAAATTGTAGAACTAGTTTAGGAATTAGTTTTCATCCTCACTACATGGGGGAGTTAAATGCCCTGTGCATGGTGCCCACAAGGGTAAGGCCTTATTGGCTTTGCCATATTTTAAGTCAGGTAAGAACTGTGAAGCTATCTTTCTTTCAACCCCTTGTGGGAATGTTAGCAGCATGGGACACACCCATCAAGTATGGTTTGAATGTGGACAGGATCAGTTCCCTTTACTGGCAAAGGGTTCAGAACTGCATGGTGCAGTTTTGGGAGCAGTTTGCCATTAGGAGCCATGAACAGTTAGGTATGTCCTTAGGAGTATGTTCTTTAGAGTCAGTCACTGTTCTGACACTACAGAACAGTGCAGGCTTTACACTGTTGCAAATGTGGTTATAAATTTACTTCCACACTGGGTTTGGTGTTTTACTGGAAGCTTGTAAAACAATATGCAGATTTGTTACTATTCCATTTGTTACTAGTGTTCCATTTTAAATAACTGGCAAGGAGCTAAGAAGCCCAAGGACTAAGAACTGAAGTTGTCTTTTGTTATAAACTGAAAGAAAATAAATAACTTATAACTAAGTTTACTGAATAGTATTTTTATGTTACATATACACTATGGCTCAAATGGAAGAACCAGAACTTTTTGGGAAAGCTCCAAAAAATAGTCTTAGAGAGAATTTTGCTCTTTAATGTTTCATGTTTGCTGGCAGTTGAGTGTATTTTTATTACTGGGGTCATGTTGCTGGAAAACATTATTTCTTAGAGGTTTACAACATGATAAATTTCTCTCACCTGATGGTATAATCTTCTGCAAATGACATTGTGCTCAGGTTCTGTGGTGATGAATCTGATATCACACACCAATGACTGGTTCCTGATGATGGCAAAAGATGAAGAACTATGTGGAGAAAAGATCTTTTCTTGCAAGCAGGTTTAGCCTTCAAAAGAAATAATAGAAACTCCTTTGACCCTTTGCAAATGATCAGATTTGTTTTAATTATTTGTCCAGAAAGGATAAACAGTTTTTTAAAAGTAAGGCTTGTCAGAGTGTTTTGATTCTGGAGGGATTTAACTTCTTTCAGAGCAGAAATGAAGTTTGTCAAATATTTTGAAAGTAAAGAAAGATGAACTAGTTCTAAGAAAAGGAGGGACAAAAATCCCCCAAACTCTCCAAAATCACTAATGCTACATGTCCGAGCAAAAAAACTATCGCTTTTATTGCTTTGGGGATAGAAGGTATGTAGGAACGGATGCTAAGAATGAAACCCAATGCCTGAAACGTGATGGGGATTTAATTTCTTTTGATACACTCAAAACTGTGCCAATGCTTTTCATGAATATTTCATTGGCTTTCAAAGAACATATTGTCACTGCCATCATTTCACTTTTTCAGTTTTCTGGAAACACTTTTTCCTTCTCTCCTCCCTCCCTTACCCACCAGTGTAGCCCACAGAAATACCACACTGCAAAAA
>NW_017729032.1:258064142-258066477 GCF_001723915.1 Gavialis gangeticus | reverse complement strand
CCCACCAGTGTAGCCCACAGAAATACCACACTGCAAAAAAGGTTAATAAGATGCTGAATAGATCAAGGGCTTCATCAATTCTTTAGATGTTATCAGGAAGAAATTCTGCCCCCTCTCCAATTTGAAATCACTGACTTAGATGGCAGCAGGAAGAAGTCCCCAGATACAAATCCATTTTTCTAAGGGTACTTCACAATTTCCTAGAAGATTAGATAAAAGTTCAAGAAACCTATAATCACTATGTATATTTAAGGAAGAATCAGAAATTGGATGGCTCATAGGATTGCAAATGGAATACCAAACATTTCCATTGCTCAAACCTGGTCTCAATTAGTAGCAGGCTTATTTTCATTTTACTTAGAGCTGTTTGGTGACCTTTGGAGAATGTTTCTGGTTTCTGTTCATTTCCCAAGTGGACGGTTCTCGACACCACTCCTACAGTTAGAACAGTCCTGCATGGTGGGTGTGTAAGAGGCAAATTCTTGAGTGGCTATCATGTGGGACAGTGAGGAAGGAATTTGCTTTGCTACTGTATATCATTTGTGAACAAACAGTAGATTTCAGTCCCCAAGGCAGTCAATGTATCAGTCTTCATCAGGAATAAATACTCTCTCTTCCTCACAATAAAGGAAAAAGGCTGCATTTGAATTAGTGCAGTCAAGTGTAGTGGACAGATACTTTTTCTTTAGGTGGAAGAATCTTTTAGTACTTTCCTGCAAGGGCAGAGTGTTCACTATTGCCATTGAAAAATAGTTCCTTATATTTTTAAAATCACTAACCAGTTCCTTCTTATACTTGGTCAGTCAACACAGGTTTGTTAATTTGAAGCTTAATGCAGGAGAAAGTAATACTAGTTGGCAGAATGCATGGTCTTCTCAACAGTGCATTGTGGAAAAAAGTAACTTTAACTGAAGTTTGTTGCAAGGCATGCCAATTCTTAGACAGAAATCGAGATTAAGTATTTACTGTTGTGTGTCTGGAGCCATGGTCAAACTCATGCTTGTGAATCCAGAGAGAGTCAACTTTCATGCTCTACCACCATACACAAAATTCATTCTCTCCCTGCCCAGTTACTCAGGCCCCATTTGAACAGTAGCTCTTTTTCTGGAAACTGCCACACTTCTGAAAAGCCAAGGATGATATCACCATACCTGGATATGGATGATCACTGACAGATAGTGAAAATAAGTTTTGAATAGTGGCAAAGGAAGATAACTTCCAAACAGAGGGGGTTTTTTGCATAGGATTCTTTATAACCTTATTTCTTGACTAAACTACGTACAAATTAGAAAAAAAACCAACCCACCAACATATTCATGGTAAAACTGTTTTCAATTAAAAAGTCATAAAAAACTTTACACTAAAACTTCGTCACAAATGCTTTTTTAGAAAATTATTATTATTAGGAAAAAGTCACCATAATCAGTACAGTGCTTGTAAAGGATTTTAGATTAACAAGAATGACATTTCATTTGGTATTTTGATAAAAAATTAAGATTACTTTTAAACCCTTCCACTTGGTCAATCCGGGGCCAGTTCTAGGAATTTCTGCTTCCTCAAACATACAGGAAGATTTCCACCTCTTGCCATCATGTGGTCACTCAGAGTGCTGAGTGTTTACCTACTAGCTGCTCCAGCATCCGGTAAAAATGAAATGCAGCAGTGGCCTCTCTTTCACATCACATGAGAACTCCTGCTTACCTCTTCAAGGATGTGTCAGTTTATTATAAGGTGTGGAAATATCTATTAAAGTTTAATTAATGTGCAAATACTCAAATATAGGCAAAGGTGTTTTCTAGATTCTCACAGGAAAAAATACCTGGTTCTCACTAAATTAAGCTATTGCAACAAAAGCATTACAAAGAATAATATTAGACAACTATGAATTACTTGAAAAAAGGGAGATTATGGAATTGAAATACAAATTGCTTTCTACTGTTCTTCAGAAGGAATAAGAAGAATATCCAGACATAACATTTTAACATGGAAAATCCCATATTCAGGGAGCAAAGATAACACAGTGGCCAAAGGTACACTGCCTACTTAATAAAGGCTTCTCAGATAGGGTAGGATTTGCCCATCCTTTGAGTCTGATATATTTAGATTTCAGGCCTGAAATCACTAGTTTCACTATTTCTGATCACATAAACTAGTTTAAGTGATCAGAAATTGGTTTTAACCTGTAACAGAACAGCACATAAACCAGTTTGAAAATGGCTGGAACCGGTTTGAGATAAACCTGGTTGAATGTAGTGTCAGCTTAACTGATTTAACTCAAACCGGTTTATGTAATGATTGTGCCAGACCCCTTGCTGGTTTAAGATAAACCAGACAC
>NW_017729032.1:258060913-258063980 GCF_001723915.1 Gavialis gangeticus | reverse complement strand
CTGCTTAAGCAGGAATACTCCCTTCCCTCTCACCTCCCACAGCACAGACCCCAGCCCCACGGACTCTAGGCATGTGGCATGCTAGCTAATGCTGAGAGATGTCTGTGTATGTGTGTCTCATTCCAATTTCACAGGGACAGGCAGACAGAACAGTGACCACTTAGGGCTATTTGGAGCTAATCAACAGGTCAGCCAGTAAGCTGTTTAAGAAGAGTTTCAACTAATGAAGAGAGGCCTTGTTTTGCTGATGAAATGATAATCACTATTATCAGCCTCCTGCTGGCTTGCTTACCTGTCAGGTTACTGCAGACAGTATAAAGAATCAGGGAGAGGGAGATTGAAGAGCTCCGTATCATCAACAGATGCATGCACTGCACTCCCCCCTTGCCTCAGAGTGCTAGCAGGGGGCTAACAACACTCCTGCCCCTTGAACAACCAGTGGAGAAAAGCCTGGGATGGTGCAGGCAGACCTCCCTAATCACAGGTCCTGCCGGGGCCTGGCCACACCTCCCTCAACAGAGCACTGTGGAAGGGAAGGGAGGGCTGCTCTAGCACCCCCCTGGTTCTAACCTGAGCCACTGCAGGCATGTGCCTGAATTTCCTCAGTCCAGAGAGAATGTCTGTCTAGTTACAAACTGGTTCAGCCTAGCCTGGTTAGACTAACCTGCAAAGATTGAATCAATTCAGGCTCAGGCTTTTTGAATGTCTGTCCCTAGCCAGTGTCTACAGGTATATCTCTGATCCCTTTCAGGTCTCTCTGATAGCACTCAGCTGTTTTTTTTTCATGCCTTTACCTATTCTCAGGATGAAATTCCACCAGTTTCCCTCTCTTAAACTAGGACATTGGCTACAATACCCTGGTTATTAATCTTGGGTCTGACAGGATAGTTTTCCCCTCTTGGGAATATATGACCCGTGGTGCATGCAGGGTGCAAACAGCCTTCTTAAATCAAAGTATCAAATATTTTAATAGCAGGAACAAAATATTTGGAGGAAAATGGAATTTTAAAGGCATTCTACACGTCTCCCACACTTAGTGTTTTGCTATCATCCTGTAAAGGGAACTCAGAGAGACTTAGCCACCCTGAGCAGATTTTTCATTCTAGTTCCCTTGGAAAACTTTCCCAATGCCCTTGTTGGGTTATTTCTTTCTAAAGTGCTGATTCAGAACTGTTTAAACTGCTATCATTCTTTTGCTTTTCTGTGTTCCCAAGCTTTGGGGCAAAGCTGATCTGGGGGATTCAGCAAGAGGGTAACCCAATATCCTCTTGTTCCTTAAAAAACACATTTGGCTGAGGGGGTGACTTAAGTCAGTCTTCAGCTTCCTGTTGGTTTTTTTCTTTACAGCTCCCCAGTCAACTAGAACAACATATTCTTATAGCAAAATGCCCCAATGACCAGGTCTCTTAACACAACAGACACACGTTATTATAGTATCACTCCACATCCCTCATAGGATTTATATATGCTGTTGTAAATTAGCTCTGATCAAGGTACTGGACAGTCAGAATTTACATTGTTTTAGGACATCATCCATTTACACTTTTATATGGATGAAGCACTGACAAATTCAAAAGGATAACACCAAAAGTACACCCATGTCCATAATATATTTTTTCATACAGTCATGTGACAAATTACCTACATATCTTAAGCAACTAAGAAACTAACAAAAAATAGATGCTATACACATTTTATGTATGTTGCCCCAACGAATGAAGAGTGATTGCAGAGACTGAGGGTAAGTAGAATTTTGAAATGGCATTCGTGCTGCCGCACTTATGCAAAACAAGGAGATGGTAATCATCTCTTAATTATCTTGGGTTTATGCTAAACAGCCTTTTACTAGTATCTTAATGTATAGGATTTGGCATTTCAGCTCCTTTAAAGGTTAGTTTAATATAAAGATGACTAAAATTTCCTTGTGTGCAATATTCCTTTAATAGACCATCACACTCCTTTAGAACTGGTAATTTCCATCATGTAATTACAGCTACATATAATAGTTAGGCAATTTAAAAAAAATCTCTTTATAGTAAAGCCCCCTCAGGAAGAATAATGTCACAGTAGATGTGTTAGTCACTTTTCAAGGACGATCATTTCACTTATTTAAGAGAAGAGCAACAACATCAGGTCATCTAAGTTAAACCCCCGTTGGTCAGATTACACCATTACTACTGAACTTCATATTTTGAATGATAAGTTCCATTAAAACCAGAAATATCCTTCATCTTCTTTCTTAGGTTTTCTTTTTGTACTTCAGTTAGGAAAAAAATGGAGACTGACAGTGACATATTAATGTGTCTACGATGAATAAATAGAAGACTTTAAAGTTCTAACCCACCAGCAATCTCATTCATCATTCCATTTTTTGGAAGGAATATAAAAGATTTAAATGTCAAAGCTATAATGTCAGGACTGTTTATAATGTCAAGTGATGCTTGTTGCATCTCCTTGCTGTCTACTGTATTGATCAAATCAACCGCTGGTATAATAATTACAGATGATGCGGCACATTTCTTGTGCAAATGGGTGCAGATTTGAAGTGAATCTGGAAAAGAAAATATTTCCATCTTCAAGCCTTGATAATTTTTTCCTTCGTCTAGGTGGTTATACAATCCATGCAAGAGTTACTTTTCATGAGGCCTGAGCTCCAAGGAAAAAGCAGCATGAAGTGTCAGGCTCTCAGGGAATGATCAGCCAGTGAGAATTAATTCTCATGATACAATTGCCTGTAATTTGATAACCTGTTGCAGACTTGAGAGAGATTCAATCCTCAATGGAACTAGAGAGTACTATCATTCTCCCTCCATCTTCAACTCATGCAGTTTCATTATTCCTCATGAAATTAATCTTATCCATAAAGTAAGGCTGCATTTTTATTTAAAACTCTCCTCTGAACTTCTAATTATTACTACTCTGCAAAGAGTGGCGCTACTATACAATTCAAGTGCTTCTACAAAGGTTAATTGAGAAGAAAATTAGGATTAAAAATAAAACTCTGAAAAATCGAAGTGTTAAGTCATTTTAATTTACAGATATAATCGAGCAAAGAGTTGTAAACAGC
>NW_017729032.1:258049474-258055913 GCF_001723915.1 Gavialis gangeticus | reverse complement strand
ATACAATTCAAGTGCTTCTACAAAGGTTAATTGAGAAGAAAATTAGGATTAAAAATAAAACTCTGAAAAATCAAAGTGTTAAGTCATTTTAATTTACAGATATAATCGAGCAAAGAGTTGTAAACAGCTTTCCAAACAGGATGTTTATCTGTGAAACAGTAAACTGATTGAGGTGTTTCCCAGATAACTGACCTCTATTTTAAGCACTGATTAGTGCAAGTTAGTTAATGCAAACCACACTTCATTCTTGATTGATCCAGAAGGAAACCAATCCTATCTACTGGTTTATCACCACATTTTAAATTGTAGCTTAAAGAATATGTATTTAAAAGAAGAAATTCATTAGCCCAGTTTCTTCTAGAGAGGTTTGATTTTGTACTATTCTCACTGTTTACTGTTACTTTATGTGACCAAATCAATTATTTGTACCTCAACAAATAGCTTTACTATTGTATGTGGATGAAGTTTCATATTGAGCAGCTATCACATTTATTAATGAGAAAGAGAAAGAAAGGAGAGCGATGACAAAAAACTCTGAAGCCCAAGTTATTGTGGGAGCTTGACTTCAGTTATTTTCTGTACAGTGCTTTAGGAGATTAAGATTTTTGTAAGTACTACATATTATCCTTCCTGCAATATTCAGGCTCATCAGAGACCCCACTTCCAGTCGGAAGATCTCAGACGCTGTGCCGCCTCCCGCTCTGAATGACTTTGAGTACGTTGGAAAGGTCAAAACTTTTTGAAATCAATTCCAAGAGGTTCTTGTCGCTTTCCACACCATTGACAAACTCTTCTAAAGTCAGTTCCCCTACGATGAAATAAAACATCATTTAGAAACCAAAACGAGGGCTAGAGGCTATGAAATCACTGTTAAGCCAACACGTGGCAGGGGCCCAAGAAGCTTCCCAGTTTTTTTCACTGAAGTTTGTACAGAGGCCACCAGGAAATAAATCGGACCTTGCCAGCCCTATCAAGCTCTCAAGGCCAGAATATAACCAGCTTTTGTTTCTTAATAGGTCCTGATTAACCACAGCTTCCTCTGAAGTCAGTGGCATGTGTGAAAGTTCAGCGTCTCAGGTTCTGGGAGAGGAGTAGAAAAATAAGGTAAAGCAACTAGTGAAAATTGCACAAAGACTAAAGTTAACTGCAGAGGCCAGTGACAGAAATGCTAAAAAATATGCAGGCAAGCCCTGCTCAACTACAGAGTTTGTAGTTCACCACTACATAATATTTTCAACTGTAGTAAAGCCTGTGCTGGTATAAAGGTAGGCACTCCAAGGCTTAATATAGATCATTCGATCATGGGAGCCTCCAGTGAGTTGCTGCAAATTAGCTAGTAAGGAATCACTGCAGGACAGCATTGAGAGCAGCTGTCAGAATTAGGAAGTGACTGTTTAGCTTTAGCTGGAATTTTCCATCAAGGGAAATGCCGGGACACCTTTTTCAATACCAGATCCAAATCATGGCATGAGTCTAACATTATTTGCTGAGTTTTCTTTATATAGATTGGTGATACAATCCAATTAATACACAACAAGCTTTATTTGCAGTGAAATATTTAAACAAATCTTAATAATTCAATACAGGGTAATTAAGACAGCCTAAGGTATATTGGTATCACAAAATATATTGCAAAATGTGCTGCTCTAGGTGGGCTGCTTCCCACACTGGAATCAAGTGTAGCCACATCTGTGTAGAGCAGTGATTCTCAACCAGGGTGATTCAGCACCTGGATGTGCCAACAGATTGTCATGTTGCTGTAATGTGTAAGGAAATAAGGAAATAAGCAAGGTGCGAAGAGGTAACTAGATAAGCACTGGCTCAGATCTGACCCTGCCTGGCTGATCCCCCAACCCTACCACGCAGCCTCTCTGCAAGGAGATAAGCACTATAATATATATAGTGGTTTTTAAAATTGGGTGTCACTCAATTCACAAAAGTTATGGAGGGGTGCCTCAAGTCCACTGGGCACCTGCCTTAAGTTTAAAAAGGTTGAGAACCACTAATGTCGCATTTCAGGAGGACTAATTAATACTGCTGTGTAACATGGCTAGTTAGCCCTAGTGTGGTGCCACATAGATGCGCCTACACTGCTTCTGGGTTAGAAAACAAAACACCTAAAAACATTGCACAGTGTTTAAGGAAGCTGCTACAGGGCACATTAAGTTTGCTGCAAAAGTTTTGGCTCAGCTGCCTTAGGAGCAGAAGTTCCACTGGTCTTCAATGGGACCTGTGCTCCCCTCATACTTAGGATCTTTAAAATTGCACACTTGCCCTACATTTACTCTTCCTAGCTCTACTGTACAAAATTGCCAACTGATATTAGATATTAGAGAGACAGGACTATGAAAAATAAGGTCTGTTCTACTACAGCAATGCTTACTGGTCAACAAAACTGTCCTGCACTAGTATGTGCAGTATTTTAAGTAGTTTCATAAAAAAAAAAATCCTTCTAAATACCAGAAGTGACCACTGATGCTCCAGTTTGGGGTTGAACCTACAGTCCTCTAATGCCTTGAAAGCTAAAGACCATCTTTAAAAACTGCCCCTTATTGAGGAACCAGAGCAGTCACTCTCAACCACAGCCCCTGGGGTATGCTAAAATCCTTTTAAGGATGTTGTGGGGTCCCACACAACATTAGCACTGTTGGGTGTACAAACACTTATACAACATGATTCACAACATAATCCCAGAGATTTCAAATAGAAATTCAGTGCCCAAAACATTCGGACCTGTTGTGGTGTTTCTGGGTTCTTCGCAACAAAAGAATCACTATTATTTTTCTGCAGTCAAGAAATGCGTGAAAGCTGAAAGCTAGAATTTTCCCAGGGGTGCCTTAAGTCTAACGAGAAGTACCTTAAGTCTAAAGTTTGAGAATCACTGGGCTTGAGAAATGTCACATTGCCTCTTCACATATTTGAGCAGTAAAACTCAAAGAGTGGTTGTGGGTTTGTTGATGTATAACATTGTTAGTAGAAGAGGACATAATGGCATGTCATTGGCATGCTACAAATCTGTGAAGGTGGAAGTAATTAATTTTTTCTATGAAATTGTTTTCCCAGGGAATGCATGGGGTCTAAAACTTTCAGTAAGAAAAGTTCTCAAGGTCCAGGGTAGAATTTCTGGTCCAATCCAGAGAGAGGTGGGGAGAGGAAAAGAGAGATAAAGATACCAAACTTCTGAAAATATTTGGGGATGAAAAAAAAATCTATTCAGCTCTAGAAAAGTATGTTGTTTTACATTAATAATCCACAATGTGTTCTTGGGTAATTTATGCATATGCTGATCACCAAATGAAAAGGCTGCAATTGCCAGCAGGGGTTCTACAAGGCTGCAGAATTTGCCATTCAGAATAGACTTTAGGATAGGAATGCAGCTTTCCTATGTGAAGAAAATTAAGGAAAATGTGCCACATGAAGAAAATTAAAGGAGTTCTTCACATGTTCTTCACTCCTCATTCACACCTCACAATGCCATTATATAAATAAGATTAGAAATGGAAGATGATCCAGTACTCTGAGCTTCTGCATGCTGTCCCTGTATCTATCCCCAATAACTTCCTCTGGTGGTCCCATTTTCTGTCCTGTTCACTTCTACTATTTTAAAATTTCCCTTTCCAATATGGATGCCACTGACTTGGATCTTCCCACCCTGAACTGTTTTCACTTCATGCTGGGTGCATCTACATGTGCAATTAATTTAAAGCAGTAAACTCTGGTACTTATTGCTGTGGAGTTTATTGCTCCTGAGTGCACTGTTTGAACATAAACCTGGGACTGTAGCATATTAGGCTGGGTTCAAGCAGCTCTGACTAGCAGGGGACCCAGGAGGTCAGCCTGCCAGCCTGGGTCTGCTGCACCCAGCTCAATGTGCTGCAGAGGGGCTGGCTAGGGCATGAGGTTGCTCCAGTGTGGGGCTAGCTTGCAGGCAACCTCCTCACAGAAGTACCCTCATGTCCCAAACAGCCAAGTCAGCATCTACACATGCATTGCTGCAGAGTAAAAAACTTTTCTGTACAAGTACTACCCTGCTGCTATCACTGACTGCTGAATCTTTTCCCTATTTTCATCCCCCAGAGTGTCCAGCTCCAGTCTTTCTTCTCTTTAACCTTTAACCAACTTCCTCTGACTTTCTCTCTCTCTCCTGACTTTCAGGCACCCTGTCCAAGCTTATAAAGGTTGCATGAGCATTGAAATGTGTGTATATGAGAACATTTAATTAAAAGTGAGAAGAAAGGAACAGCATTTTATAAATCAGGAGGCCCTGCCTGTCTGCAAATGTAGCTAGGTTCTGGTTTGTTGGACCCAGTCAAGGCAATCACACAAGTAGCTCAATGAAGTCAGAGGACATTAGCTTGCCAAAGAACTCTCTTCATTATAAATCCATGCATGCCCATGAGATTATCTCTTTATATGTTTTGGTGTGAAAAAGGGCATCATTCAACATCTTCGTGAATTTAATTCCTTTGTGTGAGGGATTAAATAAGGGGAAAATTCAGCTTATTTCTCACCTTGACTAACAACAGGGGAGCTCTCCCGTTCTGGTGAGCTGGGGGGATTCCTGTTCCCTTACTATTTTTTGCAGAAGTCTCATGTTAATGCCATTATGTGCATGAAGTCAACATGTCTGGTAAACCTCTTATTTACATGCTGGTGTAAACCAGAAGTAACTGCTTGGTAAAAGTGTGAAAAAACAGACTCAGCCCTGCAGTTCTGCTCACTGTTTCAATTCTTTCATGAGAATATCTCCTGCCCATCCACAAATCCTTCTGGGAATAAATAATGGCAATATCAGGTGAAGCTACAGAGACTCTTACCATCATTGTTCACATCAATCTTTTGAAATACCATGTTTGTGAACTCTTCAGGAGTCATGTTAGTGTGGCCGTTAATAGCCTGGACAGCCTGAAAAACAGAAAGATGTGAAGAGATTTCAGGGGTTTCTCCCATATTTTAAGAAAGGATGCATCAGCAATTGGGGCACTTGGATGTGACACTTCAACTCATCAACCATTCAAGTAATTAAAAATAGCTATGATTTCAAGTAAACCTTCAGAAACATGGATTGAAAATGTAATTAACATAACAGAGCCTGGAGGATTAAAAGCCTAATTTACGTACTACTAATGGTCCTATCAAACCACGTGACACCTCAGGTTCTGCAACAAACTTTAGATTCTCCAGCAGCAATTTTTATCCGACCCTAGAGAATTCTGTGTTATAGAGACTGCACTGTCTTCTTGGTGAGTTAAATATACTATTTTACACAGTTTAACACACTTGATGAGAAATCTAAATCACATGTCAACTGAAAAAAACAATATGTTTAACTCAGGGATCACAAATACATGGCAAACTGATTATCCTGGAACTTCAAGATTTTCAACTTCAAGTTAAACAGAAGTTTCTTCTCACCAATTTCATATGGAAGAATAGATCCACCATTGGGAGTATTTTGTAGCTTGGGGTATCACTGGCATCCTGCTGAATTAATGGTCTTTTCAATCTCGCTTCTCACTTTTTATTTTGTTACAGCTGGTGCCAGCTATGGTCAGGGTCATTTAAAATATGGAAGCATGCCTGCTAATGACAACTACTGGCCTGATTTTATATAACACATTAAGCACATACATTTAAGCACATATGTATGGCTTTTCTGAGTAAGCATTTAGAGTAATTATTACAGCTATTTATGTATTGGTAGAAAATAATTACTTTAGCGTAATTATTACAGCTATTTATCTATCATATATTTCTGTTATTTTTTCTTCTGCTGTTTTGCAGAACATTATAAAGCAACCATCTCTTGAAAAATGATGACAATGGTAACAGAACCTGTAAATCCTGAACACTTAACATGAACATATTTCAACTCCATGCTGTTTGTGACTGGCCATGTGAATCATATGGCAGCATTCTCTGTGATTTCACTTAGGAGGGAACAGTGCAGACTCAGACAAGATGGCAAAGGAACTGAACAGAGTCTCAGGAATATTTGTGAGACAGCTTTTCAGATGCTTGTTGAACATACATGAAAAGGATTAGTGCTCAGCAATACTCACTGGCAGCCAGAATACAATCCTGCATCGCTGATGAGAGGTGGTTATCCCATTACTAACACCTGAGCCTGATTAAGAGGCTGTCAATCTAAAAGGAAGGCATCCCTGCAATTGGAATCTATATCATGAGGACTTAAAACAGGGATTTTGGATCTGGAATTGTATTCAAATTATTCCAGTGTGAATGGTTAGTTACCAGAGTCAGTTGAAAATGGGGAAATTATTCTAAGTTGTTTATTATTATTATTATTATTATTATTATTATTTTGTTTTTCAGAGTTTGAAATGGATCCATTTTCTGTGAAACTTTATGTAATACTCATAAAAATTATTATTCAGTTTCCAAATTCTGTGATGGGTTTTCAGCAACCAAATTTAAC
>NW_017729032.1:258039985-258044474 GCF_001723915.1 Gavialis gangeticus | reverse complement strand
TCAGAGTTTGAAATGGATCCATTTTCTGTGAAACTTTATGTAATACTCATAAAAATTATTATTCAGTTTCCAAATTCTGTGATGGGTTTTCAGCAACCAAATTTAACCAGACTAGCTCAATAAATCTTTAAGACTATTGTAGAGAATTTTACAAAAAAAGAAAATTCAGACAGCATTCATAGCCTTTTTGTGAACAGGTTAGTTTGATAGGACCATGTTTTCTATGGAAAAAAGTAAGAAAAAATATTGACCAGCTGTGCTATTCATTATGCTATTGCATTCCTATGCTGCTTTATTTATCAAAATAACATCTCCATTGCAAATAACTCACATAAAGTATTTTAAATAAAGTGTTTGAATAAAGTGTTAAATCTGTAGAAGTAAGGCCTGAAGGTAAATACTCCTCAGATGCATGCACCTTAAATCACAAAAATTAACATTTCTAGGCAAAGAAATCCAGTGCTTATACTCTGAAATATTTGGTAACACAGAGTTAAGCTATTTGCATTACAGCATGTGACAAATCAGTTCTTCAGAGGTAATGTGCTACGTCAAGTGCAGTTGCTACTGTGCATAAACATGCTTACCTTGAATATGTTTGATAGCTCTTTTTTGTCAATGCATCCATTTCCATCAGCATCATATAGCTTGAAATACCATTTCAGTTTTTGGTCAATTTTCCCTCGTATAACCAAATTTATTGCTGCTATGAACTCCAAAAAGTCTATAAATCCATCCTTGGAGAGATTAAAAAATAGCATTTAACAAGTAGGGCTTGCTTTCTTTCTGGCAGCAATCATGTATAAGCAAGTCATTTAATACACTGTAATACAAGCTCATTTATAAATCACCTTACCATAAAAAAATCTCCCATGGCATTTAAAAAGGATAATACATGAGCTCAGCCAAAAGCAATATGGAAAGTAACCTTAGTGCAGTCAGTCCTGTCCTCCCAGACAAGCCAGAAAGCACAGTTGTTAGGCTGGTACTACCACAGTACACAGAAGCTACCATCTCTATACAGCCTCATGCTTCAAAGAAGCACTCTAGCAGCCTTCTGGGCACAATGAATCCTACAAACAGGTCTTATTGAAGAAGATATTTACTCTAAAAACCTGAGTACCTATCCAAGCCTTCTCACCCAGCAGATCAGTCTTATGTGGTAACCCTGCAAGAGACCACAGGGTAAATACCAGGCCTGTGTGAAGCGGCTAGTATTTGCTTCGGATTTGGCTGATTCAGGGGACAGCGATTCAATTCGGTGATTCGAATCGCTGTCCCAATTTGATTAGCCCGAATCTGATTCAGAGATTTGGCTGCTGCCAAATCTCCGAATCAGCCAGGCCAGGCCCATCCCCCGCCCCTCTCCCAGCCGGCAATGGCTGCCCTGCCTGCCCCAGCTCCTGGCACTTGTTAAAAAAAAAAGCCCTGACTCAGGGGGTGCTGCCGGGTGGGGGGCGATTCCCGCTGCCCCCCACTGCCCCACGCCACATGGGGGACTCTGCATGAGTCCCCCAACCCCACAACCCCAGCTCCAGCCCTTTAAGAAAAAAAAAACACCAAAAACCCTCCAGACTCACCATTCCTGCCTGGCAGGGGGCGGTCCCCTCTTCCATGAGTCCCACAAGCCCTGAGGCTGCTCCCCACTCCTCCAGCCGCCACCCCCACCCCTAGTACTTACCAGCTTGGAGTCCGGCTGCAGCTCCCTGCCGCAGCCACCGGGGACAGCTCAAATCATCAAAGCTCTCCGAATCTTTTCCGAAGAGTCAGAGTGCTTTGAATCAATTTGGACCTTTAAATTGGTCCTCTGATTCAATTCGCATTCAGAGATTTGGCCACTGAATTGGGCCAAATCTCCTCCAAATCGAATCACTACCTGAAGCTCTGCACAGTCCTAGTAAATACAGTACAAAAGCAAAATAGGGTAGTGGTGGCATGGTTTCTCTTGATCTGCCATACCCACCAAGTGTAAAAAGAATAAATGGAAGTATACCTTTGTCTAACTATCTATTACTGCACCAGTGAGGTTGCCTGTAGATCCAGAAGCAATTTTTTTGCTCACAGTTACCAATTTATAAAGGAAAATGGCAGTGATACAGATGAGAAGACTCTGAATGTTGGTCCAGCAATGAATGACAGGATCCAAAGCTGTCCAGAGTTGTCCAACCTTGTTCACACAGATTTGATTCCTATTTGCGTCCCTTGACAATTCCACTTTGGGTGGGGAGATCTTTGAGTGAAAGGACATTATAATAAGATATGATCATGATCAAGGACTTGGCATAAACCCAGACTCTGGATATTGTTTAGCTTCATAAATATTCAAGCCTCTTTTTGAAAGCTGCTAACAACATTTTGGAAGGAATATACACTCATGTTTCAAGGCTTAATCTTGTCTGTGTTTACTAGGGATTAGGAAGCCTCTTCACAAGGGACAGATTATCCCCCTTCTATTTATTGCACCATTCTTCTGGATCTTCCTCTGAAGGTTTTAGTGATAGTCACTGTCAGAGATGGGATTAAATGATCCATAGATATGAGTCATAATGGCAATTCCTTTCTGCCTGTAATGGAGCAGTCACAGAGTTTGGACTAGCACTTAATCCTCATGTCTCGCATTTTCATATAAAAGATTTTACGGTTGGGTAATTTTCCTATATGATCATCCTACAGGACCCAGATCAAACCCTGGAAATCAATGGAACATTTTTTACTGACTTTGGTTGAGTGTAGATATGGTCCATCCTTGCATTAATAATAAACCAAGGGAGGCATTGAAATGATTAATTATCTAAGGGTGCAGATAAACTCAATAATTGAATTGTTCCCAAATGTCACTGATTGGGAACTGGTTCACAGTTGTGTTAAGTGCTGTGGCTCTAACACCTGGAGAGGTAGTGGGTACCTAGCCCAGCCTTGCAGTGGGTGAGAGGGGTGGGAGAGTGCTTGCAGCCATGCATTTGGAGTTCCGGGGTGTGGGTGACTTATGGCTGGAGGTGATTTCACTTTTTTTGCATTCTCTTGTTCATAAACACAACTCAGCAAACGTCAATAGCCTGCAAGCAACTGGAGTCTGCTGTGTGTTTGCCTGACTAGGAAGCAGGGAGAGCAGGGAAGGAGTGCTTGGACTCACACTTTTTGGTTCCAAAGGGTTGTGGGGACATGATGATGGGCTGTGTTCAAGTAGGGAGTAAGGACACAGCTGGTTGTTAGAAAGATAGCTTTTATTGAGCCAACAGTGCAAGGAAACTCATTGCTAACTAGTGCCAACAGAAGCGGCGAGCCTGTTGCAACAGGGTGTGTTGGTGGGGTGAGGAGAGATGCAGTGTGGGATGCATGGAGGACTGACCAGACCCATGTTGCAGAATGTATGGTGTCCTCACATAATGCTGAACAGATTCATAGTGAACTGGTTCAAAATAGTATGTGATTTTCCACGTATTCTTTTCATCTGTTCCACTTGCTAAATGAAGGGAGCATAGGCATCAGCAGTAAACAGTCCAGCTGCACTGGACTGCTGAAGTACTCCAGCTGATGGATGTGGCTCTTGTTTCTCCTTTCTCTATTCAGCGGCACAGAAATGATGCTATGCCATGGTTGAGGGGAGAAGCAATGCCCTTTTAAAGTGAAAATTCCAGGAATTAGCTGAGTGGCAGCTTGTGTCCTCAGAGACCCATGGTGAATTAAGTAGGTTGTGAACCACCCGGGTATGAACAATCTATGTTACTGCATTTTTAAATGACCATATATTTGGATTGCTGAGAACTTTACAGTTAGTGAATACAGAACAGACTAACATCCGTTCTGTCTGATTATAACTGACTGCTATTCCATTATGGCTAGAATATTTTTCAGTTTCAGGAAAAGGAAGGCAAGAATGATATGAAGGAAGTATCCAGGTCCCACATAGGAACTCTTCCTTTGTGCTCAGTGCCATTATCAATATCTATATCTATACATGTGTAACAGAAATCAAGATAATGTGGCTCAGTTTTCATGTCCTTATAGCAATTACACCTTCTTTAGATGTTGTTGAAGGTAAATACATGTGAATATAATGTCACTACATAAAAGTGTTAGGCAGACTAATTCAAATTGTAAAGCTGCACATTAGCATTTGATACTCCAGTTATGACCTTTCAGTCCATGAGGTTTCAATCCATGTGACAGAGACAAAGCTATATCAATTTGAATTTTGATATCTTGGAAATGATTTTATGAGACAGTTCATCAACTATTTTACTGAAGTCCACACTGGTTGCATGGCCTTTCCTCCTCAGCCCTTAGCTCCATTAAGCAAGGACCATGTGTACCTAGTAGGGTTGTGTGAAATTTCGCTGGCTGTTTCATTTTGACGCTGTTCCAACTCGTTTTGAGCTTGAAACAACGAAATTGAAATGAAATGAAGGGCTTCAAAACAGTCTCAAAATGAAACAAGGGTAGTCGAAACGTTTTGAGTTTTGAAACTCAAGCTGGGCTTGCCTGCAGG
>NW_017729032.1:258039526-258039974 GCF_001723915.1 Gavialis gangeticus | reverse complement strand
CAGCATAAAAGGCAGCATTGTTTGAACTGGCCTGCTTTCAGTCACCCATGTCACGAGTTTTGCTGAGACACAGTTTCCCAGAAACCCCGGCACCTATCTCCTTGAAACCTGACAGGCTTCATGGCCTCAGCAGGGGCTACCATCTCTGCAGTTTTCACTCTTTTACACCTTAACACACAAGTCACACATGTCATGTATTTTGCTTGTCAGCAGCCTGATGTGCAGTTTCCCAGAAACCCCTGCACTTCTCTCCTTGAAAGCTTGCAGGCTTCATGGCATCAGCAGGGGCTACCATCTCTGCAGTTTTCAACCCCCTGCACTTTAACACAGCGTTATCCATGTCATAAGTTTTGCTTGTCAGCCACCTAAAGTGCATCTTCCCAGAAACCCCTGCACCTCTGTCCTTGAAATTTGGCAGGTTTCATGCCCTCAGAAGGCATCCTTGTAA
>NW_017729032.1:258028485-258034526 GCF_001723915.1 Gavialis gangeticus | reverse complement strand
AACACAGCGTTATCCATGTCATAAGTTTTGCTTGTCAGCCACCTAAAGTGCATCTTCCCAGAAACCCCTGCACCTCTGTCCTTGAAATTTGGCAGGTTTCATGCCCTCAGAAGGCATCCTTGTAAGTTTAATCTGAATCAGGCAAGAACTGACAAAGTTATAGGCAGTTTTGTGGTTCCCCATTATAGCCTATGGGCAAAACATTGAAATAGCATCAAAACAATGAAACTATTTCAATGAAACAAAACAGAACAGTGGTTTCAAAACTAAACAAAACTCAAAATGAAACACTGTCCCATCCAAATGTCAAAACAGAAGTTGAAACAAAATGGTGAGATTTTGCACAGCCCTAGCTCTACTGCTCCTTTATATGTTTGTGCTCTTTGTTTCTCAGACTATTTATGAATTTTAGGCTTAACATGTGTTACCAGAATCCATTTTCTTTCCTTCCTCATCTCTCACCATTTTGAAGAATGATATCACATCTGCTTCCTTCCTGTATTCTGGTACCATATTTGTTGCTTTAAAATGTCAGGAGTTTAGAAAGATTATTGGGCAGCTTAATAGCTAAGATACAGGATGCTAATGCAAAACCTGCCCATTTGTTGTGAGTATGTTACCATGCATTTCCCATGCTCTAATGGCAGGCAGGCCAAAAGTCGTAGCATGGTTTATTGCAGGACTGAAACCAGGGCAGCTAATTGTGTCCCAGGGACAAAAAACATAGACCTTCAAAATGATCAATCACGTGTTCCTCTTAGTGGCTACCATACCAGAAGTGGAAGGACGGAGGACATCTATACACATGCTCTGGGGTGGAGGACAAGCTTTAGTTAACACCTGCGCTGCCATTTTGAAATGCAGGGATGCTGAATATGTGGCACGGAGGCTGCTGGAGTGTGCTAATTAGCACAATCCAGCAGACTCACAGCAGGCTCAATTAATCAAGTCTGTTTTGACATGTATGTCAGACCAGAGCTCCGTCACATGTATAGGTGCCCTAAAAGAAAAGAAAGTGGGGGGAGGTGCTTTTTTATAGTAACATAAAACTTCTGATTAGCCTTTTTATTTTAGTGAGGCCTTGAAAATCTCTCTCTGAAACATCACCCCAAAATAGGTATTATTGGGTCTATATTTACTAGGAAAGGCATTGTCTTGGTATCTGCATCTGGTACAAATGGATTAAAGTATGAACACTCTTCAAAAGCATCCTTGTTTCTCAAGATTTCCCAATTTTATTGACTTCAGATTACTGTTCACATGTTTGGGAGGAAACTAAGGAAGGAGGAGGTGGTTCAGTACTTATCCAAACTGAACTCTGAACATTTCAAGATCCATCCATCTCTGGACATCAGAAGCAAACCAGGAACTAAACACAAAGCTACCATGGGGCTATTAAGAACATCTGCTGGCCCAAGGAGCTACTATCAAAACGCTTTGTAATGCAGGCAGGTAAGAGTCAGGTTTACCACGTATCTATACCATAATAGACGTGTTACTTTGAGATGTTGATAAGGGACTAAACTGTATTTCCTATCTGCAATAAAAAGTCTGGTATCAGGATTATAAAAGTATTATCTTTGCAACAAAAAACAGTTCAGTAGTCACAGTTTTACACACATACAGCCTCCCCAGTTGAAGTGTCCTCTCTGTTCTAATCTATATACATACAAACACAGTTATAGCAAACCTAGATTTAGAAAAAGTATACGGCAGAGTGGATCATGATTACATATTCAAAGTTCTAGGAAAAATTATACTGATGGCTGCTGAGGGAAAAGGTAATACAGCAATATCCTCTATATGGATTTTAAAAGCCTTGTTTAGATGCCCATGAATTTGAACTTGACTCTCTGCTTCTCTCTTCAAGAGCCTTGTCCAACACATAAATTTCTCTGGGAACTCGTTTCCCTCGCACTTCGAATATGTAATAATGATTCACTCTGTCATATGCTCTTTCTAAATCTAGGTTTGGTAGAACTATATTTGTTTTCCTTTCTTGGATGTGGGATGGTGTATCACATCAGACATCTTTCTACCTGGTACTAAGTATACTTTGTCTTCACGTGTTATCTTCTTGAGGTTTTTTTCTCATCCTCAGAGACAGTGTCTTGGCCATTAGCTTATAGTTTATATTAAGGAGTGGAATTGGTCTCTAGTTTTTCAGGGGTTCTTTCTCCTGTTTACTGAAGAGTAAGATCACAGTGCCTTTTGTATAATCTTTCCCTGTCTCTCCTATTTCCACTATTTCCTCAAAAACTTCTGCTATATCCTTCCTTACCCATGCCCAAAACTTCTTATAAAAT
This sequence comes from Gavialis gangeticus, assembly GCF_001723915.1. Lineage (NCBI taxonomy): Eukaryota > Metazoa > Chordata > Crocodylia > Gavialidae > Gavialis > Gavialis gangeticus. Next base: position 258,032,220 of record NW_017729032.1, on the reverse strand, counting down.
TTCATAGGTAGTCCATCTAATTCTGATTTCCCTCTTTTAAAGGCGTTTAAACACTCTTTCACTTCCTTTAAGCTTATATTTTCTTCTATCTTCTTTGCTTTTTTCTCCTCTACTTTCTCTTCAATCTCTTCTAGCAAAACCTCCATCTTCTTCCTGTCTTATTTCCTTCTTCTGATATAGCTCTTCATAACATCTTGTTTCTCCCAACACCTCCTCCTGCTTTTTTAACTGGGTGCCAGCTTCTTTCTGCACTGCTTTTAGCTCTCCATTCGCTGTCTTCCCTCTAGCCAAAAAGTATCAGGACCACTCTTTGTTTTCTCCCACACAGGATACTTGTACCAAAAACATTTTCTCTCTCATTTTCCTTTTAAACCAGCGTTCTGTCTCTTGCCTTGTCTCCTCTAGTTCTTCTTGTACCAGTCTTCCTTCTGAAGCTTCCTTTAGGAGCTCCTGCAACTTTCTTTGCAGCTCTCTTAGCTCTTTTGTTCCTTTCCCCGTGGTTCTTTAACCTCCCTTCCTGAAGAATTTCCCCATCTTCACCATCATCCATCATTTTCTGGCACTTAAAATATTAATTCAGTGTTCTCCATCCCTCATTTTGTCTTGTGTATGCTTGACACATCTCATCTATAATCTTAAAGCAGTTGCACATTTAACTTCCACACTCCTCTTCCTCTTACAGGGTTCTTACCAAGACTCAGTTCTGCCTTCAGCATCTGCTGATCACCAAATGCCACAATTATGCTTTCTTCCTTATCTCTATTCCATTTCATAAACACAAAGTTAGTTCTTGATTATTTCTTTCCACTGGGGTTGGTTCCAGTGAAAGCTTTCTTCCCTGCCCATACATCTCTTAATGACTTTTATTATATTTGCTAACAATCTGGATTACATGTCTAAAGTTCGGTCTCCTCCTTCCCCTGCTGTGTCACCCCCTACTATTAAGTAATTGAAGTCCCTGGCTTTTAGTAATCTTTTAGCAATGCAGGCAGTGGCTGCTGGGAAATGGACTCTGCCACAGGCCCAATCGAGTTTGTGGGCCAGACTTTGCTCACCCCTGCATTAATGTCAGGAAACTGTTCTCTGGCTCTTCCTGACTCGCCTCTCTCATTATCAGGTTTCTTCTTCCTGGTCTTCAGCCCCTGTATTTTCTTTCTTTTCCTGGCCTGTTTCCGTGCTTCTTTCTCTTGTTCCATCTCCACTTCCGTTGTCTGTAAGGTGTCTTTTTTCTTTCCCACCTCCAACTCCATGTCTGAGCTGTTTGCTGTTTCTGCCTTACCTTCCATTCTGTCTCCTATCTCCTCCTGTGCTGCCTCAGTCACAGAAATTGAATCCCCTTCCTTCTCTGTTTCACTCTCCTGTATGGTTTCTTCCACCATTTCTACCTCAGTGTCCAACTCCTTCTTTCCTGCACCTTCCTCCTCTAAGCTTTCCTGTTCCTCAGGGGGGTCTGACTATACTTGCAAAGGCTTTAGGACACCTACAATACAAGTGTTCCTCTCCCTTACAAATAGTGCATTTTAGGGACTCCTGGCACTTTGCTACCCTGTGCCCCATCCCTTCACAACTGTAGCACATGGTGAGGGGACAGTGTGTGGACAGGCGCCCCACCTTTCCACATTTGCTGCACCATTTAGGTTGCCCATGGTACATTAGAACCCTGGCATGCATGGATCTGAATCACTGATGGGAGGTGCAGCACCCAACCTGGGCTCCTATCTTTTGCTTGTAACACTACTCATGCCCTCCAAGACTCTGTTTAGATACTATATTTTTCCCTTACTTTCTCTACCAACATGACACTTTGGATGTATTTTTCCATCCATCTTTCTATGTTTTCTGCCTCTAGTAAATCTGTGTACATTCAAACTACACTCTTTCTTTTGATTGTTCCCCTGCTATGAACTTTATTCCTCTTAATTCCTCTCTCTCACATTTCTCTGCATATTTCTTCCATTCAAGTAAGGCAATTCCCAAGTCTTATTCTGAGAAAGCACTCAGGCTGGTAAAATGCTCTGTCTGCACCTCCCAAATCTCAACTAGTGCCCATTCCAGGAAATCATATCTGATTATCGTTGATCCTGTCTGCCTCCTTTCACCAGCTAAAGCTGACAATCCATAGCCTCTGCTCCTCTGTATTCTCTTGGTGCCTCTTCTAAGTTTTTCTACTATGCCACTCCCGGTGTTTGGCTTGCCGTCGTGCTCCAGCTATCCTCTGCTTCTCACCTGACATACCTTCTCCAGATGTTCCTTCTCTGTCTCCCACTCCCCTCTGCTCCTGTCTTCCTTCTAGAATCATCACTCTTGTCGTTACTGCCTCTGCTGTAGTTCCCAGTGTCACCTTCTTTCTTCCTTTCTTTTCCACCTTTGTCCACTCCCCATCTGTCTCAGGATCTTCATTTCTGCTCTTCACCTCTTTTTCCACCTCATGTTTATAGATTCATAGAAGTAGGGTCAGAAGGGACCTTGTCAGGTCTAACCCTCATCAGGTCTAACCCCCTGTCCTGGGCAGGAGAGAAAAACCAGGCTCAAATGATCCCAGCCAGGTAGACGTCAAGCCTCCTCTTAAAGATCCCCAGGGTAGGAGGCATCACCACTTCCCTTGGAAGTTGGTTACAGATCCTAGTCACCCTGACTGTGAAGTAGTGCCTTTGGCTGTCTAGTCTAAACCTACTCTCTAACAACTTGTGGCAATTTTTCCTTGTTACACTGGTGGGCACTAGGGGGAACAAGGTCTCTCCCAAACCCTGCTGGTCCCCCCTAGAGAGTTTATAGACGGCCACCAGGTCTCCCCTCAGCCTTCTCTTGTGCAGGCTGAACAGGTTAAGGTCCCATAGCCTCTCTTCATAAGGTCTGCCCTGCTGTCCCCGGATCATGTGGGTGGCCCTCCTCTGGACCCTTTCAATGCTGTCCACATCCCTCCTGAAGTGCGGCGCCCAGAACTGAATGCAGTACTCCAGCTGCAGCCTGACCAGTGTCACATAGAGGGGGAGGATCACCTCCTTGGCTCTGCTTGAGATGCATCTGTGGATGCACGACAAGGTACAGTTAGCCCTACTGACCATGACCTCGCATTGTCGGCCCATGTTCATCTTGGAGTCAGTAATGACTCCAAGATATCTTTCTGCTACCGTGCTCTCAAGAAGGGAGTTTCCCAGCTTATAAGTGTGCTGCTGGTTCCTACTGCCCAAGTGCAGCATCCTGCACTTGTCAGTATTGAAACCCATCCTGTTTTCATTAACCCATCCCTGTAACCTGTCCAGGTCCTGCTGTAATCTGTCCTTCCCTACTAGCATGCCCACCTCACCCCAAATCTTGGTATCATCAGCAAATTTAAACAGGCTGCTTTTCACCCCATCGTCCAAGTCACTAATAAAGAAATTGAACAGTGCAGGCCCAAGGACCGAGTCCTGGGGGACTCCACTGCCCACTTCCCTCCAGGTCAAGAAAGACTCGCCCACCACTACCCTCTGAGTATGACCCTTCAGCCAATTTGCAATCCATCTGACTGTGTAGACATCAGTGCCATAGTCACCTACTTTTTTAATGAGAATGGGGTGGGAGATGGTGTCAAAGGCCTTGCTGAAGTTCAGAAAGACTACATCCACCTTGACACCTGCGTCCAATGATTTTGTAACCTGATAGTAGAAAGCAATCAGGTTGGTCTGACAGTGCTGGTTGCCCTTGAGCATCATCCCTGCTGGTGGCCCATCACAGATATACTCCTTGATAATC
>NW_017729032.1:258028129-258028348 GCF_001723915.1 Gavialis gangeticus | reverse complement strand
GTTCATCTTGGAGTCAATAATGACTCCAAGATGAACATGAATGACTCCAAGAGAAGGAAGGGGAAGAGTGGGGAAGGACTGCTCTGGTACTGACTGTGACAGTTTGGCTGCCTGAGATGCTGCTAGCGCTACTGTGCTGGTTACTAAGTTGTCACTTAAAGTGGTGGACCAGACTGAGGCTGTAGGGGAGGAGGAGGAGGCCTCATTGGGGCACACTAT
>NW_017729032.1:258020852-258023129 GCF_001723915.1 Gavialis gangeticus | reverse complement strand
CTGTGACAGTTTGGCTGCCTGAGATGCTGCTAGCGCTACTGTGCTGGTTACTAAGTTGTCACTTAAAGTGGTGGACCAGACTGAGGCTGTAGGGGAGGAGGAGGAGGCCTCATTGGGGCACACTATCATGTCATGTAGAGGCCCCAGCACCAGTGAGGGCACTCCTTAACACACAAACACAGTCACACATGTCATGAGGTTTGCTTGTCAGCAGCTTGAGGTGAAGTTTTCCAGAAACCCCTGCACCTATCTCTTTGAAGCTTGGCAGGCTTCATGTCCTCAGAAGGGGCTACCATCCCTGCTGCTTGCATCCAAATATGCCAAAAATTGACAAAGTTATAGGCAGTTTCAGGCTTCCCCATTATAGCCTATGGGTGAAACATTGAAACAACATCAAAACAGCGAAACAATTTTGATGAAATGAAACAGAACAGTGCTTTTGAAATGAAACAAAACTCGAAATGAAACACTGTCCTGTCAAAACAGAAGTCAAAATGAAATGATGCTGTTTCGCACAGCCCTAGTGGAGAGAACCTCTTCTCTATGGCTCAGCAGGACCAGGAACAATGGCTTCAAACTGCAGAACAGGAAATTTAAGATTAGGATTGTTGCTTAGGAAGAAGTTTCTGACTACAAAGGTTGTTAAGCACTGAAACAGGCTACCTAGAGAAGTTGTGGAATATCCAGTCCCTGGAAATTTTCAAGAGCATGTTGGACAGACAGTTGACTGAGCTGTTTTAATCAGAGATGATCTTGCCTTGAGTACCAGGTCTGGATTAGATGACCTCACAAGTGTCTTGAGTGGACTAGATGACTGTTGTGTGCCCTTCCCTACTTTTCTGTGATCCTCAGTGATGGTGTGGGTGGGTCTATTTTGGGGTGAAATATTAATTCATTTTCTATGCCCCATCAGATCTTTAAATCAGTCTTCTAAAAAGGCTAAAAGGGTGCTGGCTAGTGATCATGCTGGAAATCTGGTGATATAGGCCACTGTCTTCCATGCACTGAACTGAAAAACACAGCATTTTACATATGGTATTGAGGGCTAGATTTTCAAAAGTTGGTTGCTTTTTCATTGGGATTTTAGGTACCTAACTCCCAACCAAAAATCTGGACTTCAACAGAATAGGCTTAATAATAAGAAAAAAAGCCTGTACCAATTTCGATAGGTGAATTAGAAACAAAGGTATCAGTGCAAACTGTGTAAGTTTCTTAGCAGGTACTGCCCAGCTGCATAGATTATGTTTTCCAAATTATTGTTTTTATAATTTTTTTGGAAATATCACTGCTTGGTTAATAAAAATAGAACTACACCAAAGAGACTGATCTAGAGTGAAGATCTGGTACTTACACAGAATTAAGCTGTTGTGTTAAGTGTCACGCTCCTTGGTTAAATGGTTCATCTCTTTCCCTTTATAGGGCCTGCACAACAGGGAACCACATTAATATACAGTGTCTGCTGGGTTTTTTAATGTTACTCTGCCTGCAAATACAAATTTAATAAAGAGAACTAGGAAACAGATACCAATCCAGTGTCCTATGAGCTCCTGGAAGGCCATAGCATAGATTATACATGGCTTTATAGTAGAAGAGTGGGAAGTAGAGGGAAACAAACATAAAAACGTCTAAAGTGGTTGTGATAACAGAAAGCCAAGCAACTGCAACCAAGAGGCAGCTCTGAAGGTAAACAGTTCAGCTTCTTTTGTCAGCATTGATCTATAAGGATGAACCACACAGAACAAACTTGGGAAGTTCAGATAAGATGGATTCTACACCTAGAATCAGTGCCATAGCAAGGAAGTTTGGTGTCCAGGGAAAGCCTATAGCAGCAGCCCACTTCACCCTGTGCAGAAATCTGGGGGGCCCACATCCTCTCCATGCTTGCCGGGGGGTGCAGGTACTGGCGGGAGCAACCCCCCACTTTCCCACACCCACCTGGTGACCTTCTCATGGCTCTGTCCTGTGCCCTGCCCCAGCTGGGCAGAACCTGCCTCTGTTCCAGCCCCCTTCTCCCTCACCTGGGGGGGGGGGCTCAATCTGCCCCCCCAACATACTCTTTCTCCCCCATAACAAACTCACCAGCTGGATGGTGCTCTCCAAGCTGCTGGCTGGCCCCCTCCATGCTGCAGCTGTGTGCATGCATGCAGCATTTATTAGCCACATCAGCCAAAAGTTTTTGAAATATTTATAAAGAAATATCAACTCATGACTCACCTGTTGACACCTTTTTGCTTTGGCGACTGAGGTGGTTATCCTGCTTGCTCCCGCCCCCTCTCT
>NW_017729032.1:258014862-258020670 GCF_001723915.1 Gavialis gangeticus | reverse complement strand
TGCCTAGAATTGCCCACTTGGCTAAACAATCAGCTGACCAGCCACGTCTCTAACACTTGGACCACATTTTGCATGCTGCTTTGCTTTGGGTGTGCCACTGAATCAGGATCAGGGTAGGTACAGTTACATGACAGTGCCAATTAGCGTATCCATGGTACAGTTGCAGCATAGCAACCTTGCTTTCATTTTAGGGAAGCAATGCACTTGGAGCAGGGGCAAAGGGGGATTTAGCAAAGGGGGATGCTGCAGGGATACAATCTGAAAAGGGGGTGCAGCCGCACCACTGCACCCTCTAGGTCCACCCCGACTCTGAGTAGTGCAGCATGCATGAGGCTGCTGTTCTGGAATGCAGTAAGTAGATGCGGTATGTGTTCCACTTTCACTATTTAATTACATTACAGTTTTGCTTAGAACATTGTACCAACACAGACCTGGCACCAAGTTTAGAAGTTTGTAATTGGAATCAAAGGTTTTTAAAAAAATCTGTCTGGATTTGCTAGCTCTGTAATTATTTCAGTGAACTAGTTCAAGACTCCTCCCTTATCAGACAAGTAACTTGTTTATGTCTCTCAATTAATTATACCGAACAGAGTTCAGCCCATTCTTCATCAGCACATAACTGCCTTTTAGCCACATTTTTCTGCCAGAGCAAACTTAAATTTACCTCTCCCTACCATTCAAAAGAAGCAGCTTGCTTTCCTGAGTTCAGAGGCTTGCTATGTCACCTGAGTTAAAAGCCAATAGATTATATGGGGATGGAATTCTTCAGTTCCCTTAGCAGAGACTCCTTGAAGTATGTGGACATCAGAGATGGACACTGCCCCTTCAAAGTCAGTGTTGTTCAGCTCTAAAGCAGTTGAAGGAAGATAGGTGCAGAGGAGGAAGAGCACTGGAGAATGCAGATGTTAACACTGGAGGTGGGGAAGCTTTGTTTTGAGAGCTGGGCTGTCAAAACTCAAACCAAAATTCAACTGAAGCTATTTAGTTGTGCCTGTTGTGGGAAGGGGGAAAAATGGTACAGACTTGGAAAATCAAATGGTTTCTTCTAGACAAATGACTAGATACTAAACAGAGTATTACTGAAAGGCAGATAGGAATACCAGTCACTTCTTTATAGGTTAACCTTGCCACCTGTTCAAGATATTTGAAGAATTAATATCAAAACCTGAGTATCTGATGCATTTCTATTTACTTATTTGAACACACAAAATGGTGTTTCTAAATGACAGCAGTTCCCATTCTCGATGTGATGAGGGGATATTAGCATGCGCCTGGCAAGGCTGAAACAGTATTAAAAAGGGGGTTGTTCATTAGTTGTTGTATCTCATAAGGAATGGGGCAATTTAATGTTATCCTTTTATGACATGATAATGCTTTTGAATGTCAGCTGTGTGCTGTTGCTGGAGGCTGTACACTTTTAGTCAATCAGGAGAGAGATCTGTGGGCCATAAAGGAAAAGCAGAGCACTGAAGGAATTATGACATTATGCAACAATAATTAGGTAATACTTAAGCACTAGAGGTGTAGCAAGAACATTATCCTTTTGTACCTAGAATATTGCTGCATAGTTTCAGAATTCTTTAAAAGGATCTAAGTTTTCCTTACCAATAAATTGCTCTGCAAAAAATTCTTCCTAATCAGTTAATTTGGAAGGTTTTTAAATAGCCAGCTTGGATAAGAGAAAAGCCTGGCTAATTTTAAAAATAAATACCATTAACATGTAATAGGTTGTTTCTATGGGGCCAGTGCTATCAAAGCTATGTATGTTAGTAATAATTTTAGGATTTTGGTGGTGCCGTTTGTCCCAAACTGATTTAATGAAAACAGAGCACAGCTGAAACACATTCAACTGTGGGATGATGGGACCCAGCTAACTCACACAAGGCACACTTTAATTATGTTGGGAGTACAAATCTAGGCAGAGAACATGAATAGCAAATCCATTCTTTCACTAAGAGTACCATGAAATATTAGGGTTTATGCATAATAAGTAGAATATTGGTTTAAAGGTTTCAACTGGAAGACCTCTAGTTAACTGCACATTACTTGACTTGTCTATACTGGAAAAAAATGGATTGAGTTGACTCCCCCAGGATTATAAACCTGTGACGACAGGCAATCTGGGCATCTCAAATCCAATGCCTCCCCCACTCCAGCCTTTTAAAATACTTCAGAAGTGTGCTAAGATAGAAGCAAGACGTTAGATATAACCTGGGGCTTGGTATCAGATTCCAACAGCTAAGAACAACTGGGTGAAAATTACAATTTATCCCAGGATTCAACATAGTTAATTTACCTCAATAGAAAGAAAATATCTAAAAGACTAGAGAAATACAACAGTTGGTGCCACTGATAAATACAGTAAGAGACTAGTCTAACTCAATAGCTTGTTGGTGGAATTCCTATTAATAAGTGATCTGTAATCCGTAATTGAAGAATTGACTAGCTAAGTAACATGCATTATTAAGCCTCATTGATTAGTCATCAAGCCTTTCTAAAAAACAAATTGCAGAAATTTGGGATATTTTGCTGTTGACAAGCAGTATTATTGGTACGTTTCAAACTTTCATAAAAGAATATATGTGTGTTAATCATATTCCAGAGTCTTGAGCTTGCAAGTAGTTTTGAAGATGGACAGTCGTATTGAACAAAAATCTTGTTCCTGACATTCTCAACGTTCATGAGTTTTGTTCAGTCTGCCAGTCAAGCCAGGAGCTTGAATACTTATCTGGCCCTCAAAGTTTCCTAACCTCCCTTCGAAGAGGCTAACAAGTTATGGCGTGCTGTGATTATAGTGGGTAACCCTCTCAACAGCCATTTTCCCAGTTCACTGCTCTGGGTTTTGCCTTTCTGCTTCCTCACAATAGCTATGTCCAGAAGCCTTCACCACTGCTCATTCCATGTGCCTTTGCAACTCCTTACCTTCTAGTTTCCTAGCCTGAACCGACTCCCACTTCCTGGCTTGTTGTCTTTATAGCCCCTGGAGTCTGCAAAGCCAGAAGTAGTCAGTCAGCTATGCCTTAAAAGTCTATTTCTCTTAGCTGCTATATGCAGTCCAATTTACTTTTAGCCCCAAAAATAAGCTCTAGAACACCACACTTCTAACTTTTTCAGCTCTCTCCCTCACTTCCCCCAGGCCTTCTCATCAAAACCAAAAGTTGATCTAAGAATCCCCTAAGATTATCACCACATGCCTGTGTAACTTGGTTCATTCAAAAGAAGCACTGTTAACATTTTATGCAGCTTTTATTGTTTCTGAAGCTTTATTAGTTTGCTACTCATCAACAACGTAACAAATAACTAAATGTATTATGGGAAACATCTTGCACAACTGCAGCCAAGACAATGAAGAGATTACAAATTAAGTCTGATATGTCCTTTAATTGCCATTTTAGCAGTCTTTATGTATAGGATCTATAGGAATTATAGGACAAGGAAGCTAAAAATTGCACCAAAAGCAACAATCTTGATAAAGTAATCCAAACTTTACTCAAAGGTGACAAACTGTTCTCTGATTTAGGCCCTAGTAGAATGACTTTCCCCATTCCTTATTTGGCAAGTATCAAACATAACATTTAATGCATGCAAGAAGTGAGTGTTGCCAGGGATGAGACAAGTCAGCTAACTAGGGAGTTTGAGCAGGGACTCCTGCTTGGGAGAGGAGCAGGAAGCCTTGACTGCTATGGAAGAGGGTTTGTGACGGCTGGTGTCTACTTAGCTTGGGCTTTGTTTTCTGGATTCATTTTGATTGGTATTTTGCAGGGTTTTTTGGGTCAGAGAACAATATAACTGCTCTCAGCTGAGGAACCTAACAGTTGATAGCAATGTAGGTAAGGAGGTAGGGCTTGCCTGGTTAGGAAGGCCAAGCCAGCTAGAGACCCAGCAACACAAGGAAAGAGTGAGTGACCCACACCAAGACAGTTAACAGGGGCATATGAGTGTGCATTGGCAGGGGCAGTTTCCTTCAGCTGCTTTTCTGATGGGAAGCTTGCTGAGGACCAGCACATCATGGAAAAAAAATGGAATTTTTAAAGAGTAGGTAAAGGGTCAGTGAAATCATTGGAAAACCAATGTCTATGCCAAAGCCATCACCACTGCCAGTTCTTCCTCCGCCCTGGCTCTATCCAGGGGCAGGATGGTGGGGCACTGACTTTCAAGGCTTCCACCCAGATCTCATTTTGGAGGGATTATATCCTGACCATCTCTATTAAAGACAGCCAGGTTAGAATCAGCCAGGAAGAGCTTGTGGTGTGACAGGTGTCTCATGGTGGGTCTCTCAGGAACCAGAAAATGGAGATTTAGGAGGAGGTAGAGAAGCATCCATTAACCTGAAGACTTCATTTACATAATGGTGAAGGACACAATGCAGTAAAAGATGCCCTTTTACAGTATATACTCCCAGGAGACAGATTATGATAGCTTTTAAAAACTACCATATAGAGTTTAAAACTAAAATGTATCCCTTTTATAAAATTCTACAGGTAGTTAAAATCTTATGGAAAAGATTATTATTTTATAGTTTATTAAGCTAGCTTTTATAGAACCAATTAAGTATGTGTAGAATTTAAGTCAGAATAATTTCCATTGAATTCCACATTATTATCCCTAAAGGTTAAATAATTTTTAGGCATGCTTCAAATATATATCCCAAACAATGTAACCGTATTTCATCAAAGACGACAATCCATAATTTACTAAGAATCTGCACTGTAGTAACTAAGTGGGTTATTGCAAATACAGGATAATTTTATACGCTATTATTTGAGCTCACTTGGAGAGGAAGGGTCAAATGTTTTAGCTGATTCTCTTTGCTTTTGTTGGCTTGTATTTCTCAAATAACCAGATAGAGAGAGATTGTATGTGTGTGTTTGTGCACGCACGCGCATGTGCACATGTGTATAAACACACATTTCTGCATAAACAAACTATTTCTAACATGACTCCTTATTTCTGGCTGAAGTAAGAGAAATGATTCTATCAATGAGACACCTAAATACTTATTTTCTCCCTTTAGGTTTTTGTTTAGAATGGGCATAATTTACAAAGGCTTTTTAGTGGCTATACAGTAAAAACAATATGGCTGTGGAAAAACAAGATCTGTCTTCTGGGTGAAGCAAGAAGATTTTTTTCCAATAACAGGAACTTGATTACTGGTGCTGAAGCAACACAACTCAATTTGGAAAAGTAGTAAGTGTTATTTCTGAGGGCATTGTAACAGGAAACTAAAAGGCTTTTGTTACTAAACAGGGAGAGGCACAGCCAGGTTAGCTTGGCTGTGGAGGTAAGCAGTAGAACTATGCAAAGCGGCAAGTATTCTCTTTGGATTTGGATTCAGTTGATTTGGAGGACAGTGATTCGATTCGGAGATTCGAATCACTGTTCCAGTTTGATTCAGCTGAATTGGATCTGAAAGATTCAGCGCCGCTTTCAAGATTTGGCCATAGACTAAACAACAGGCAGCTGACACAGCTGCCTCCAGGTGATAAATCTGTTAGGGTTGGAGGGAGGGGGAGGGAAAGGGCATGAGTGTGCAGGCTATACCGGGGGAGAGGGAAGCTAGAGTTTTGGCAGCTGGCTAAAGGAGAGGTTGGGGATTTGGGGGCATGAGAAGTCAGCTTAGGCTTTTGGCTTCTAGATGTTGAGGCTGGTAGCTCTGGGGCAGGGTGCCCCTTTACTTTCCCCTTCCCCTTGTGAGCAGGGGTGGAGATAAGTTGTTTTTTCAGGTGACCAAAGTTCCTAGTTCTTCATCCCACCTGTCTGGTTCTTCTACCGTATCTTCCACTCATAGTACCTGTTGCACCATGAAGT
>NW_017729032.1:258007165-258009862 GCF_001723915.1 Gavialis gangeticus | reverse complement strand
GGGTGTGGGATATAGGCGTGTTAGCGCTGGGAGTGGGAGCTCTGTCCTGCTGCCACTTGCCCAGCTGGGGTGGGGTGGGGGTGGGATGCGGGCACAGCTCACTCCGGGGGAAGCAGGACAAGCAGCAGTAGAGCATAGCCCCCACTCCCAGGCCACATTCCATGCCCCCCTTGCCAGCTGGCAAGTGGCGGCAGCACAGAGTCCCAACTCCCAGCGCTGATGCAGGTGTGACAGCACTGGGAATGGGGGCTATACTCTGCTGTTGCTTACCAGCTCACATGGGGGAAGTGCAGGGGGAGCATGGGGGGTGAGTGGGGCAGCGCTTGAAGCAGGGACTTTGCTCTGCCACTGCTTGTCAGCTGGTGTGGAGGGGGTGCAGGATGCAGGTGTGGCAGCGCTGGGAGTGGGGGACCCCTTCCTCCTGGAGTGAGCTGCGCCTGCTCCCAATCCTCCACCCCCAGCTGGGAAAGCAGCAGCAAAGCAGAGCCCCCACCCTGAGCACTGCTGCGCTTGCATCCCATGGCCCCCCACCCATCTTAGCTGCGCAGCTTGTCCCAGCCCCAGCCCCAGCCCCAATCCCTCCGTCCCCCATACCCCTTCCCTCTTGCAACCCCAACAGGCTCACCAGCTGGAGGCAGCTGTGTCAGCTGCCTGTTAAGTCTATGACTGAATCGCCGACTCATTTCCAAACCTTTTTCTGAATCGATTCAGAGCTTTTAACTGGTCTCCCAATTTGATTTGGATTCAGAGATTCAGTCCCTGAATCAGGCCAAATCTCCTCTGAATTGAATCAGCTACTGAAGCTTCACATAGCCCTAGTAAGCAGCAGAACTAAGCTGCAACCTGGAGGAGCAAGCAGCCCATTAGGATTAAAGAGGAACATCTGTACAGGGGCTAGAGAGCCACCTGACCATTGGTCTGCAATCTCAGGCACTTAAAAGTCAGCACTTGGAGAAAGGCAAGGGGCCAGTGTGTTACAAGGGACAGAGCTCTCAGGTGGGAGGACCTGTCCGAGAGACCCAGGCAGACACCAAATACCCTGAAGACAGAAAGATGAGAGTCTCGTGGGCAATGGCTGATTAAATATTTGTTTTACCCCAAGTGGAGGAGCATGTTGTTTTTAAAGCAATTCCTTACCTTTTTGTTCAAGTTAATACCTGCAGACTAGGTGTGGCTGTAAGGGGTGAAGAGGAGACCTGAGGGACATGCGAGGTTTGAGCCCTGCCAGGGGCTGTGACATAGGACATAGGTAGACAGAACCCAAAAGGACCGAAACCAGAGCCAGGAAAGGCATACAGATATGGCCTAAAGCTGAGAAGGCCAGGAATAGAGCCAAGTAGGGCAACTAGGGCCAGGGTCCCAGAGCCCAGGAAGGGCAAGGTAGGGCTGGCACCCAAGAACTGGGGGCTGGTACAGCTACACTAAAGGAAAGCACAGCCAGAAAAAGGGGGCCAAGGCCAGGAAGGCCAAACCCCAACAAAAGCTTTGAGGCTGGAAGGGCCAAACACTGCACTGGGGGCATGTTGCCAGGCTGAAGTGATAACCTATAACATCTGCAAGGCATGGGTATGACTGTGGGGGTGTATGGAAGCCACAAACACAGCCCTTAAGGCACCAGGTGTCTTAGGGCACCAATAGGTCTGGAGGGGCTGTGGCAGATTGACTGGAGGCAGATCAGCAGTGAACTAGAATCCCCCTGGACTCCCTGGTGCAGCCTCCCAAGCCTTTTGGGAGCAAGATCAAGTTGCAGCAAGTGAGCAATAGGGAATGGACCAGAGTGGGCAGGAGCCACGTGCCCACCAGGGGGTGCCGCAGCACTACTGGCCATAGGTCCTATCACAGGTATGTTTGCTCAGCAAAATCAGGGAATGGCTGTAGCATGGGTTAACATTTTCTAGCACAGGTAACAACAGCAGTGAAGAATGAATGGCATTGTACATAGCACATGCTAGAAATCAGACCACAAACTCTCCAGAGACTCTGGGTATGTATTCTGGTTGTGAGCAGGTGACTATCCAATGCTGCCCACATACTGGGGGTCGGGAGGAGAAGGGGTTGAGCTGTTGGCACTCAGGATTGCCAATTCTCCATAAATTTATGGACTATCCATAAAAAGCAACCCTAAAAACATGTCTGTAAAAATCCATAAAAACTTTTTGCCACCTATAAAAACATTGACCCACTACAGCTTTAAAACTCTATTCCAAGAAAATACTAGAGATGGAGCACAGCCACATCACCTGTTGTCTGCAGAAGTGCTTATGCAGTCAGGGTAGAGGGGTTGGGTTGCTTGCATGGAGCAGGCAGCCAAGAAAGGATCCAGGCTTCCCATACTACATAAGTGGCACCATAGCGACAAGCTACTTTGCTATAATGCGTTGCTACGGTGATGTAGCTGCTAACAATAACTGTGCACCACCAGGATGGCACAGTACTGCGCCATCACTTAGTACTTCCTAAAGCAAGTACTAAATGGCAGCACAGTAACAACTGTTGTGCGTGTATGTGGGGGGGAGCATGTGTAGATGCACCACATGCCTGCTACGTAGGAGAACAGGGAACACTGATTTGGGCAGATCTAGAATTTTGAGAAGGCAGGGTGCAGGAGGTGAGGTGAATCATCATATATGAAACAACACATATTTTTTGCCAGTTAAAAATAAACTAGAAACTTTACTAATATGCTAGGGGCCAAGG
>NW_017729032.1:257991840-258002165 GCF_001723915.1 Gavialis gangeticus | reverse complement strand
GCGTGTATGTGGGGGGGAGCATGTGTAGATGCACCACATGCCTGCTACGTAGGAGAACAGGGAACACTGATTTGGGCAGATCTAGAATTTTGAGAAGGCAGGGTGCAGGAGGTGAGGTGAATCATCATATATGAAACAACACATATTTTTTGCCAGTTAAAAATAAACTAGAAACTTTACTAATATGCTAAGGGCCAAGGGCTGTACTGAAGCACAAACAAATATAATTTTATTGGAATGAATTACAAACAGTCTGCAGGGCTTAATTACCAGGAGCAGCTAAAAGGCAGCAGAATTGCAGAATTGGTGGAATATCAAGACCACTAAGAAGAAGAGGGGGCCATTAACACCTATGGAACGAAGAGTTTAGAAGGGATCAGGTAGATTATAATGAGCCGTAAAGTGAAACGTCTCCCTCAACACTGACTGACTAAAAATGCTGCTGCCACTGCTAGGCAGTTGGTTTTAAATTTTGGGTGAAGCAGCAATCAAATGGTGGGGGGGGGTGGAAGGTGCAAGTGCACCCCACTTTGGATCTGCCCCTTAACACCAATACCATTTTATAGTCATGGAACATTAAAAATATGGTTCAATGTTCAGTTTTTGACAAAAAGTCTTCAAGAATACCAAAATTTGAACATAGTTTCTAACTAAACGAGCAATTGTTTTGTTTCATGTAGACAACTGCTTTCAAAGAAATGACAAGTAGCTTCTTGTTGTTGACAACACCTCTCCCCCTTCTTCAGAGGGAGAAAGAACAAAAAATTGGAAGCCTACCTGAAAATTCAAAAAAAGACTCAGAAAAATGAAGTGACAGATAGTGGTGACTTGTTACATGACATTCTTCTTCTTAAATGAATACAAAATGCAAGCTAGGAGCAAGACTTATAAATCAGGAAACCTTTTCCCTAACTGCTATAAAGTACACACAGCCATATAACCAGCAGATTCCCCAGAACAAATCTAAGATCCCTTTTTAATTAAGTTACACCTAGTTGACCAATTTCTGCTTAACCCTTCCTACTTGCCCACTCTGTTTTCACTTGCTGGCAGTCTTCCAGCTTGTTTGCCAGCCTGTTTATAAATTCTTTTAAAATTTATTTCCTTTCACACTTATTTGTTTTCTAGTTCTCATGAATTCAGTGCTCTCAAAAAAACATCATCTATTACATAATAGGTTTAAGCTCTTCGATGAAAAAGGAGAGGTTTGAAAGGTGATCAAGGAGGGACGTGATCAGCATCTCTTCATATGGAAACCTCTCAGGGCATGTCTACACATGCATTTATGCCAGCTTAAATTTACTGCACAGTAAGTGGGAATAGGCTGGCGTCTACACGTGTGGGCATTAAAGTGGATTAAGACTGTGTATGGACTGGCTTGCGATTCAAGTTAGTCCCATGTCAGTCCACACACACAGTGTTACTGGGCAGTAGGCCTGTGCCTACTTTGGATTCAGATTCAGATTTGGCCAGTTCAGGGGACAGTAATTCGATTCGGTGATTTGAATCACTGTCCCGAATCGATTCGGCCAAATCTGATTTGGAGATTCAGCCACTGCTGAATCAGCTGAATTTCTGAATTGAACAGGCCCCATCCCCTGCCTGCTTTCCCAGCCCTGTCAATGGCTGCCTTGCCCGGCCCCAGTGTCCTGACACTTAAAAAAGCCCTGCACTCACCAGCTCCTGCCAGGCAAGGGGGTGATTCCCACTGTCCCCCACTGCCCCGTGCTGTGTAGGGGGCTCTGCCACAAACCCCCAGAGGCCCTGATGGCCGCTGCAGCAGCTGGTGAGTGTGGGTCTTTTTTTTTCTTTCTTTTTTAAGTGCTAGCACGCTGGGGCTGGGCAGCTGTTGATGGGGCTGGGAGAGTGGGTGGGGGTCGCGGGGGTGCTCAAGGGGGCTGTGGGAGCAGGCAGGGGATGGGGCCTGGTGGAGGTCCCTTCATGGTCCCCTCCCCACTCCTCCAGCTCCCCACTCCGCTCCCTACTTACCGGCACAGAGCCTGGGTCCAGCTCCCTGTGCTGGTGAGTGGGGACTGCCAGAATCTCCGAATCTTTTCCTAATCAATTCGGAGGCTTCAAATCAATTTGGACCTTTTAATTGGTCTCCCAATTTGATTCAGATTTGGAGATTTGGCTGCCAAATTGGGCTGAATCTCTTCGAATTGAATCAGAAACCAAAGCTGCACACAGCCCTACTGCACAGTAAGGAGTCTACATGCATGATGTAGGTATCAAATTTATGCTCAAATCTATGTAAGTCAGCATATTTACTGCACAGTGAGGGCATGCACATACAGATGTGTGCCTGTACTATGTATTAATTTCAGTTACTGCGCAGTAAATGTGCACATTACGTGTGCCCTCATACTCTTTGCTGTGAAGCACCCATCTACTTGCACCTTCATTTTCATCTTTCTTGGGAAGATATGACAAACAAAGGACACTAGTCTTCAAATGAGACCTATCAAGTAACTCTTTATAAAGCATTCTTAGACTTATAGCAAATCCCTTCAGTGCTATCTGCCAAAATCCTGTTAATCATTTTTACTTTTCTGAGTGTAGTCTACATTTTAAAATCCAATTTTCTTACAACATGGAAGTCATTTATTCCTATGGCTAGTTTCATTTAATGACAAAATAAGCAGCAAGACATCAACAGCTTATTTCCAATATATTTTTTCACATGCTAAATGGCTATGTAAATTTTGTTCTTCACAGGTCACAAGAACCCAACCAATTGATTCTGGCATCATTCAATTACTACATTTAACAGTGATGCAATAGAACAAGAAACTATCTGAAGAGCATGTGAAAATGGATGACAATACATTGATGAAATGACCAAATAAATCTTTGGGACAACTTCTTATATTACAGTGAGTATTATTAAAGTACTGTAGTCAGTTTAAACACAATTTCATTGACATATGGGTGACACGCATGTTCTATATACAGCAAATCAAAGCTAAGTTTATCACACAATTACAATTTGCTTTCATATGTAAATTGATAAATGAACATTGTTATCCATAGGTTATTATAAAAACACTAATTTTAGCAACATAGCATTTGGGAATTAAAAAAAAAAAAAAAATCAGCATTGCTGTTTAAGAATGCTTAACCATTTAGCAGTCATTTATTGTCTCTATACTAAGCATTAATTCCCTAAGAAATGCTTAGGGTCAATACAGCCTCAGCCACTAAATGCGATTGTGCATGTGGTACATGATGTCTCAAATGCATGTGAAGAATGAAGTCATAGAAAAAGCAAAACTAAACATTTAATATATTTTTAAAAACTAGTTAACTATTCTGTATAAACAAAGAGGGAATTTCCTCATGATAGTGCATCAGATGGTACATAGGACAGGACTAGATCAAATGTCTTCCATAAGCCTAATGGCCAACAGGACTAACGTAAAATATGGCAGGCCAGTTTTCTAGCCAACAGCACACAAAGAAGGGATGTGGCTAGCATCATATGTGGCTTCCTTTGACAACTCAGTCTAAATGCCCATGCTCCTATTCACCACTAGGATGACTGGCAAGAATCTTCCGGAAGAATCTAAAGTGGGGCTTGAACTTAAGACTGTGTCACCATACACTGCATGGATTAGTATGGTACAGCTTATTCATCAATAGGCAGAGGAAGAGGACAGGTAGCAGAGAAAGGGAGCAAATGCTTGTGAATCATGCAGTTTAGGTTTAGTTCTGGTTTTGGATTTCTTGCAATTATTGAGCATTTTATATTACTCTATTGTACACAACTTAATATTTGAAAAAGGGATGAACAAAGAGGACTGACATCTGTTTCTTGCTTTTCTCAGCTAATAACCAAGAAAGAATCATTTCAAACATGGCCCCTTCCATTTTAATGAAAACCTAATATTCAGAGGCTTTGTTTGGAAGCATGTGTGACTAGAGATAAATCCATTAGCCATTGTACAATTATTCCCCTTGTATAAATAATGTTTCTAGGAATTAATAGAGGAGTCATGAAGAAAGCATTGGTTGTTTAAATGCTACATCCAATATTGTAAATGATAATCCAATAGAAAATTAACTGTGCAAATGTAATTTTAAATGTTCAGCAACTCTCTTCCTGAAAGGAGTTAAGAGTGTTGAAGAGCATCACATTCCCTGAGACACCAAGTAAGGGATGAGAAAGCTTTGGCATAGCTGTTTTTGTATTTGGTAACATGTTAAATAGAAGACATTTACTTTATCAATGCAAAAGGCATACTTAATATAAGAAAGTCACTGAAATGTTAAGCAGCTTTCACTTCCCTTTGGAAAATGAAGTGGTTTTATACTGGAAAGACACTGCAGTAACTTTTGGGTTTTGGTTTGCTTCTGCAGATCTTCAGGGCTCATTTTCTTCCTCTACTGGCATTCCTAGGAAATGTTGCCACTATTTCCCTCAGAGCTTTGTTGCACCTTACCCTTATGACATGCTAGTGGCACTTAAATTGAGAGTGTC
This sequence comes from Gavialis gangeticus, assembly GCF_001723915.1. Lineage (NCBI taxonomy): Eukaryota > Metazoa > Chordata > Crocodylia > Gavialidae > Gavialis > Gavialis gangeticus. The sequence goes on along the minus strand of NW_017729032.1, from coordinate 257,997,685 downwards.
TGTGTGTTAACAATCGAAAAATGGTGATAAGTGGTCTGTGAGCATTTCAAATTTATGCCACTTTGGGCAAGGGTTAACTCTGGGTCATGCTACCCAGCTTGTATTGCTGTAATAGCAGTCTGTTTCCACAGAGATAAGGCAAGCAATTTTTAGTCCTCCAGCATCCCAGGATGCACTTATCTCATACTCTTCCCCCCGTCCCTGCCTGCCACACACACTCCTGCTCCAAGGATAATCAACCCATTCTCCCAGTTCTATTGCCCTAGAGTAGGTGGGGCCTTGTCAGTGCTGGGAGGGGGACTGAGTGGTAGGACCATGGAGCCAAGAGGTGGAAACGCATGGAGCCTGTGGCTTCCTTCTGCAGACCTGCTGCATTTCCCTCCTGAGGTGTGGGTTTGGGGGAAGAGAGAATAGGGACCTCTGCATGGCCCTTGCTGACTTGATCCCAGCCCCACACCCAGCCTTCCCTGGAAAGGGCTCTGCCTTTCATCTGGAGCCAAGTGAAAGCTGCAATAAAATTCAATTAGCTACAGTTACTGGCAATTTTCCCATGTGGCTTAGCTGGTTTCCCCCAAACAACACTAACTCTCCCCTGGCCAGATGGGGGTGCTGTGGCTTCCCTAAACACCCACCTCTGCATTCCCATCCTGGGGTGGGCAGGGGAGGGGAGAGGGCTGTGCTGCAGAGAGGCTGGGAGCTAGAGCATGGAGTGCTGAGGTCCAGTGCAGAAGCAAGGAGCCACAGGAAGTGAGGAAGCATGCTTCTCCCTGGCTCTGTGCTCCTACTGTCGTAAACCCTGGTGGCTCCATGCTTTGACTTCCCTACCAGCACAGAGCGTTTGGGACATATGGTGACGGGAACATGGAGCTGTAGGGAAGCATGTTTTCCAGATCTCTATGGTTCTGTGCTCCTGGCTTCTAGCCTCTCCCCAGTACAACCCTCTTCCACTACCTGATCCACCCAGAACAAAAATGGGGTATGCAGAGGAAAGCCACACCCCCCCATTAGTTATCTGGCCAGGGAACTGCTGGCAGTGTTTGAGGGAAACAGGTTAGGTAGTATTAACTTCAAGGAACCATGATTAATTGAACTTTTCTTCAGCTTTTTCCCAGCTCTGGGCAAAAAGCAGTCATCTCTGGGGAAGGATGGGGGGCTGGGGTCATGTCAGAGGGGCTGGGATTGGGTCTGCAGGGGTTGGCAAAACAGCATTCTACCTCTATCCTCCACCCTGGCAAAGAATGCAGGAGGCCTATAGAGGGAAGCCATGACCCCTATGCCCTCATACTTCTCTAACTCCTGGTTGCATGCTCCTGCTGGCTAGAAAATGGTATTTAGAGGTTTGCTTTTGGGAACTGGCTTATAGGTAAAGTAGATATACATTAGATAATGGTCCAGGGCAACAGTAAAATTGATTTCTAAAAGCTTGTTTCTGAAAGTTTCCTTAGGGCACACTGTGTCTGGCAGACAAGCAGTGAGCCAATACACAGACTGGGAAATTAAAGAAATATACCCACACTATTCCATAACATGAGATAAGGTGGCATTAGGTCACAGTGCCCAACTGCAGAGCCCTTGGGATTTCAGGTTTTGGGGAACAGACCAAACTAGAAGACCCAGATAGAACCAAATTAGGATGTGTGCATGTGATGAGTTTGTGAAACAAAGGATTATGCTGACAGCACAGAACATAGACAGTATTACAACCACTGAGAGACCAATCAGGGATGGCCAGAAATGAAGCGTTATCAGGAGGGGAAAAGAATACAAAAGAAGGGATTTCAGTGCAGCGAGGGGAACCCAAGGCTACCATGGACAAATGGCATACCACCAGCCCATTTCACCCACCCCACTGCAGAGCGGGGGGAAGAATCGGCCTCCAAATTCCAGGCTGCTGATATCTGACATTCAAGATAGAACCTCAGAGTGAAGCTCATGGACTGGCCAGACGTACCTTGACTTTGATGACAGCTCTAGAACTCATAGATATAGAATTGTTTTTATCTGCTATCACTGTGTATCAATAAAATCCACCTACTATTGAATGGAAAGGATTTTGGGTCTGCTGGAACAAGGTATTTGTGTCATGAATCCAGTGTCAACACTGCAACTCCCTTCTCCCACCTTCCCCACACCAAGAGCAAGGACGGAGCCCAGATGCCCTGGGTCCCAGCCTCACCTCTAATCACTGGCCTCTAGTGGCAAGTCAGATCTGTACAGGTCAGAGGTGGTATGAAGACTTAATGTGCAACTGCTCTGAGCACTTTTAACTTTAATACTGCGTAACATTCCACTGATTTAGTATGGTTAATATATGCTAGCTTAGTATAGTCTAAATAGCCTTAGTCCCATTCACTTATGGCACATACACTTCAACCTTCTTGGAAATTTAACTCCTTTTAAAGTAGGATTGGAGCATTGCAGCTACGATGATCCAGGGAATATGTAAAAAGTTTGAGTTTTTTTAGTGATATCTTCTATTGGACCAATTTTATAGCTAGGAGTGTTTGACAAGCTTTCAGGGACAAAATCCCATTCCTTAAGTTGAAGAAAAAAGCAGATACAGTCACTCTAAATCAATCGATAATGACACCAATCAGCCAATGATGCTGTAAGCAATGGGTAGGGCAGGGAGCTCATGAGAAGTAGTGTTTGTCTTGATCAGTGTTTACTTTTCAGTCTACCCTGTCCCTTAAAAGGAAGATTAAGTTCTTTTTTGTTCAAAGTTTACAAATGAATATTTTCCTTTTGGGGGTTTTGGGTCATTCACTCCACCACTTCTACACCTCCTTCCCCATCCCCAAGACAATGGTTAATGCTTCTATCAAATCCCAAATCAGTGTAAATCCAATTTCCAGCTCCCATGAAGCATGATTTGATGAATAAGTATGGTAGTAGAGTTTTGTCACTTCCATGTTGCTCCTGTCAAAATTATCAAGACAATCTTGACTTAATAATCACTGCCTGGGGGGAAATAAATCCAGCAGTGGCTGAGCTAGGTTCAAGAACCACGCCCCTAGAAGAAACACTTGCTGCTTTCTATTACAAAGAATGGTTTAATCAAAAACTAATGGTAGCTTCCTGGATCCTTGTATTCTAGCAAGATTGTATACATCTGAGTAGCATCTCACTTAGTAATACTGCAGAAGAGTGGAAGGACGGAGAGAACTGTTGTGTGTTTAAAAAGCAGGGTCTGCTTAAGTCTGCTGCTATAAAGGAAGCTATGTTGTCTGAAGCAGGCTGCCATGAGGACTGGAAATCACAAGTTCCTAAAATCTCTGAAATGGTTGCTAGAAGGAGCGACTGGATGGTGCAAGAAGTGGACTTTCAATTAACTATCAGCAGATACAAAAAGCGGGCTGAATTAGAAGAGCAAAGGATTGCTTGAATATGACAAAAGGATTAGTTGAACACCCAGGCCACACATGGAATGGGTAGCACACCATAGGAACAGGCCTCCTGGGTGCCCTCTTGCCATGCAGGTGGCCTTCCCACCTTCTTGTCCCAGGTGCAGTAGTGTTTGCCTAGCTCCTTTCCTTTCCATGTGTACAGTGTGTTCAGCCCAACCCCCTCCCACCCACTATGTGTGTACCCAAGACTCCCAACCCAAGAAATTGTTTTTTTGTCTCACATTTTTTATCTGAGAATCTGCACATTTCTTACTGACAGAGAAAGTTTTTTCTACTAACACGTATTTTTATTTTCAGAAAAGTAAATCTTGGATTGGCAGCCCTCTGTGATTACAGCAGTGGTTTTACACCATGCTGTCCCCACCACAGGGGTCCCCTACTCCACCCACACCCTGACACCCCTGACTTCCCTCTGCACCCTGCTGCCTCCCCCAAGTCTGACCCCCACCAGCCCCACTCACCTGGTCCCAGCATGGATCCCCACTTACTGCTTCTCCCCTTCTTGGTCCACAATTCTGTCCAAGCTGCACCAACCCCTTCCTGTATTTTCCATATGAGCAGCTGTTAGATATAGGGGATGGACATAGGGATCCAGTAGCAGAATAGTGCTGGGTGGGGAGGAGGAGGAAGAGGTGTTCTAGGGTCTGGTGAGGCAAAGCCTTTATAAGAGCTCCATAGAGGGTGCCACACTCCAGCTCAGACAGCAAGTGGTGTTGCTGTGGTTTGTGTCTGTCTTTTAGTGATGCTGCAGCTTTTCCCCTGGGATGCAACTTAAAGCTGTGGTGGATCCATGTTTTTATGGAATGGAAAATGTTTTTATGGATTTGTACAGACATGAATTTTTAGGTTTTTTTTTTTTTTTTTTTTTTTTTACAGAGTGTCAAAAAATTCAAGGACAGTGTGCAAGCGCAGTGTGGAGTACAAGCAGCACAGCACCATCCACAGACCCTCTCCCATCATGCCACCCCACTTCAAGGAATGGGGCTAGGAAGCAGAAGCTAGAGGAAAGGAGGGGGAGCCCAGGGACTCTAGCCACAAGAGCAGCAGAAGTAATAGGAGGAGTGGCAGCCAGATGGGAGCCTGAGGGCTGCCATGTCAACAGCCCTGATTTAAAGAAAATACTGAGCTTACATTGAAATATATAGGGGGAAAAACTATAATAGGGTAGGAGAGTTCATTCATATTGAAGTAATAAAGTTCACACTTTCCAACACATGAGAACAGTAGAATAAAAAGTGCTCTTATACAAGCAAAAACATATATTTCAAAAGGCGTTATGAGCTGCATGCTGTCCAAATATAGTAATTCAATGTTATAGTCATGTCTGAGATACAAGGTAGCAAACAGAACCCAACAGTGAGAGAAAATTTTGGCCTATGAATCCAAGGAAAGCTTCAATAGGCAGTGAAGGAAAGTGAATTCAGGTAAAAGTACAAAGGACATTAACCATGATTTTTGAATTCACATAGATTATTCTGGTAATCACTTAGTAGAATTTGCTTCTACATACAGCTGAGATGTTCCATACATATTTAGATGTTCCATACATATTAAAGTACATATTTAGTACTTTAAGGCTGTGTGTAGACTAAATGGGGGCCCCAACTTAAAGTGCTTCAGTTTAGGGCCTTTTAAACACCTATGTCATGCACACACCCAAACTTACCTGCCTCTCCATTGGCAGGGAGAGGAGGGTGGGCTGCTGGTGGGTGGAGCGGTCCCTGGGCTGCTGGGGGGCGGGGCTGGTGCTTTCCTCTGCAGCAACAATGGCTCCCCCCCAGGTGGCACCCGCCTGCAGGCACCCAGCTTGGGCAGTCCTGGGGGGGCACTGCAGCTGTGGAGGGAAGCACCAGGCCCCTGCGCAGCTCATGTATGTAGGCAGGCTCCAGGGGAGGGGAAATAAATCAGACTTGCTGCTTTTCTTGGACGGAGCCTGCCTTCCCAGGCAGCTGCCTGCAGAGCGCCTGAGCTGGACGGATCCTGGTGCTTCGCTCTGTGGCTGTAGGGCAGCAAATTAAAACTCCTTGAAGGCATTTTAGTTTGTTGCGCCACAAGTCATTTAAGGCGTGTTACTCCGCCAAATTTGCTACAGTGGCTGTAATTAATGCACAATATGCCGCTGATGCATGCAAACACTGACACCATTAAAGCAGTGCAAAAGCATTTCATAGTTTCATAGTTTCTAGGGTCGGAAGGAACCTGAGAAGATCATCTAGTCTGACCCCCTGCCATGGCAGGAAAGAGTACTGGGGTGAAATGACCCCAGCAAGGTGTTCATCTAACCTCTTCTTAAAAACCCCCAGGGTAGGAGCCTGCACCACCTCCCTTGGAAGTTGGTTCCAGACCCTAGCTGCCCTGACCGTGAAACAGTGCCTCCTGATATCTAACCTAAACCTACCCTCTGCCAGCTTGTGACCGTTATTCCTGGTCACTCCTGG
>NW_017729032.1:257976186-257991593 GCF_001723915.1 Gavialis gangeticus | reverse complement strand
GAAGTCCAGGAAGACTATGTCCACTGCTACCCCTGCATCTAATGATCTGGTGATCTGATCATAAAAAGCCACCAGATTGGTCTGACAGGACCTGCCACTGATGAACCCGTGCTGATTGCCCCTAAGCATGCAGTCCCCTGCTGTCCCCTCCTGGATGTGTGCCAGAATTATTTTCTCAAACAGCTTGCCTAGGATCGAGGTAAGACTAACTGGCCTATAGTTTCCCGGGTCTTCCTTCCTCCCTTTTTTGAAGATTGGAACCACATTGGCCCTCTTCCAGTCCTCCGGCACCTCTCCAGTGCACCATGAGTGCTCGTAAAGCCGTGCCAGGGGACCTGCAATGACCTCAGCCAGTTCCTTTAGAACTCTAGGGTGGAGATCATCCAGACCGGCTGACTTGAATACGTCCAGCCCCTCCAGAAGCTCCCTTACTAAGTCCTCGCTAACCCTTGGCCCAGGTGTGCCTCCCCCGGGGCCTGAAGGGGGCCCAGCTGGGAGGTTGCTGTTCTAGTCCCTACTTAGGAAGATGGAGGCAAAGAAATCGTTAAACATGTTAGCTTTGTCATCTGGTGTGACGACCAAGTTTAGCCTGCTTTAAAGTGTCATGAACACATGCCCCTTGTTTCATCTACACATGGCCTAAAGAACTAAAATGCTCTAGAAACTTCATAGGCATACTTCACTTTCTGCAAAACGTCTAAGCAGTAAAGCAATGGTTTGTGTAGCAATAACTATTATTTAAACTGTCTAATTGGCCCCAATCAGCAGTCCATTAAGTACTCAACACATACATGTGCTTAACTATACATAATTTATCAGAAGAGAAGCCTAAATTATAGAAGCATAAACATAAATGAGGAGAAAAGCAATAGGAAATGAAGAGAACAAAGATAATCAAGTGGCTACCATATGCTTGCATATTATGCAACAGATAATACTCCCTTTTTCGATTGCAGCCTGACAGCGTAACTATCACAAATCTATCAAAGTCAAAAACCTCTGGGGATGCGTGTTGTAAGGTCCTTTGTGCTTGGCTTTATTATTTTTCCCTAGCATGCATTTAATTGACTAGCATTCCATGAGCAATGGTAGAAAATAGAGCAAAGGAAAACTTTAACTGGATAAATAAAATACAAGATTGTATAACTGTCATCAGGCAGAAAAGAGTCTATCTCTGTAACCTGATTTAGTAAATTTGACAAAGGTGAAATTTACTGTAGGAACTATAAACAACAAAATAAATAATAAGTAATCATAATTTAGCACTATTCCTGTCTGTTATGTGCTTTTATTCTCTCGTCATCCACATTTAATTTTTGTCAGTCTGACACTGCATCATCTAGCCTTCCTTGCTTGGTCATTCAAGTGGCTACTCGTTCCTCTGGTACCCCAAGGAATACTTTTTTGGGCATCCAGATCACACTGTAGTCATTGTACCTGATTTCCTGTATCAGGGTTGGGTCTCTGTACAATTGAAATAAGTCAGTATTGGTTTTTATGTACCATTCTTGTGTTATGGGATCATACTGCACATCAAAGATTTTCCATAAAAATCTTCCTTTCTAAACAACCTAGTAGTATTTTGTTTGCTTATCAGAAAACCCAGCTTTGATTGCTATAGGTCAACACATGGCCTGATTATGGTTTTATAGCTCTGAAGATTAATTTTCCTTGGGGTGAGCTTGGATGACAGGAGCTTGTGCAATGCAAAGTAAGTAGGCTATATTTTCTTCTTTAATTTCTTTGTTACCATCCTGTGCTATGTTAGACCCTAAATACCTGAAGTAGGTTGCTTGCTTAAAATTTCAGTCATTTACTGTTAGGTGACATTCCTGATTTACTGCTGACCTATTTACCTGCAGTTACTGTGTTTTCTTCACATTCACTTGTAGTTCAATGTGCGTTGCTTCCTTCGTTAGTTGGGTATACAGAGCTTCGATGTCATTTGTATTTTCACTTACAAGAGCTATATTGTCAGCATATGTGAGGACTTTATGCTTTCCATTCAGCAGAACTCCTTCCCTCATGTTATTTATGCTCCTGATTACTTTTTCCAGTGCCAGGTTGAACAGGTCGGTCTCCAGTCTTTCTCCTTCTCCTTCTCTCAATCTGGTTCTAATTGGGAAGGGGTCTGGTTTTCTTCCTTAGGTTCTAATTCTGTTTCTTGATTCACACATACAAACTTTAATGAGTCCAATTAGTTTGGTGAGAATTCCTAATTGAGCTAATATGGCCCACAGACTGTCTCTGTGTGTCTATCATCAGATTTCTGAATGTCTATGAACAGACTGCGTATGATTCAAATGTATTTCCATTTTTTCTCAACTGTTTGTCTTAGTGAGAAGATTTGATCTGTCATCAGCCAATTAATGTGGAATTCATACTGGCATTCTCTAAGAATTTATTCTGCATAAGGTAATTACAAGTTCTGTAGCACGATATTACAAAATACTGTATAGGTAGTAGTTAAAAGGGTAATACCTCAGTAATTTTGACACTCCAGTTTGCTGCATTTTTTTGAAGATGTAACAGAATAAATAAGGCTTTGCTCCAATCATCAGGTATGACTGATGACTTCCAGATAAAGAGAATTAATTTATGGATTTGTTTATTAACAAATTTGTTTATCTTCCCCTCCATATTTTATTATTTCAGCTGAAGAAATACTGTTTGTTCCTGGTACTGTATTGCTCTTAAGTTTTGCTATGACCAATTTTCATTTCTGCAAAAGATGATTTTTGGTTCAGCCGATGAAGTATTTCTTGTTCTACTGGCACTGTAGCTGTTGGACAGTTTAATAATTCCACAAAATGTTCTCTCTGTCTCTTAAGGATTGCTGTCTTGTCTGCTAGGAGTGTTCCATTTTTGTCGTTGCTGATGGATATAGGTGCTTGATATCCCTGTTTGTAGTTTCTGACTCCTTTATATAAATTTCTTATGTTATTTCTCCTATATTTTTCCTTGATATCCTGGAGTTGATTCACCAAGTGTTGGCATTTTTGGTTTCTTATCATTTTCTTTCTTTGTTGAACAATTTCCCCATATTTTTCCAGACTTGTACCCATGTTCTGGTTTGAGTTTCATTGGAGGAGCTTTTGTCTAGCCAATTTAATTTTATTGCTTCATTTTTATTGCATGCATTATCATATACCCTGTTTCCTCTGATTTTCTCTTGTAGCCCTCCTGGTTTTTCCATGCTGTCTTTGATGATATTCTTTGCCATGCCATTGATTGTTGATATTTAGGACCTCATTGTTGTTGTTACTCATTTAATTTGTTTCAGAGAGTTTTTCAAAAGCCTGAAAACTATTTTTAAGGTCTACTTGATATTGTTCACTCTAAGATGTTCAATGTCAAGTTTATCCATGTTCTGTGGTGCCCTATTTCTGCCCCCTTTCAATCTCATAATATTCTTCCTCCAACAAGAAAATGATCTGTCTAGATTTGCACCTCTAAAACTCTTTATATTTCTTATGCTGTTTCAATGTTATTTTTCCATAAGTATATGATCAATCTGGTTTGCTGTTCTTCTACACTGAGACATCCATTTTTGTGCATGTTTTCATGGGGAAATGTTGTGCTCCCAATAATCATATTTTTACTCGAAGTAAAGCTAATAAGTCTCGTCCATTTCCATTAGAAATTTTGTGCAGGCTTTTTGTAACAGCCATTTGTTTGTGTATCTGTTCTGTACCTACTTTGGCATTGCAGTCTCCTAGTAAAATCATAATATATACTTTTGCATGTTCTCATACACATGATTGAGTAAATCATAGAATACATTTTACTTAGTATATTTTGTTTCTTCTGTGAGTGGATGTGTATTTAGGAACGTGATGTCGAACCATTGGCTTCATACTCTGAATGTGCAGTTTATTTCATTGATATTTTGGAAATTCATAAGGAAAGATTACACTCTTGGGATTATCACAAAACCTGTTCTGTATTCATGTTTGTTTTTCTTAGTTCCGCTATAAATTATGAGGTGTTACTTGATTTCTACACTTCCTGTTCCAAGCCATGGTATCTCTTGCAAAGTCATTACATTTATCTTGTATTTTCACAATTCCTTAATCAGGGTGTTGAGCTGGGGTTGATTTAGCTGTTTAGCAACAGTTCAGTTAGCTGCTGAAATTAAACTTGTAATGATCATTTATTGTCTTGTCATTTAAACCTTGTTAAATAACTAATATTTATTTTAGTTCGTTTAAACAACTATATAGCTTAGCTGTAGTTAGCTTTTTATTTTTAAGTTTGATACTAGCTATGCATTAATGTAACAGTTGGTTAAATATAGTATAAGAGAAGTGGTATTTAAGAGCGATGGTATATCTGGAATGTTTGGAAAGAGGTAATGGAAGAATAAACAGTGTGTGTGTAAATGTATATGTTGAGACAGTCTATCTTGCAACCTCAGGCTAAAAGGGTAGAAATAGCCTTGTGTGGTTTAACAGACAAAGGTTATGACAGTGTACAAGATCAGCAGCTGAGGATTACAAAATATAAGATCATGCTTTGTTCCAATGGCTGAAGAATTGCAGACAACAGATGGAGAAATTACAGACCACAAAGCCTGAAGAATCTGCCAATCATAACATCACAGCAAAAGAGGAGAATCATTTCATTATCAATGGGACATGACAGTTTCCCATAGACTTGTATTGGAAACAATCACTATATAAAGATGGACAAGAACAAGGAGGATTTTGGTCCGTCTTGGTGGCCACCAAGCTAACTTGAGCAACTTAGGGGACTGGTAATATCTTGATACTTGCAGGGCTGTCTGTGTGTGCTTGTCTCTCTCTCTATATAGCAAATGGTTGGTTGGATGTGTATGTAAGTGAGTGTGTGTGAATGGGATACCACTCTTTATTTTTGTCTTTTTGTTTTTGTTTATAAAAAACACGGCATTGTGCCTTATCCCTTCATAAGAATCCTGCTTGTTTTATTTGACATTGTATGCTGTATGTATACAACAAGGGATTGGTCCATACCTAGTCTATAAAGACTTAACACATTTCAGGTACCAATTTGTAACACCTTTTTTAATTTCCAAAGTCTGCTTACAATTGAATCCAACTATCTCTGATGTGATAGTGTAAATTTTGTAACAAGTTATTTTTTCTAGGATAGGGGTCTTAGCCCAACCTCCAGCCTGGAGGACCAAGGCATCTCTCTTTGCCAGATCCCTCACTGTCAACCTGTCCGCCTTGGGAGACCCTTAGTAGCTAAGCTACCACTGGCATAGCTCTCAGTATCATGTAGATATGCAAACCCCATCACTCCAACAAGGTGGTATAATTGAGGGGGAGGGGGAGGACTAGGGCAGCAGCCCCAGGTACCTCCTTTGAGAAACAGCTTAAAAATAGCCTTTGCAGCAGCTAGTGGCTGGTTGTGCCACTACAACTGGAAGTAGAGCACCCGGTGCTTCCCCATGCACTGCTGCTTCCCTGTTCTACTTCTGGGAACTAGTATTAAAAGGGAGTAGAAAAGAAGGGTATAGACTTGTGTTAAAGCAGTTTCACGTATTCATTCAATGATTTTATCTGGCCTCATAGTTAAGGCACTGGTTAGCATGTGGATATCAGAATGGTGTTCTTAATTGTGTCTAGTATGTGATTCTAGGCAAATCACAGTTTTCTTTGTCAAATGGAGAACATATTCACTTCCCTCTCAGAGGGTGTTGTGAATCTATAGTTATTCAAGGTTTTCATTGCTCAAATACTGAGAAGGCAAGCAGAATACACAAGAAGAACAAGAAACCAACTTTAAAAATTAACCTAAGCTTAAAAAGCTTCTCTCAACACCTCTGTTAAGAATGTCTTTCCAAGTGTCTCTCAAAGTACTTACGGAAGTCACTATTAAAGTCCTTACAAGCACAAACAGCCAGACTAATATGCCAACAGTGCAAACTATGTAACACTGTAACAACAGGTCTGCAAGTAATTTAAAGCATACAACAGATTACATATTGCATTAAAAATGTGTGCTGAACAATTAGTAAAGAAACCAAGCTTACCTTATTTGAGTCAAAGGTCTGAAACACTCGATCAACATAATTTTCTGCCTGCGGGTCCATATGGTGCAGACCCAAAAGGGCCTTGAATTCATACAGGCTAAGCTGTCCAGAAGGGCACTCCCTCATAAATTTGGCATATAACTGGTGGATCTGTGGGGTGTTAATATCATCTACTATTGATGTATTGGCACCCATACTGATACACAATATTTTTCTTTCAGGATTTATACACTCACTCATTCACGTTTCTCAGCTTCTGTAGCTTTCACCCAACTAGAATTCAACATTCTGTTCCTAACAAGCTACTGTAAACCTCTTACAAGATAGTTTTCTATTTTTACTTAGTGTATATCTGTACCCAAATGAGATTACCTTCTGTGCCCCATTTTGAAGTAGAACTGTTTTGTAATGTTTGTAAAGTAGAAGTCAACAGGAATGTATTTAAAGGTTGTTTGGTGAAACATCAGAGGATGTTATTTAATCCAGTTAAGTTTTTCCACTGATATAACTAGAACTATTAAGAAAAGTTAAGTAAGCACGGACTTAAACTGGTGGTCTTTAAACTGTATGCTAGCTATTGTAAGCACTTAAAAGTCTAATCCCTAAGTGCATGTCATTAATGGCTACAACATATACTGTAAATAAGGAAAAGGTCAAAAGAGTAACAGGCATGCACAATGTGCAGAACTTTGAGCGAGAAGCCAGAGAAAGCAACACTGTAGGTGGGCAAAGTCTATTCCAAACCAGTCTTGTTGAATTTCTTTCTGACATGTTTCTTCAGTGAACAGGATTCAGAATGTGGATGACACAAAATTATTCAAAGTGGTTAAGCCTAAGGCAGACTGTGAGAAACTAAAGAAGGATCTGACACTATTGAGTGGATGGACAACTAAATGGCAGATGAAATTTGATGTAGATAAGTGTAAAGTGATGCACATAGGCAAAAATAACTCAAACTATACTACCTATGCTATGATGGGCCCTACATTAGGTGTTATCACACAGGGAAGAGATCTGGGACTCATTGTAGACAGTTCACTAAAAACATCAACTCAGTGCTCAGAAGCCATCAAAAAGGCAAACAAAATGTTAAGGATTATTAGGAAGGGAATTGTAAATAAAATGGAAAGTACCATTATCCACATCTTGAATATTGTGTCCAGTTCTGGTCCCCACACTGCAAAAAGGATATAGAAGAACTAAAGAAGGTCCAGAGAAGAGCAACAAGGATGATTGGTATGAAGGAGCTTCCATATGAGGAGAGAATAAAGAGGTTATGCCTATTCAGTTTAGAAAAGAAACGCTTGAAGGGGGACATGATAAGGGTTTACAAAGTGCTAAATGTCAAAGGGAAATTAGATAAGGATGTATTATTTACTGTCTCTCATAACACATGAACTAGGGTTTATAATAAGAAAGTAGTAGGTAGTAAATTTAAATCTGACAAAAGGAAGTATTTTTCACAGTGTGTAATTCAAGTGTGGAACTCATTGGCACGAGATGTTGTGGAAGCTGACAGTTTAGACAGATTCAAACAGGGACTGGACAAATTCTTGGAGGAAAGGTGCATCAGTAGCTATTGAGCATGGGAGTTAGGGGTACAACTTCTGAGTTCGAATTTCTTAGACCTTAAGTACTGGAGGTTGCAAGTGAGAGGAATAGTAGGAAAAACCGTGGTCATACCCTGTTTGCTCTCCCTTTTAACATCCACTCTCTTCCACTGTGTGACACAGGACACTGGGCAAGATGGACCTATAATCTGACCCAGTAAATGGCAGTACTTCTGTTCTTAAGTTCTAGAACTCAATTTCCATGGTGCCCCTTCTTCTGATAGGATGCAATGCACCTAAACACAAAACAGAGGGTTGGAGGACCGTAACATGGAATGCACTCAATTCTATACTTTTGTATTTGCTTAGTGAAGTAAATAATGTTTCTGTTCCGTCTGTGCATGCCAAGTTTCCCTTATTTCTTCTCTCCCTCCAGGACTTGTGATACATTCTTCCCCTTTCCTCAGAACAATCCACATGCCATTGTCTAGTTGTTACTAATGAGGTTCTTTGCAGAGCTGATCAGCTCAGGAATTTTATTAATGTAAGGCAAGTCAGGAGCCTTAAAAGTCAGTATAAATTTATACAATATAACAGATGTAGTGAGAAAATTCACTTCATCCATTTTATTTATAAATCACATCGTAAAGGGCCTATTCCTGTGTAGTGAAGAGTGGATGTTCTAGTAATACTCTCAAACTTATTAAAAACGGGGGGAACCTATAGACATTTTCAATGGATTAGCAAATGGAAAGGTCATTATCCCAGGCACCACAACAGATACATCAGGAACATGTTTTAACTAGACCGCAACTTTAAGAAACTCTTCCAAGTAGGAAGTATTAAGCAGCAGCTCATTCTGGGAAGGTCATTGTCCCTTTGTAAGACCTCCATCTCCACTACACTGAGCACTTACACTGTAGGGCCCTACCCTGTTAAACAGTTAAGGAAGAAGTGGTTGTCTTTTCACTACACCACACATTAGCAGCCCCAAACACCTTTCCCTACTCTTCCTTCTCCTAACGTGCTTCCACTTTTGGAATCTTAAGCAGTGTAAGCCTTAGTGACTGAGGCAGTGGGCACCTGCCAAGATGAGATAAAAAAAAATTGGACTTTTTACCGCTAACTTCTTCTCTAAAGGAGATGAATCTAAACAAATCCAACATGATGCACTGCTTTTAGGCTGTATTTCAGATACAGAGTCACATTCATATTACCCCAATCTTAATTTGCTTATACAAAAGTGCGTTCTTATATGGAAGGGCTACATATTTTGAGAAGAACCTAAATAGGTTATTAGATGAAGTTGGAACAGTATTTAATTTACTTAGCAATAGCTCAAATACCTGTGAGCACTAGTTAAAATGTCTGGGAAAAAATGACTTGATTTATACTTTGGTAAAAGCATGTCCCATCTCTGCTGAGAGACTGGAATGGTATATAATAGCTTAAAATATAAACGATGAAAAAGGAGCGTAATGGGGTTAAAATTTATAACCTGCTGCATAGCATGACAGTTTCTATTAACTCCACAGACAAAGCATGTGCTGAGATTGTAGAAATTCCACAGAAATCACCTGTGCCCAAAGCTACTGGCAACAGAGCATTTCTGCCTTTATAAACAGAAAAACAGAAGTGTGTAACAACTGAATATGGGATCAGATTAAGGAAATTAGCAGAGCAGTGCTGGTTCGGAGAGCCTCTAAATGATACATTAAGACACCACTGAGTGTGTAGTCAGCAAATGAAGCAATCTGAAAGCAGCTATCAAGAGAAGCTGATTTGACTAAAACATGCACTAGAAATTACCGTATCAACTGAGACAGCTATTAAAGATGCTGTGAGGCTGCAACTGGGTAGCAGAAACCATGCTATGAATAAACTGGGGTTAAGCAGAAAGCAGTCATAGGACAGCACTCATCCCATGACTCTCACTGCAGTCAAACTATCTTCCACCGCAAACTGTTGGTTCAAGGACAAATGCTAGAGAAACTGCAAGCAACTGAGGCATACATAGAAAAAATGTAAACATTGGTGTGTAAAACAAAACCACAAGGGCAATACCAGACGATGTGTGATTGATCACGTGTGCACTGAGAAAGTTGTATTTTAATATCTATCAGATATTTAATTCAAAAGACAAAATGGTATTTAAATTTCTTTACAAGGAGGAACAATCAGACTTAGAAGTGGCGCTTCAAACAGGATTTGCTGTTTCTGTAATTTCACAGGAGGATTATCAGAAATGACTCAAACCTGTGAAATGGGAGAAAATGTCAACGTGACTAAAGCAAACAGCATAGACTCTTCCTCTCTCGGGTGCTCTTACAATGCTAGGAGCACGACCACAAACAACTGTTTGTGGTGAAACAATGGAAGCAGGCATTGTTGGGGAAGACGGTGACAGAGTCAGCAGGGTGGCACCTATCCCAAGAGTAAAGGCATGTCTACTTTGCTTAGCCAGGGATCAGTGCCAAGGGCCACATCTACATGAGAGGCTGACTGCATAGTCATTACTGCATTGTCATTTAGTACTTGTTTATACAAAAACAAAAACTCTGTATTGTAGTTAACTAATTGTTGCATCTCATACGCCAAACTTAGCCACTTTTCTTCTTTTCCTTTTCCTTCCCTGATAACTCTCACTCTCTCCCTTTCTATCGCCCTCACCCAGCCTTCCCCTTTTTCACTTACCATTTTCAATGTGTAGTTCACCTTGAAAACCACATCTTCTCTCCTGTATTCTTCAGACCATGCTCTGGGGTCCCTTCTTCAGTTCCTTCTGTTTTGTTCTGTTCTCCTTCCTTTTCCCTGTATATATATCACTGTTACTCTATGGTGCTCCCTAATAACGTGTAGCACATTGTAAATATCAATTAATCCTGATGGCACCTCTCATCTCAATTGTACAGTAGAGGGACAGAAAAATCAAGTGACTTAACTAAGACCACAGAGGGAATCAGCGTCCAAGAGCAGAGCAGGCTGCAGGAATCCTCCTGTTTAATCCACAAAATCATGCTTCCAGTTCACCTTGTGACTACAGTGGCTGCTCAGCAGTGAAAAAACAATACACTTCAGGTACCAGCTGGGGATGAAAGAGATTGCAGTGGCCTTAATGCTGCAGCCCAACAACACAAAACTGATCTGCTAAGGGCCCCGCAACTAGGGGCTTCAGCCACCACAGAAGTAAAACCTTAACATCTGTTAGAATGGTGAATGGATACAAGGAAATGGCGCTATGAATAAGCTGTTTAAGAAGAATGATTTTCTCTTGACAATGTAAACCCCTTAGTTTGGTTTCTTGCTGTCATTACTCTGATTGGAAAGCTGTTGCAGAATTTCACTTCACCCATCTTTGAGTAACTCTACTAGTAACTTTGCTCCAGCCTGATACAAATGCCTGTTGCCATTTCTCCAGAGCCAGTTTCTTTCCTCCACTAACCCCGTTCTTCTCCAGCTTTACTAGTTCCCCACCTGGCACCATATCAAATGCTGTTCAGACAGGTAAAATATCTGCTCACTTCCTTTGACTAGAAGATCAGCTGTTTTTCCAACTTAAACGAGAAGGTTAGCTTGGAATAATTTATCTTGTTTTATTTGATCTCATTTTCTATTTATCTCCATATCTAATTATTCTTCCCAAGCCTTGCTTACTATTACTACTAGGCTTATGGATTGGTAGCTGCCTGGATCACTACCCTCCATCTGGCCCCTCTTCTTCCATCTCCCTCCTACCACTTCTTAAATATAGATACTATATTTGCTAATCTTCAGTAACATGATATCACCCTCAGCTTGACAGATTTATTAAAAATACCTGTTACCAGATCTATCTTTTGATGTCTTAAGTTTTCAGGTTCTTTGAGGTCTTTCTTTATGCTACTGACAGGATATTATTTGGTAAGCCAGTTGCTTTTCCATGTGCTAGCCTGATGGAGCAATCTGCTCTTTTATACAAAGCTTAAATTGTTTCTTCAGGTAAGAGAAGCTCAAAATAGGATCTGCTTTCTAGAGTTTTTCACTCATACATGGAATCCTTTGTAGGGGAGCCAACAAAAAAAGCATCAACCACATCAGTTGGCAGCTACAGGTGTCTATCATACTTGATCCTTCCCCCCCACCATAGCACTATTGTTTCTGAAACATGAATCTTAATAAAACGTATCATATATATGCCAGTGACACTATCTGTACTGTTATAAATATCCTCATAAGATCTTGCAAGATTAATCCTATCCTTTCATACAATATTAACAAGCTAATAAGTGATATGTAATCTTATTAGCTGTGTGCACCACTGAGTAGAGTTTTTCTACCAATACCCAGAAGACTGGACACAATGAAATAGCATGTATTGTGCTTACAAAACTCTAAACCCTGCTTATTTTTAAGCCTGTGTGAGGCAGACTTCTGGTGGCCAGTGAAATCTGATGTCAAGAACAACTTGAAGCATTTTAGGACAACAGCATTAGTCTCTCTCTGGTTTCTGACACAATGTACTGAGGTCTGAGCTCCATATTTTTTGACTGTGGAAATTGCTAGGGCTGAGTGCATAAAGGAAGTTTAAACCCATGAGTCAGGTGTTGCCAGCTGGCTTGGGAATATTTTATTTTAGCTACTTTGAACGAGCTGATTTTTGGTTGAATGATGTAGTGCAAAGATTCTTAACCAGTGGGTTGCAGCCCACTGACGGACCAGAGAGGCAGATATAATAGACTGTGGTGGGTCACTCGACTTGTCTCACCCCAACATGCTTTTGCAATACCAGATAGTGCTACACTGTGATGCCACACTACCTTTCTAGGTAGAAAACAGAAGAGTTTCTTTAGTGCAAAGTTCTGAATAGACCAATTGGGCCTGATTCAGCACTGGCTGAGCTGCTTCTGTTTTGGTACTAGTGCATGTAGATAGAGCTCAGGTCTCTCTGCAGCATGCCTGGCAAGGGGGTCACAAAAGAGACAGGCTGCTGGGCAACAGGTGAAGTTGGGGGCTTGAGAGCTGTGAGATCGTTAGAGATCCAGGTTTTCCATTTTTTATGGAAAAACAGAAAAAAATGCAGATTTTCCTTTTTAACAAAGAAAAAAAGCAGATTTTTCATTTTAACGGAGATGCCCATAAATTTTACAGTCTTGCAAAGAGGTCTCTGCAGGCTAGCAGAGTTCCAGTCTGCCAGAGCTTCTTGCTAGAAGAGTGGCAAAATTTAAGCCCTGCCCCGAGGGGGAGGGAGAAGAGGAAGGGGCAGGGACTGAGACACTTAGGTTAGGGATAGACATTCAAAAAGCCCAAGCCTGAATTGATTCACATGTGGCAGGTTAGTCTAAGCTGCACAGCTTAAATTGATTAATACCTGGACAGACATTCTCTGTTAAATCAGGAAAGGCAGTCACATGGCTGCAGCGGCTCAAGCCAGAAGCCGGGGGGTGCTAGAGCATGCCTGCCAGCCACTGCCAAAGGGGAGGGAAGAGAGACACCCTCCAAAGCTCTCATCCTTCACTGCTGGAGCAGAGGGGGCATGGCCAGGCACCAGCCAGGGCTGAAAACACAGCATACACAACTTAGTCTAACTTAAAATGTAAACCAAGAAGACAAGAATTAGTTTTTACTAATACCGAGGGTAGAATGTCTCCTTACAGCCAGGCATTATGAAGGCTTTGTTTAGGTATTTAGCTCTCTTCATTCTTTGGTGAACTTGCCTTAACTACATCTCCAGCATGTGTGATGACTGTCAGGTCTTTGGTAACTCTTTCCACCTCTCAGTCTGGTCTTGCAGGTCTTATCTCTGGGCTCACAGGTACAGGACTTGGATCTGCACACAGGGTACTAGCTTGCCTCTCTCCCCCACCTCCCCTTCTCTCCAGGACATACTGTGGAATGAATCCCTTCCTAAGCTGCAGAGGTTCCAAGGGGGAGAGGGGACAGAGGGACAAATCAACTCTATCCTTGCCTGGCTGCAGCAGGCAAGCCATGGAGGTGCAGCTGGGGCTGGCAAACAGCAGCTATGGTCCCCAGGGTTTGCCAGGGGGGGGGGGGGGGGAAGGAAAGGGGATGGAGGGAGGAATTTGCTTCTGGGGCCATGGCAGGCCAGCATCTGGCCACACCATAACCCTGCTCTGGCTAGAGAGCAGAGGGGAGGGTCCAGCCCAGCTCACTGGAGCAGAGCTCTGCCCAGCCCAGACAGCATGCCAGGATGCTGGGGGTGTCTGATTCAATTTAAACCAGCAAGGGGTCTAGACAGACATTGCATAAACTGGTTTGAGCCAGATCAGTTAAGTCTAATACTACGTTCAACTAGGTATACCTCAGCCTGGTTTCGGCCATTTCAAACTGCACTCGTTTATTGCACTGAATGTCTGTTCTGTTACAGGTTTTAACCAGTTTCAGATCACTTAAACCAGTTTGTGTGTAATGTCTGTTCCTAGCTTTAGTCATCCAGGGCTTGGCTTAAGCTCCCTTTCCCTCCTGGAGCCTTTGACGTAAGTTGGGCTTGCAGGGGCCTCCATGTTTGTGTATGTCTGAGTGTAATGATGTGTAGGATGATTTGTGTGCGTCTGTATGAGTGGTGTGTCTGAATCTCTATGTCTAATACATGTAATCAATAAACACGGCATTTTGCCTTATCCCCCTTTATAAGGTCTTGCTCTTGATTTGATAAATTGGTAAGTCAAAGTAACACCAGCATGTGCAGGCCCTGGGACTCAGCCAGAGGTGCATGCTGCTGGGAACTCTGCCTACTGTGGCATCCTGAAGGCCTGCTGCCTACTGCTGCTGAGCCACTGGCAGTAGGGGCTCTGCACCACAAATCCCAAACCTGCCCACAACCATCCCCCCATACACCCCACCCCATTTCACAAGCCCCCCATAAGTCCCACCCCTGCCCACCCCACATACTCCCGTAGCACCCCACAATCCTTCACAAGCCCCCAACAAAACCCACACCTACCCACAGACTCTACATACTTCCATACCCACACCCCCGTAAACCCTACACCCACCTACAATCCCCCAACATAAACCCAGAAACCCCCCCACACCTTCACAAATCCCCACTATACACACCCATCCACCCCCACCCCACCAGCCATACAAAGTGCCTGCATATATTCCTAAAGAAGTTTCAAATAGTGTTATATTTAGTTTAATCTGTAAAAAAAAAAAAAAAAAAAAGTAAATTTTGCATAATTTTGAGTTTTTCTATGCATAATTTTGAATTTTTCTACACAATTTCTACACATCATTCTATGGAGCGGTCTCAGCAGGAGCTCTGATTTTCCATGCTGAAAAACCCGAAATCAAATGCCAAAATATATAGGTATTTACAGTGTATTTTATTATAGTGATGGAGGCACTGGTAGGCTTCCAAACTGCTTTAAAACTGTAAATACATCCGTAAAACATTGTGTTCAACTGACACCTATAAATATAGTGGCCTTTCATTTTAACCACAGATTTTGGCATTTTAATCAGAGATTTTGCAATTTTTATCAGAGAAAACCAGGATCCCTGGTGTTCATCACAGAAGCTGAGAATGAGACAAGCAGTGAGATCTTTCAGCACTCAGGGCAGAGGTAGAAGTGGTGGGCAACAGTGGGGAGGAAGAGAAGGAGAGAAATTTTACTTGTCCAGCTCTCCTCACTCAGGTGGCAGCTGTGGCTGTAGCAGCACATGCTTGACTGTTGCCACTGGGGGACAGGTAGCAACACAAACTCTCTGCCGGCTGCTCTTGGTGCTGTGTTTGCTTTGTACCCTCCCCCCAGGTGCAGGGTTGTGCCATGACACAGCCTTCTGGAGGATGTCATTCCATCCCCTCTCCCCCCCGCCGTGACACTGCTGGGTACGTC
>NW_017729032.1:257941054-257971186 GCF_001723915.1 Gavialis gangeticus | reverse complement strand
CCTTCTGGAGGATGTCATTCCATCCCCTCTCCCCCCCGCCGTGACACTACTGGGCACGTCTGGGCTGAGCCTGCCTGGCAAAGACTCCTGGGGGTAGAGGGGCATATTGGCACCCCTTCTGAGTTGGTGCCTGGGACTGGTGCCTGGCTTGCCCATGCCTAGTCATGGCTAGTTTGGCAGATGGAAGGCACTTGGAATGTCTCATTCCATATGGGATTCTGCAAATAAATGGAACCACCAGTTCTGCCTGAATCCACCCTGTATTGATAGAAGACGCTACTGTTCAGGCCTGGTAAGCACTTCACTAATTTCATCTGAAGGCATGGGTACTTGGTGTTCTTGGAAATTTAGCTTATGAGAGTCTCAAGTTTTGATATGCTCAGCTCAGCACAGATCTTAGTGAGAACTTCTGGGTAGAGAGCACTTCTGAAATCTCTCACTGTGCAGTCTCATCTCAGTCAGAGAACTGCATGCATATACAGAGAACTTAAAGAACTGACTTAGAAACAGGTAGATAAAAAGGCAGAAATTGTTTAAATTGTTATAAGACTTCAATATTTTTGAGAAGTCAGAATTGTTGCCTGACTCAGGTTGGAACCACAAGTTAAAACCCCAGTTCCTGCAACCTGACAAACTGAAAAAAGAGACAGTTTGGGTCAATCAAAATATTTCATTTGGGCAGATTTTGAAAAATTTGGACTTTGGCTGTTTTTAGGGTTTTGTTTTTTTTTTTATTACAGTTGGCTCAAACTTCTAAATCGAAAGTAATTTTAAATCAAAAAATGGAATGATACCATTTTTTTAAAGCATTGAAACAAATCATTTCAACAGTTTCTCTTTTTCTTCTGAAACAGCAATTAATTAAAATTGATAATTTTTCATAAGCAGTTTCAGTTTCATCAAGCTGGAATTTTCCAGTTCAGAAGTTTTTGGTGACAGATTTCCCATCAGCTCTAGGATCTTGCCTTTTCCTTATAAATCACATGGATAGATGCTGATTTTGGAAAGCCATCCCTTTGCAGTTTGGTATTTAATATCGCTTTTTCTCTCCTAGTGAGAGTGAATTAAAATGGCGTTATCTTGCTAAAAAGTAGGTCCTGTTCCTCCTACTAGCAATGGGTTGTTCTGACTGGGATGTTTTCTTCTGGGAAACTTTAAGGCTTTGAGTTAAGTCTGAGACCCATTGGACACCTGCACCTCCCACTGACTCCAATTAGAATCACAGACACTAAGGCCTTTCCAGTGAGAATGCTAAAATGGATCAAGTATGGCACTGTGGCATAAAGGAAACTGTGCAGTCTTGCTGTTGCAAGTGCAGGGCCTTTGCTTGAGAACAACTGTGAGCTGTACGGCGATGCCACAAGTATTCCATTGTCCTCACTCAGGGCTTGGTCTTGCATTCTTTGCACAGGCAAAATATCCCACCTGGTTTGATGGCATTTGTGCTCAGTTGTTAGCTGTCACAGCTGAAAGATTCATTTTCAAGAGAGTTCTATTATCAGGTATCCTTCTTTTCAGCCTGAATTTCATTGCTAGGAAATGCAACAAAATGATCAAACAGTATTTTTCTTTTTTCCTTCTTTCTACATTTTTTTTTATTTCCATCATCAATATCCAGTTTTTTAAAATCCTTTTTTCTTCCCCAAGTGTCAGCATCTTATTCTTTCATTCTTGTCTCTCTCTACACCCAGTATCAGTCTTGTTTCTTTCTTCATAGCTATTGTTATTTCCCTCCCTTTCCCTCCATGCTTCAGGCCCTCTTTTGATCTCCTTTGTATTCTCATTATTGTAATCATCAGTGAAATCATCATTATTAGCCAAATAGTTGTCTTAGTATTTCACCACCCTTACAAACCAGGTTAAGAGTAGCAGTGTGATATTTAGTTGTAGAGCATTTGGACTGCTGATTATGACAACTGTCCTAAAAATATACTCTAACAGTCAGCAGATGTTCTGCCTTTAAAAGTGAGGGATGATCCAGCTGCTTCAATCAATGAAAAACTAAATTAAGAATGCCAGTCTACTAAAAGTAATCTCCGTCCACTGACAGGAATGGAGGGGGCTGTTTTAAAGGGTCCAGTCCAGTCCTAATTTCAAGGTGCTAAACTTGGTTTTGTTTTCTGGCAGATTCTAAAGAATGCTTTCTTTCACAAGTCTCCAGTTTCCAAAGTACTGTGAAAACAATCCAAAAAGGTCCATGTTCTGACAAGATTATACAAACAGCACTATGAAACCCCCCATTCCAAAGCTACAAAGTATAGTCTACAAAAGTAGACTATTCATCACTGGTCAGCCATCCACACCCACTGCATATCATTACAAGAATCCTGTTAATCATTGGAACTAGCCAGTAAAAGTGTGACTATATGTCTTGAGAAACCTAGATTTGAACTTAATCATTAGATACAGCTAATTTTT
The DNA here is from genome assembly GCF_001723915.1 of Gavialis gangeticus. Taxonomy (NCBI): domain Eukaryota; kingdom Metazoa; phylum Chordata; order Crocodylia; family Gavialidae; genus Gavialis; species Gavialis gangeticus. Next base: position 257,968,768 of record NW_017729032.1, on the reverse strand, counting down.
AAGGAACAGAACACATGTTTTTAAAGTAAAAAAAACCAACATGGTCAAAAATAATTCTTACCTTATTCATGTCAAAAGTACTAAATACTTGCTCAACATATGTATTTGCCTCTTGATCCATACCTTGGAGACCAAGGAGTGCCTTGAACTCATGGAGACTGAGCATTCCAGATGGGCACTCCCTCATAAATCTTTTGTACCACTGGTGGATCTCCAGGGCAGTGATATCATCAGCAGATCCAGTGGCTCCAGTGGCACTCATAGTGCCAGTTGCTTTTTTCCTCCCTTCCAGGGCTGTTGTATATTTATCCACACACGCGTGCTCCTTAACTTCAGTGGCTTTTGCCCAACTGAAATTCAAACAGCATATTCAAACACTATTGTAACCCTCTTACAGAGGACCAGATATCTAGGCTGAGTAAAAATAGAAACCTACTGAGATTACCTTCAGTACTCTGTTTGATGCAAATACTTTTTGTCAGTAGGTAGATCCTTTTCTCTAAGTCAGAACTCTAGCAATATCCCAATGTACTGCTAAGTGGCACTGCTGTTGAAGGTACTCACTTGAGGACAGAACAGGAAATGGACATTTGTTTTATGCATCTATGCCATTTTTTTGGAAGGGTAGGGTTCACAGGCACACTGCCATGGTTAAATTCGAGTTATATCCCAATCATATTTCCTCCTGCAGTTTCAACTGGGATACAGGTTTTCTTAGTACTTCTCCATCTGACTGTATTACTGTGTGTTGGTTAAAGAACTTTGGCCTTCATGCTTCAGAAAAGCAGACAGAAAAGCAAATTGTGCAGAATATTCTTGCTGTGTAGCTCATTTCTCCAGCACAGGAAAAAAATCTATTCCTGAAACAATGAAACTGATTATAATAGAACTTATTCAGCTGATTGTCCAGCAAATATCTTTTTTTTTCTGCAGAACATATTTGGACCCATGTGCCAATTACTCACATGTCTATGAGATCATTATCACTGAGAGCTGATGTTCCAAAAGCTCTGCAAAAAGCTTTAGGTTAAGGGTGCTCAATCCCTGACCTATAGGCCAGATTTGGCTGGCAGAGCAGTGTCATCTAGCCTGCAGTGCTGCCAGAGGATTCAGAAATTTGGTGGTGGGGGAAGGAGAGGCAGTGTTAATTGCTGCCCCCCTGCTGGCAAACTTCTGGATGGATAGGGAGCCCTGCAGACCAGTTAACATGGCCCTACACACCAGATTGCACCAATGCGATGATCTGGGTGTGCAGGATCAGGCAGGCACATGGCCAGATCCAGGCATGCACGGTTGCAGCCAGGGACCAACCCCATGTAACAACCCCACAAGGGATCTGGCTATGGACTGACCCCAAGCCACTTGTCCAGCACACAGGGCTGGAAGGTTAGGAGCATGGGCGTAGCTTGTTTAAAACCATCGGCTAGTACAAGTAACAGATCTGATTCTGTTACTTGTACTAGCTGTTACTGATCTGATTTCCAAACAGAAAGGCATTTTGTATCCTTTTGCAATACATGAGAACGGGGTTTTACTTAATAAGCACATACATGGGGCAAATGAGGTTGAAGTAAACATCACTGCAGAAAGTTTAAACTTATCTTCCTTCTTCAAGGGAAAGAATTCTTTTCAGAATTCAATTTTTATAAAGTCTACAATGAGCAAAGATAATGGTTCCTAATATGTGCTGAGAATTTAAAAGGACCGGTCTTCAACATTTTTTCTCATTCAGACATCATTCCCCTTCCCTCTCCCACCCAGCCTCCCAGACTGAATGTTTAAATGTTATAATAGGGCTTGCCATAGAAAATAAAATTCACTCTTTCTTTGTTTATACAATCATAAAATAGACATTCATATAATACAATAACTGAAATGTTAAAATATTAAAACAAAACAATGTCCTCAAAGCTTGAATTTTTTTTTTTTTCAAACAGTTAAAGATTTCATTGGAAAACCACTATATCATTTAACATCCAATACAGTTTATCACTATATCTAACATACTCTTACAGCTACTTGAGGGAAAAGCATACTGTAGAACTGTCACAGGCCAGCTGGGCACTGTGAGTATATCAATTTAGTTGCAGGCTAACTAAGTACTGCAACTTATATTAGCCACTGGGCTTTTTTGGTTCGGGATCAAGGAGGTGATGTTGGGAGGAAAGCAGTGACAAGTTTTATTTATAAAAAAGAATGACTTTTACTTATAACAGCAAAAGTTATCGTTGACACATATGGCAGTTAGTAAAAGATTAAGTTAATGAACAGATAACATAACACTACAAGTTAAAATTGGCGGTGATAATAAAAACAGACAGAAAAATCAACTAAGAGTTCCCACTTGGTCAGTAACTTGTCGATAGTCCCTCAGTCTCAGGTATGCGTCAAATTGATTCAGTGAAGTCAGGTGTCCTCGATCTACGCTATCGGAGGGAGATACCAGGGGAAGGTCCCTCAGTCAGAATCTGGTCTTTGCTTACACAGGGAATAAGAGATCCAGGGGCATGGGACAGCAATGACCCTTCTGTTTTGGACTTCCTGCGGGTTACTTAACGTGCATGTTTCTTTTATATCTTGTCTGTGCTAATTTGTTGGCTATATAGCCATTCATAATCTTATTTTATAGCTGTTATCTTATGGGCGTAAAAGGTGTTAGAAATCATTACAATAAGTTACTGCTTAAGCTTGGGTTTACTCAATAAGCAAATTACACTACATCACTTTGGGGTTTGAGCTTAACATGTTCTTGCCTAAATTTATTTTACTGACTTTAAGCAGAAAAATGTATTAAATCAGCTAAGTCAGTGGTTATATTCTTTAGTTCTGCTTTTTAGAACTCATGCTGTCTCAAGATTAGAGCAAACAGCTATATATAATTCTTGCAGGTTATACTCCAGACAGACAAAAAACAGTTTTATAAGCTCTATTTCGGATATCTTCAAAAAGCAGATTTCTTTTTGCTATAAGTTGCTTATTAACCCTTCTGGTTCTGACCATCACGTAGAACTCATTCCATCACTACATCACTTGGGACCTCATAAGACTGTGAGTTTATATCTTTTAATGCAATGAAAATGGTAGTTTTTACACATAACAAGTACTGATTATTTCTATCCATTTCATTTGTAGAGGGCAGCAAGTAGATGAAGGATAGGTTTATCAGAGTGAAGCAGGGCACCAAAGATTATTAGCTGCTTTTTAATTTCCCATCCTAAATCCTCAAACATGCCATGGCAGGCTAAAGCCCAAATCTTTCTGCTGATGCAGCAGTATCAAGCAGGATCTGGGGGGTTTTCTTGCAGGACCCTGGAGACAAAGATTTATGATCCTCTTATTCAAATGCTGATTTGTGTAGAGCAGGGGTAGCTGATCTGCAGTGCACATGCCACAAATGGTCCAGGCAGCATCTGTGTGTGCCACATGGCAAACTGGGGAGGGGACAGGCAGAACAGTGGCAGATAGGGAAGAGAGCAGAAAACAGAGCAGCAGATTGGGAAGGGAATACAGGGAAGGAAGTAGAAATCAAAGCAGGAGATCAGGCAGGGAACAGAAAGCTGATTGGGCAGGAACAGGGGATCAGAGTGACACATGGGGAGGATGTGGGGCTAATTTGTGATATGCCTGCCAAAAATGGTGCCCCCATTAGCTTAGGGGAACATAAATTCTCCTTTCCCATCCTCTCCTCCCCAAGTTAAAGTTTAACAACGGTGGGCTAAGGATAATGATTACAATGTAATACTTACATTGCTGCAATACTTTATTACCCTGAAAGATCACACGGTAATTCACCAAATTTAACCAACTGCAAACACTATGTAGATTACTTCATCAGCCACTGATTCAGCTACTTCTACAGGAAATACAGCAAACTTAGAATGCCTTTTAAAAAATACTCTAAGTATAAAGGACACACAGACTCTTTAGTAATTGCAGGGTATTAGGACATCAGTTTTAGGTCTCCCTTGAAGATGTTCTGTAGTTTAAGAGTAGAAGTTTCTTTCTTAGTTGAAAGGATGGACTGAGAGTGAGGCACAAGAATACTTGATTTTTTTTCTTCTGAGTTTTCTGGTCAGTAGTCAATGCATTGTTAAATGCATATTTCCTTCAATTTTTTGATCAATTGCAAATACTGGACATCATCACTGGAGATTTTATGGAAACCGCAGTATTTTATAGGTTTTTTGTTCATAAAAGGGAATGACTATAGAATGCAGAGAATTAATAATTATGTTCTAAGGGGCAAGGTAATTTCCTTGAGGTTCAGAGTGCTCTTAAATACCAACCGAGAATGGCAAGTATGAGGCCACAAGCTATTTGCTATGGGCAAAAGTAAATGACAATGCATAAAATTCCATCATTTTATAAATGAAAGTTAATCATTTCTGATCTTTCAAAGGAACAAAATGGAACCTACAATTTTCATCTTATGGACAGATTAGAAATTTAACTCCTAAGCAATGTATGAGAAAAGTAGCCTGAATAGGCATGACAGTATTTTCTCACTGGAACTTATGAAACTGCAGGTTACATTTCTTTAAGATTTTCACAGATGAACCGTAAAATGCTGGTGGTTTGTCTGGGGGACATCTCATGGCACATCCCATAGAGAACTTCTGTTTATCCTGTTGGGAAAAGGTTAGGTGTTTATTTGTTGACCCAAACAAACAGTTTGTGATTTCTTCCAGGTGTTAGGGCGATGCACATTGTTGTGCAAACCATACCTAGGCCACATCCACATGAGTGGGAACATGTTGTTTGTAGTGCCTCAAAGCCTCTCTGGGCTTTTATGTGAAGGGGGACTACTTAGTGGAAAACTATATTAATTTTTCATCTTTTGGGAGCAACAAGATGCTCTATCATAGTACATCAGAGATCAAGCTATCAGATAGAGCTACTTGGATAGCTGAGATGGCAGAGATAATTTTATATGATGAGAAGTTCTTTTGAAAAGAGGAAAGGAGGTTCTACTTCTACATGGTTTAGTTCTGTTGAAATTATAAGTAGCCATGGTAGCTACTGTTGGCACTGGATTTATGACCCAGATACCTTATTCTGGGCAGACCCTAACCCTCACACCAACCATGACTTCTTCCATTCAATAATAGGCAAATTTTATTGATACACAGTGATAGCAGATCAGAATAATGCAGACAAGGCAAACAAAATACCCCCCACCCCCACACCCCCGATTCTATTTTTACCATTTCTAGGGTTCACAAAGGAAAGGTATGCCTGGCCAGTACGCGAGCTTCTTTCTTGAATGTCAGATGTCAGCAGCCTGGAGGTCGAGGCCCATCCCCCCCATAGTGGGGTGAGTGAGATGGGCTGATGATGCGTCTTCTATCCATGGTGTCCTCACCCCCCGCCCTCCCTTGGGGAACTTTAGTATTCTTTTTCTCTTCTGGTGACTCTTCATTTCAGGGTACCATTGACTGGCTTCCTTGGAGTCATCATACTGTCCATGTTCTGTTTGGTCAGAAAATTATTTTGTTCCAACAAATCCATCCATCCATGGACACATCTTAATTTGGTCATTTACTGGGTGTCTTAATTTGGGCATTCTCCAGCTTCCTAATTTGGTCCACCCACCAAAACCAGCAATCCCAGGGGCTCTGCAGCTGGTCACTGTGACCTAATGCCACCTTATCTCTGTTATGAGAATAACAATGTGGTACATGTTTTCATTTTCCCCAGCCTGTTTGTCTGCAAGATCCAGACACAGTGGGTCTTGAAGAAAACTGTCACAAACAGGCTTTTAGAAACCAATTAACTCTTGCCGTCCCCCTAGACCGTTGTTCTAATGCAATATCTACTTTACCTACAAGCCAATTCCTAAATGCAAATATCTAAATATAATTTTCTAGCCATTACCTATGAGGTACATTACTTTTCTAACATTATTCCTTGTAATCACTTGGAATTCCCAGCATCTACCTGTGAGGATGTTACTTTCACTTGCTAGAAAACAGGTGTATTTGGGCCACAGAAGCTACAAGTAGGCTCTTCATTTCAGCCATGAATGTTGAGCACCAAGGCCGAAAAGTCTTTTTTCCTTTATACCATATGAAAAGGTCTCAAGTACTTGTTGATGTTTAAGTACGTTTGCCTGCTTGACAACTTTTCAAGACAAAAGCACAACTCTTTTTTGACGATGCATTGCCCTGAGACTCATCTGACTAAATTTGCCCATTAGTGAGACAAATTTAGCCCTGGGCTGATTTTTATTTCAAGTGGCTGCAGGCTCTACTTTGATATTTTCTTGACAGGCAGAAGGCATGGACTGTGAAGAAGGCACTGACTATGAACCCTACTTTGTCTATCTCTGGCAGATACAATCATTTGCTCTTCCCATGGCTGATTTTTCTTCATTGTGAAGACATTACTTTTGTTAGAAAAGTGCCAATATAGTCAGGGCAATCAAGGAAAGAGTGGTGACATAGGTATTTAGGGAATCTGCACCAGGTCTTGCCACAACAGTCTCATGTTTTTTACTGTAAAATAACTAGACTGCTAACAAATCATTTGTTTTATCTAAATTAAGTTTGCCCTTGAGGCCCGATCATGGTTGTGTGGAATATCTCAGTAAAAAAGATATTTTATAATAGGAAAATTACACATTTCAAATGAATCTGAACAGGACTGAGTCAAACATCTATAACCCCCCAGCCAAGGGGCTATTGTCCAAAAATGGAATTTCAGGTCTTAGCAGTACTGAAAAAATGGAAGAAAAAAATATACTTCCTGTGAACTGACCAGAACTCCTTCTAATATAACCTAGTGTCCTATTGGCCTATTTTTTCCAACAAGGTCTCTGTGACAAGGTGCACCAACACCCTGCAAACAATGAACACCTGTGGATGCTCCCCATCCCACATCAGCCACCATGCTCCCAGCAATGTGCTCTGTTGTGTACAGGTGGGCAGGTGGATATAGGGCCACAGGGGCTACACTTTCAGTCCCATTCATTCTCCTCACCTTCCTGTCATGCTCCTAGAGCTGATGGGAAAGTCTGAGGGTACATGTGGTTCCAAACGCTGGTGTGCAAGTTGTTGGAGGAATCAATCAAGGTGTCAGGGGCTGTATTTATCCCCTCAAGTACAGGCTCAGGTGGTGAAGGGGCAGATGGTGGAAAAAACAGAGCACAGCCTAGTGAAGTCCTGCCCCCATTTGGCCATGGCACTCTGTGTACCTTGGTATCCTTTGAATGGTACTATGGTGTGCTCCAAAATGTTACCAGTTAGGGCACTTGTACATGTGATGGGGGTTTAGTCCTCATAGTTTTATTCTATACGTCCTACATTGAAATGGTGGGTTTTTAGTTGAAACCCACTATTTCAATTTTTCTGCCATGTTATAGTGAGGGACCCGATCCTTTTTTTTTTGTTTCTTTGTTGGAACCAGAATGTAGCTGCGGCCAGAGGGCGAGCTGTGGGTAGACAGAGCTGCCCCAGTCCTTCTGTCCATGGTATCTGCATCCCTGGGGGTTGCTTGGGTGGTCTGCTAGCAGGTCAGGTGCTGCCCTAGCTCAGAGGCAGCACCTGGTCTGATCCAACTGTTCCCTGAGCCTGCCCAGGGAGCAGCGCCCATTAGGCTTCCAGTGGGCAGGCTTGGGGAAAAGTTGGATTGGGCTGCGTGCTGCCTCCGAGCTGAGGCAGCAACTATCCACTAGCAGCCCATCCAGGTGGCCCCAGGGGGCACTGCTGCCATGGAGGGAAGGACCAGTGCCCCCTGCAGCTCAGGGGCTGCTTGGCCCTTCAGCAGCTCACCCCCTGGCCATGGGAGAGGCGAGCAGGCTCCACTGGGAAAAAAAAAGTATCAGGCTCTTTGCCGTTTCTGCCTTTAGCAGGTGCCTGCTGAAATGAGAAGCAGTGAGGGTCCTGATACTTTTTTTTTTTTTGGTGGAGCCTGCCCACATCTCCTATGGCTGGGGGGCAAGCTGAGAGCTGCAAGCATTGTTGCAAACTAAACTACATCCAATGAAGTTTAGTTTGCAACAATGCAAACTCATCTAAACCTTACTGAAACTGACACGTGTAAAATATGACACCATTAAGCTACATAAATGACATTTTTGTCACACGTGCATCATGACAACTATCATGTGTACAAACACTCTTAGTCACAAAATAAGCCTAGAGAGATTTCAAATAGGAATCCATAGCATTAAAAACATTTTGATATATGATTTTGATTTCTTTGCAACAGAAAAATTGCTCTATTTTTTTTTTGTAGTGAAAACACAAGTGAAAAAGAGATGACATTTTCCAAGGATGCCTTAAGCCTAAAGATTGGCCCTTGAGTCTAAAAATGTTGGGAACCACTGAGCTGGATCCCAGCTTACTGGTTCTCAATCGGGGTGCTGCTACATTCCAGTGAGTTATGGAAGGGTTCTGCAAAGCTAAAAAGGTTGAAACCCACTGATCTCAACTGTATTCTTTAGCTTATTTATGAGACTGTTACAGGAAATAACATTAAAAGCCTTGCTGGAGTCAAGTTATATCATATACACTGCTCTTCCACCATCCACAAAGCCCATCGCTTTCTCATAGAAGGAAATCAGGTTGGTTAGACATAGTTTGCTCTTGAAAATCCATGTTGACTGCTATGTATCACCTTGTTATCTTCTAGGTGCTTATACATAATTTTCAGTGACATTAAACCAACGCATCTGAATTTCCCTGGACACAACTTTTTCTCTTTATTAAAGATGGACACTATAACTGCTTTTCCCTAGTCTTCTGGGTCTTCACCTAACCATTATTAGTTCCCAGAATTAACAGCTACTGGCACTGGAATTACTTCAGCTAATTCTTCAACTAATCAGTGACTCTCACCACGCCCTGTTGATTAGAAAATATCTAGTTTACCTAAGTAATCTCTAACTTGCCCTTTCCTTACCCTACCAAGCCACCGACCACCAATTTTGCAACATCTGATCACCTTTTTTTGAAAAATGATGTAAATAGAAAATTTAACACATAAAAGCCAATGCCCTCACCTGTCTGTGGCACCCTGGGTTGCCTTGAGAACATTTGAAGGGTGCTATGAGGTGCCTCAAAACTATTAGGTGTGCAAACATGATTCACAAGATAAACCCAAAGATTTCAAATAGAAATTTATAGAGATTCTGACTTACTGTCATCTTCCTGAGTTTTTTGCAACAAGAATTGCTTCATTATTTTTCTGTAGCTGAAAAATGAGTAAAAACTAAGAGCTGACATTTTCCAAAGGGTGCCTTGAGTCTAATGGGGGATGCCTTGAGTCTAAAAAGGTTGGATGAAGTATAGGCAAGAACTTACATTTCCCTTAGTCTTCCTCTTACTTCTAACATATTTGTATTATTTTTGTTACTTTTTATTTGCTGTATCTTACTTTGTGCCTTAACCTTTCTGAATTTGTCCCAATATGCTCATATTGTTCACATAATTCAGTGAAATGAATATCTTCTTTCTACATCACAATTCATTTAAATTGACTTGAATGTACTTGTTGCTAACTATAATTGCTATAGTATTTTATTATTTCTTTTAAACCATATATCAATTTACTTGTGTGTCAAGTGCCCTCCAATGATAACTTAATATAACTGCCAATATTTCTTATAATATATTGCTGTGAGCTATTAAAAATGAACCACCATAGACATTCTCACCTGATACCACAGTAACCAAAACTCACATTACTCTGAAATAGTTATCATGCACACAATTATTTCCAAATAGCAATAACAACAACAACAAAAGAATTATTAATGTTAGAAGAATATAATTTTATCATCTATCATAGTAAAAATATACATTAACTCTAACCCACTAGGGACAATGAAACTAATCAAATCTTGTAAACACAAACACATTAGACATCCATTCTTTTACATATTTTCTCATTTTAATAATTTATTTTCCTAACAAAGTATAATAGAACAAGTTATATTCCAGAAGTTCAAACTAGTTGGAGTTAATAATCTGGTGTGTACCTTAGATCACCAATTTTCACCCCTTCCTATAGTTACTGATGTGAAATATTATTGCATCTTCCTTTACTAGTCATGATCTCACTCCAAACTCACTGGATTCATTGGAACAGGTGAGGGATGCCAGGATCCTTTTTCCATATGTTTTCTTACAAGGATGAGCCCCACCTGGTCTTCTGAAGTATGACTACTTGATTATTGGTGTTTAAAGCCCAAACCTGCTCCTGTTTCAAACAATGACTACAACATGCTATTCAATCCCACAGGAATAGGATTAAACCTTCTGCATCTTTTAAAATATTTTAAAGTATTACTTCCAGGAAAAGAAGGCAAACACTTTGAAGATGGGTCCTGTACAATACAGTGAATTGAAAGAGCTAAAGGCCCTGATGCAGGTAACAGCTGCTAGTTGCTATGCGTTCACTCTGAGCTGCTAAGCAACCACTCCAGGGAGAAAGATCAAAAATTCAGGAGTGGGAGAAAAAATAAGAGCAGCTGTTGGAAGTATCCCTGGAGAAGGCCATGTGATTTGTAGCAAACTAAACAGTACTTAGTGCTTAGAATTACATGTTTCATGCAGTGATAGGATAAACAGTATATTTTAATAAGTCTAATATCTGTGGACCCAGCAGGCCAATAATTTCTTTTCCAAGCAGATTTATGGAGGAGAACATCTTCAACATCTAGCACTATCCAAAAAATGGTCTTAGAAATTCAGGCTTTGACAATTAGATTTTTTTGAGCATACTCTTAAGTATTTTGTGTAATATTGCCCAAAATAAAATATTCTGCATTAGTTAATTGGCTTCTTACAGGTATTCACATGGAGCTGCACTTTATATCTAAATAATCAGCATTCCCGGATCACTGAGATATACTATTCAATACATTAAACAATAAACCCATACCTTATTCATATCAGACATGTGAAATACTTCAAGGGTATCTTCAGCTGGTCTACTCACACCCGTAATGTATAACACTTCAGGTAATCTTTTTTTTAGTGTTTATTCATCCAAATGTTTATGCTGTTCAGCTGTAATTGTTTGGTGACAGCTATCATTCAAACACCAACTTAATAGCTAAGAGCTACTGTGTAAACTTCTTACAGATGCTACAGATATTAATATGGTCTTCTAGTGAGATTACCTTTGATGCCCAGTTTTAATGAAGAACAGCTATATCTGTGTTATGCTGACTATCATTTCTCAAAGTCTCAGCGTAGCACTGGGAATGGATGCAGATGTTGGCTCAGATTTTGAATGTGCACTGATATGCACGGAGTTAAATTAGTGTAAAATGGAAGAGTTCATCTAGTTCTTTCTGTCTGGGATCCTAACCTCAATCTTTTCTCCAGACTAAATAACCCTAGTTCTTTCATCCTTTCCTTGTAAGTCATGTCCCCCATGCTTCTAACCATCTTTGGTGTTCTCTGCTTGACTTCTCAACCTGCCCATGTCTTTCTTGAAGTTTGGGCCTCACCACTGGACACAGTAGTCCAGTTAAGGCCTTTCCAGCACCAAATAGAGTGGAAGAATCACTTCCCTTGATTTGCACAAGACGCCCCTGTTAATACAACCCAGTATGCTATTGGTTGTTCTGGTGACAAGAGCTGACTGTTGGTTCACATTCAGCTTATGGTTCACTCTAACCCTCAGGTCCTTCACTTGAGTTATTGCAGACAAGCTAGTTATTCTCTAGTCTGTATTTGTGCAAGCAATTATTCCATCCCAAATGCAGGAGTTTGTGCTTGTCCTTGATGAATGTCATCTGATTGATTTCAAACACTTTCTCCAGTTGATCCAGGCCATTCTGGATCAACCTCCAGGGTTTCTGCAACTCTACCTAATTTGGTATCTACTGAAAATTTGCTGTGTGTACAATCAACCTCATCATTCAAATAGTTGAAAGAAAATGTTTAATGATACCAGACCCAGGGCAGACCCTTGATATGTCTTCCCAGCTACACACTGGGAGCATCTATACGTGGCTGCATGGCACCTTTGTTACTGCGCTGTCATTTAATGCTTCCTTTTGGAAGTACTAGAAGACAGTACAGTAACAGCCCATACTGTGCTGTGCTGGCCGTGCATGGTTATTTTTGGCTGCTACATCGCCATAGCAACATGCTATAATAAGGGAGCATGTTGTTATGGCGAAGTAGTGGTGGCATTACAGTTTTTGCCAACAGATGCTATAGCGCCGTAGTATCTTGTGTAGGTGTGCCAACTGAATTATTGATGACGACCCATGGGGCACAATGATCCAACAAGCTTTGTTACCACTCTTTAATACATTTGTCTAGTCCAGTGATTCTTAACTAGGGCACCATGGCACCCTGAGGTGCCTTGATATCCTTTCAGAGGTGCTATGGAGTATCATGCAATGTTAGCACTGTTAAGTGTGTGAACAGATTCACAAGATAACCCCGGAGATTTCAAATAGGAATGCAAAGCATTAAAATATTCTGATGTGTTGTGGTCTTTCACAATTCTTTGCAACAGAAAAGCTCTATTACTTTTCTGTAGTCAAACACTGAGTGAAAATTAAGAGCTGCCATTTTCCAATAGGTACCTTGAGTCTTTCAAGGGGTGCCTTGAGTTTAACAAGGTTGTGAACCACAGATCTAGTCTGTATTTCCTTAGCTTGTTAATGATAATGTCACTGGGGTCAGTGTCAAATGCCTTGGTAAAGTCACAGCTTGTCACATCCACTGCTCTCCCCACATCCATAGAGCCTGCCACCTTATCACAGAAGGCAATCAGGTTGGTCAGGCATGATTTGCTCTTGGTGGACCCATACTAGCTGTTTCTGATCACCTTGTTTTTCTTTAGGTGCTTCTCAGTAGATAGCTTGAGGGCCTGCTCCATGATCTTTCCAGTTATTGAGGTCAGGCTGACTGGTCTTCAATTCCCCAGATCTTCCCTTTTCTCTTTCTTAAAGATGGGAATGATATTTGTCCTCTTTGTCATCTGAGGCTTCATCCAACTTACATTCCCCCAAACAACCTTCAAAATGGCACTCAAAATGAACCTACACCACCAAGCCCAAAACAGGCAGGGCTTTCAGTCACCAGCACTCACAACCTCTCACCCAGGCAATCAAGGATTTGTGTTTCCAAGCAGGGTTCCCACTCAAACGCCCCTGTTTGCTGGCCTGCTTGCTGGCTCCTGTACATTCACAGGATCTTCATCTTTAATGGCATGTATAAAGCTTTAAATACTATAGTATAAAAGTTAAATACATTCTGGAGACTTAATTAGCACTTTTCACTGAAGCTTCTCAGATCACTTGGTTTACTCATTATTTGATATGTGAAAACCCTTTGGGCAGATAACCAACAGAAGTAAGTGTCCTCTCCCCCTCTCTTTTTTTGGAAATATAACCATTGCTCTTCCTGATGAGTCTCTTCGTATAATTTTGCAGAAAATTTACAAATCAAACCTGTTGCACAAAATAATTACCAAGACAAAATATGACAGAGGGTTAAGAGCCGTTGTATGCCAAATACAAGGAAATGGATCCTTTCACTGGTCTTGCTGATTAGAGGCATTTACTGTCTTAGCTGCCAAAACTAATTAATAACTTCTTAATTAGCAACTTCTTAACCAACTTTGAGGCATGGCTTCCATGGTAAAATGCATTAGTTCTCAAATGAAATTCAATTTGTATGTCAAATTGGCGGAAAAATAGTAAAATGGGTGAAAATGGTGACATTCCTGCTTCAATCTGCAGGAAAGAAAGGGGAAAATGCTTTCCCCTTTCATTCCTGTACAACTACACAATCTTCAAGGTGTGAATTGCTGAGGGGGCTGAGGCTGAGAGCTCCTTTACAGGTGAAGATTCTGATTTCTGCTAATGTAAATTCCTCCCACAGCAGGATGCCTCTTCAACAATTTTAGTCTGATTCTGCAAGGAAGCTGGACTCTACTATATAAATCCCATGCCCTTACGTGACCTTAAGCAGATTAGATGCTAAACATCCTCAGGCTTTTCAAATGAGAGAGAGAAAGAGAGAGAGAGAGAGAGAGAAGTGGTCAGGTGAACTATTTAAAAACAAGCCAAACTAATTGTAATTCAGTTTTCTGGAGAGCATGGCAGTGTTGAAAGAGACTAGAAAAAATCTTCCCAAGTAACCTGCTTGTTGCAGTGTCCAGTATTAACATTGGGTATTAAGACACATGCTTGTGCTTCAAATTTATGCATTCATTTGGTATTCTGAACTTTTTAATTTACTTCTGTAATAAAATAAAATGTTATGGCATTGTAGCCAAATACAAAGCAGAAGTCCAATCTTCCTGCACCACATGCTTCTTCAAAAGCACAGACAAGCCTGGTTTGAATAAAACTTATATAGGTCTTCAATGACAAGGAGTGTTACACAGTAGTCATTGTTAAATTGCATTTTTCAGATAATCCCAGCAGAACAAATGCAGAAGTCTTTCAGCGAGGTGCTGCAAGATGCATTGTACACTGTTAAGTGCAGAATTGTAGTCCAAGTTTTAACTCATGCTCACTGTCACTGACATCAGTACAAAGGGATTTGTCTGTGTGATGTTTGAATAAAAAGCAGTAGTTCAATATTTGGAAACACTGCCTTTATAAACATAAATAAGTCAAAGATTTGCAGACTCTTTAGAACAACTGTATTTATAGCATCCAGAAAAAGCCAACATGCAGTAAACATAGCCTGAAATAATAATTTACATCTTCACTGACAAAACCTAAAACTCCAGCAACATTTATTACAATGGCATACTAATACCTAATTCAAATGGAAAGTCCAAAAGAGGCCCCTGATCCATTACTGAGTGAAAGTGGAAAAAGGGACATGGTCCCTTTGAAACAGACCACTTTGGAACTGGAGGGAAGGCCCCTGCAACTGCTGAGTGGACCAGGAAAATTGGAATTGCTAAGTGCAGGACATCAGGCCTTGAAACTCAATGGAGAGTAGTAGGTTTTCTCTTGAGTAGGCCAAGAAGCAGGTGACATCAGAGAAAAAGGGCTGGAATTTAGGCTCAATACATGTGAAGGTGCATCAGCAACTCAAGGGACTGTTCACGAGTCAGCCAAGGCAGCTGCTCTGTAGTGCCTTGAGGACAACTGTCTTGTAATGGGAAGCTGGGAAGTCATTCACCAAGAGGGTCCCTCCGGTGAAACCGAGGGCAGGCTCTCTTTCTCCACTGGGTTTGTGCTTATAGAAGGTAAACTTAACATGCCAGAGAAGCACACATCCTGTTTGAGCAGTTCTTCAAGATAGCCATCAAGCTGCTCCAAGTCATCTGTTTCAACACCCTTAAAATGGTAATAAAAAATAAAAACAAACAAACATGAGTGCATCTAAACACTTAATAATCATACAACATTTTAAAACAATTTGTAGGCAAACACATGTCCAAAAAGTGTTTCCTACCCCAAAAAGCTCATAACCTAAAGTCAAATCAAGGACGGGGGGGAATAAAGAAACAGTGATGTGATGCTACTGCACGGTCGTCTCAGGCTACTATGCAGTCAGTGTCACAAAACAGCCATTTGTCGGTGCTACGTGCAACTCGGGTTAATGTGCAGTCATTTAGTACTTGTCTAAAAACGTACTAAATGACTGCACTGTAACAACTGCGAAGTCAGCATCTCGTGTAGATGTAGCCACAGTATAGGAAAATTGATTATAGAAAGGAAGGAGAAATTGCTTTAAAGAGTAGTCAAGGGCCATGAGCACACTAGGAGTGGTGATAACACTGTACTGTCCCGGTGTTCCTAATGTGGAAGCAGCCATCTTTTGCCATTATTTTGCTTGCAGCAGCATAGCAATGCCCCTCTCCAACCAAAGCAAAACCACCTATATTGGTGAAAGTGCAATTTTGCTAGTAGAACTGTGTATGTCTATACTGGATCCTTCCATTTGCTTTTCTAACATCACTTGACACTCCTGCTAGAAATTTCTTTTCACATCATGAGTTAAAGAGGTGGTTCTGGAGGAAAAGGGGAGGGGGACAGGAAAAGGATTAAGCTAGTTTAGATTTACAGTCAGGGAAATAAGCAGAAAAAAGTGATAAAAGGAAACAGCATGAAGCAAAGAGAAACACGTGCATAACTAGAGAGAGATGGGTGGGGGTGTCATCAAGGAGGCCCCTATAGTAAAGCAGATTGAGCTTGAATTTGATGCAGAAAAAGATGGGATGGCCTGGCTAGTGAAGGAGAACACAGACATAAGCAGGTAGTATTTTGCCTGGATGAGAGAGAAGAGAGATGAGAAGTAAGAAAGGTAGACAGTAGTAGTTTACAAAGAACATTATATTTGGAGCATCTTTACCATAGTGCACTATAACATAAGGATGTTTACAATAAAAGTCTTAAAGGGATTCTTGCCAACACTTCTACTGGAAACATTTAATGGCAACACTTCAACATGAGCTCAGAACATAATGAAGGAAATTCTCATTAGAGTTCTTAAGATTCTGAAACACAAAGGACACCAGTTGCTCATTTAAGGTTTTATCTTGTAAGATGCCGAAAATATTCAGCTCCACGTATAAACTGCAGAAAAGCTACTAGAACTGAAAAATAATACTTAGAATTCACTGCATTCAAAAGCTTGTCAAAGTCTATCCCAACTATGCAATTTGTCCAATAAAAGATGTCACCCACAACATGTCTTGCCCCTCTAAAAAAAATAAACTATTCAAGTTCATTCCTGATGTAAATATCTTTTTTCCAGATACTAGACATTTACTGTTTGATGTAGGTTATTATGGTCTTTAGTATTTTGAAGTTCTTTTACATAGGATGCAGGAATTTTGAGTCAGAATGAAACACATTTTTGATTAAAGCAGAGAAAGAAAGTAAAAAGAAAGGTGCTTTGGTCTAGCTAGAAAGAGCGAACTGCATTCCAGTGAGTTGTCTGCTACCAGTAAAGAATGTTCAGATATAGGACTTCACATAGCTGAAACCTGCTGTCTAGTTAGCGAGTTTACCTAACAATGGATATACAGGTGGTTTCTTTTGAACCCAAGGGGCAGAGCACTCCCCAAGAAGGCTAATGCCCCTCCAAAGCAGATGACAAGTTTACTTGCATATTGAAGATGCTAAGTTTTCTATGGAATTAAGCCTAGATTAGCTAGGACAGGTGAGGAGACAGACCCAGTTCATACTAGCATCAAGGGCCTCTGAAGTTTTGAAACCTACCTGCATAATGTTAGCATAGAAACAGATCTGGATCAGCTGTGGCAGGATGCATCCAGCCACACCTGATCCAGTTTACTGTGTGAAACAGGCATCACATCTAGTCCAGCATTGGGAAGGGGCAACGTGACCTGTTTGCCTGGGGATTTCCCACATCCTTCTCTGCCCCACACCTCCTTGCTGGGACCTGTGGAGGCATGGGTTAGCAATGGAGCTGAGGAATCCCCAGAGCCACATGCCTCCATGTCAGGCCCTGCACTCTGTGTGAAGCACAGGTCGGCATGGCTCCCCGTTCAAAGGCACAGGGCACTGGGAATTCCCTGGCTCCCACACCACCCTGAGCCTCCTTGCTGGGATCTGTGCCAACCTGTGCTTCACATGGAAGCACGAATCAGCTCAGGGCCTCGCACAGAGTGCTGTGGAAGCCAGGGAATTCCACAGGGAGATCCCAGTGGCATGTCTGTTGAAGCAGGGAAACCCCGGCTTTCCCTTCTTACCCAGACATGTCGTTGGAGATACTGGGGATGTACTGAGGTAAGTGAAGAAACCTTGACTTTCCACACTCACCCAGACATGACCTCAGAGATCCCAGGGGTGCATCTTGGTAAGTTGGGAAAGCCTGGCAGCCACTCCAAGGGCTTGAATAGCACAATTCTGCTCAGGAATTCCTGGGATGCTCAGGATTGGGCCCCCCAACCCCCTTGAACTCCAGGTGGCCTGTGCTCTCTCACCGTAAGGAAACAGACATCTGCCACAATGTAGTATCAGAAATGATTACTACCTTCTGTCACAGCCACAAATTTGGGCATTTGTAGTGCAACAAAACTTAGGGATGTCCATTTGTCTTTGCTTTGTGCCACCATATAATTTTTTATGACAGCACAAAGGCAACATCTGTCTTCATCCTGAGAACTTCTGGCTAAAAACAACAGTTGGTTTCAAAACAAGAAAATGGCAAACATGGAATCACAAAAGCGACATCACAAAGAGGTGGTTAATTGACAAGTATGAAAGGGACCAGGGACTTCAATCCCAGTACTTTTGCACAGCAACATCACCACCAATCTTTCCCATGTTTTAAATATTAGCAGTACCAATATCTACAATGGAAGGTAATACAAGGCTGAGAATTTACAGACATACTATTTACAATGTTTATCTGACTCAATTCAGTGACCAGGAGCCAACCGCAAAGATGAGCAGGTCACTTACCTCAGCAGAAAGGTCTTTTTTTTCATTAACTGACTGGCAGTATTTCTGGAATTCAGTGACAGATCCCTGTAAGGGAAAGTAAAACTCATCATAGGAATACTTGTTTTGCTACAGTCCACTTCTTACTACCTGAAGCTTTATAGTCTCTTTGTAAGTGAAGACATGCAGCCCTTACTAAAAAGGAACAAGCCCATAGTTGAGTATACAACACAACACAACAGAAAACTGATATTTTTGCTTTTTGGTGGCAACATTGATACCATTGCATGGTAGAACCTGAATTCTTTACAGGACTAAGTTCCTCATCCTCTGCAAAGATGAGAATTTGTGAACTAGCTGGGGATGCATATAGCCAGAGCAAAGAGCTGTGCTTAACTGCTGAGGAATTACAGATGAGTGCAGAACCAGCATGCTCTGAAGCAAAGGCTGCAGAAAGCAGCTGAGTAGTTTGTCTTTAAATCTGACAACCTACTGCAAACTAAGTGGGTTGAGAAGCTCCCAGATACAAATGATTTGGGTTCTACCATACAAAAGTCCATCTATCTCTGAAACCAGAATGCATTTAGAGTCAAATCCCAGTTACAATTAAGTCAATTGCAAGGCCCCTGGCAGACATTAATTTTACCTTATAATGGGATCTGAGGAATTTTATACAGATTCCAGAAATGGCACGTCCTGCCATGCCAGATATTTAAGATCTGGCATGGCAGAATATGTGATTCTGGGGATCTGGGATAAAACATTTCTCAGTTCCCACTTCATTTCTGCTAGCCCAGGGGGACCTTGGAATCTGGGAGTGGCTTTCCAATTCCAGGCTCCCTGCACACTTGGACTTTCGAGGTGGATGGGCAGCTTCACATAAGGGAGCAGGTCCCCATCACTGGGCTGCCTGCATGGCAGCAAATTTAAAATTGCACCTGGAAGCCTGATATTGGGAAGCCATGGTGGCCCAGCATGATCTTTAAATCTGCACATGTGCTGGGAGGCAAGCATCAGGGAGCCATTCCCTGATCCTGGGCTCCCCATGTGCCTTGAACTCTGAAAGGCTTCCTCAGCATCACAGTCAACATTGCCATCAGCTTCCATCATGGAGCCAGCGGCTTTCCCTTCTGTCTCCCTTGGAAATATCACATATGCCAATAAAAGCGAGATGCAAACCTAGTGCAAAGATGTTTCGCATTTAAAAAGTAACATCCTTTTGGCTGGTCTGCCATTTTATCCTGTGCTTGTTTGAATATGCGTCATGTTACAATAAATTGCACAACAAATGTAACATCTTGCAGGGCTCAAGACTCTCAGTGATTTTAATGTAGCTAAGCTGACTTGCACCACAGCAGAAGATCAGCAACTGCACACACAGACACAAAAAGATGTCTGAGGATTTTTTTTAGCTTATTCTCATTACTGTAACATTAGGTAGAAGAAGGGGGCACCCACTGTAATTAGTAGGAAACAGGTTTAAAACTAACAAGAGAATGTACTTGTTTATGCAATGTGTAGTTAACTTGTAGAATTTATTGCCACACAAGTGGTGGAGGCAGATGGCAAATCCAGGTCCACAAAGGGAACAGGCAAACTCATGGATGACCGATCTATTAATGGCTGTTGAACAGGACGATTGGAGATATTTCCTCTGGGAACTCTAAGCCAATAATGATAGATGCCAGGGAGGGTAATGAATAGGGGATAGATCACTCTAGATATATGCAGTTGAATGATCTCTCTGTAATGGATCCACTCTTCCCACTGCTGGAGATGGGATACTGACCAGAAAGACCATTGGTTTGACCTAGCATGGTAATTCTTATGTTCTTCCTAACAGAAATTCTGTTGAAATATATGCTAATCACAACTCTGGCACAGCTCCAATGAAACTGAAAGAGTTCTGACAATATGCACCAAGGAGTTAACTAAGAGGTACAGACATACAACATGATTATTGTAGATTGATTTACTGTAGACTTAACCCTATTGTAAGTGTACCCTCAAGTACAAAGTAGACATGCAGCAGGTTTTCCTAGTCTAACAGTCTGCAGTAGGTGGCGTTACATGCATGGTCATGGGGAAACAGGGGAGCCAGCTTGCATTGAGAAAACCTTTATTTTAGGGCAGGATGGCTTATGGGTGTGCATACATGATTCGTATAGTTACTCCTCACTTTTGGAGAGTAACTTTTTCATGATGTAGAAAAAACTTACACTGGTGAAAGGCTGTGCACCATGGGTTTGTTCCACTTTTGTTACAAAGCAAAATTAGCTTACACTACTGTGTCCTCATCCTAAATGGCAATTAAATTTTAATTTTAAAATCCATGCTGGTTACCTTTTTTATTAGTTTTCAGTGACTTGTGGACGTTAGAAATGATTGTTCAGTTTTTCAGGCTGTCAGTGGGGTTATTTAGGTTCTATTCTGATTCTGCTGAAACACTTGAAAAAGCATTACAGTGATACCACTGCCTTTGTCCTGGCCCTGCCTCAAAATATGAAATTAAAAGGAAAGTATATTCAAGAAATATACTTTACTGCATTTAGTTAATGTCATAATAAATATTTATAAACTTGGTACTACACGAGCTCGAGCAGCACTATACTTAAAGAAAACCTTGTGTTTAATTATAAAATCAGCTGTCTGATTAGATTGCAACATTAAATCTCTAAAATGTTAGCCCTACTGTAGGAGCGTGCATGTATTTTGGATTTACCTACATGGAACTCAAGCAGTGTGGAATAAATAAATCATATTCCACACGTTAGGAGGTATATAGGCATCTAAAAGCAATCCTATTCCACCCTGTTTGAGTCTCTGTAAAACTGACTTTTGTAATGGGCCTCTATCTTGGTCTTAAGACTGTCACAAAAAGAAGAGAGGAGGAAGAAACCCATTTATTTTTTGCATTTCTATCTTTCCAAAGGACTCCAGCAGGTTGGAATAGGACCATATTTAGATACTTAGGCATCTCTGAGGTTAGATAGGATCTAGCCCATTTTGCACAGTAAGGTAGGATGTGAATTCACGGTGCACTAGCCGCTCTCCATTACCTCCCTGAGGTAGAAACAGCTGACAGATTAAATCAATGTGGGGTGACCTACCTTACACAAAGGCACTTTCCATATGTGCACTATGCACTAAAAGTCACCAGGCAGGAAGTCTGTGTAGAGTGGCTTTGCTGCTGTAGAGTTTTAGCTTACTGCTTACTGACATCTTTTTGTATACAAGTCCTCTGCTGTGAGATGTTTACAGCAACTTTTTAGCTGTCAAGGATGCCAGGAAAAATCAGATAGCTCAACTTACTAGTAGATTTTTTTTGTTACCTCACTGAAAACAGTTCATGATTCTAATGAACCTTTCCAGCCTCCAGAGCATTTTTAGTTTTAGAAATGTATCTGTGAACAAATTCATAATGCATGGACACTTACTATGATATGGAGACCTACCATAGTCTAGAACAGCAACCTTCAGGACAAGCTGTATTTTTCTTATGGAAAAATACCAAGATCTTATTAATAATACAAATCTGAATTATCACTCACTGGAAGAAGCCGCTGTAGTAATTCTGCCATCTTTTCCCGAAGGTTCTTCAGTTTTTCTTTTGTAGCTTTCATTTCTAACTCGCAGCCTCTTTGTCGCAATTCCCAAATTTTTGCTACTTCACAAGAGTGGCTAGTTATAGACTGAATTTTCCCAAGTAGCTGCCTTTCATATTCAACGAAATAGTCTTTTATAACCTAGAGTTGAAATTGTAAGCATATTTTATTAGAATTAAAAGCAATACAACTCGCATGTATTTAAATATATATGTGCATATATACACCTGTATAAATATATTTGATTTTAATGGATAACTGGCTTATTGTAGTCTATCACACTTGAACACAGAGTAGCCCAGCATAAAAATGGACGATGAAACCTTGCTTTCACTGTTGACAATACTTGATGGTGTGGGAAGAATTCAATTTAATCATAATATTTTCCTTTATAAACTCCTACCCCCTTTGTCTCATCTAAACCATGTTGCAGACAGAAACATTTCTCTTAAAATGCCTCCCCTTTTTCCTAGAAAGCTAATGAGGAATGCTTAAAGGCTGCCCATTAAAAATTATTGAAATTTCTGCACAGAGGGAATGAGCTAAGAGTGTAAGGTTCTTATTGAGATGCGGAAACAGAGATAGCTCTACAAAGCAGAAATTCATA
The DNA here is from genome assembly GCF_001723915.1 of Gavialis gangeticus. NCBI lineage: Eukaryota > Metazoa > Chordata > Crocodylia > Gavialidae > Gavialis > Gavialis gangeticus. The sequence goes on along the minus strand of NW_017729032.1, from coordinate 257,946,207 downwards.
TTGTTCTGCCTATGTGAATTATGTTCTGCATTATTATTTTGAAAGAATTGGAGTTCCATATTAGGCTGGATTTTGTGTTAAAGAGAATGGTTGGAAAAGAGTCCCAACATTTTTAATTTGCTCTCCATTAGACAGTAATTTCATCACCAGTAATACACTACAGAAGTGTTGCCTTACATTACCACAGTGCTGTGACTCTTCCAAAGATACTTCAAGATCATGGCAATTCTTAGCAAATCTGAGGCTTCCTTATGGAAACTACAGTGGCTCAGCATGCACATTGTTTACAAAATTGCTGTTTAACTGACTTTTGGTAGGCAGAGAAAATTAATCTATATCTTAACCAGGAAACCCAAAGGACAAAAGCAGAAGGAAAAATCCTCCACAAGAGAATGTTGCATCTTCTATAACTGAGAATGAACAATGTAAAGACATTTTCAAAGGGAGATGCCAAGTAAAGCTGCCTAGGCAGCATGTACAACTGAAGATAAGTTAAACAGGAAATTTGTCAGCAGTCAGCAGGGAAGGATGAAATGTTGCTGGACAATTTTACCAATACATTAAGTGTTTTTAAAAACTTTCCAAAAGCATGTAATAGGTCATATATATCACTATTCTCAGTTACTTAATAAGAAAGTAAGTAAAGTAAGTAACTGGGGTGGGGGGCTGGACTCGATCATCTTCCAAGTCCCTTCTAGCCCTGATGTCTGTGAAATTTATGAACCTGCTTTCTAGAATAGATCTTTAGGTGTTTTAATCAACTAGCAACGGAAAGACTAAGACTAGCATGCTTACTTTCACCATGTTTCTGTTAAATTAGATACGGTGGTAATACTGTATTTGCTCAACTATAAAACAAGTTTTTTGCCCCCAAATCAGCATAGGGAAAAAAGCCCTTCATCTTATATTTGCATACCAGCAACTCTCCCTCTTCCACCTCCTCTATTAAATACATTGGCTATCATTAAACTGCTGCTAGAAGCAGCACTTGCTCAGTCATGAAAACCAACTATGAAGTTGATTGAATACAGCCCATGTTGAGCATGCCCATATCACACATGGCTCATATTGGGCAAACACTGATGGAAACCTTTTTTGCATGTGTGGCCCCTTAAAAAAAAAAGGTCAGTTACTTCCCCAGGAGGTAATGAGCACTGGGCCTGGAAGTACTGCAATTCTAGGCTGGCAATCAGAGATGCCACAGCAAGCTCCAATACCTTCCTCTGGTGCCAAGAATGGTGATGGGAACTTGTTAAGTTTTTTTTTGGTCAGTGAAACCTTAAAAAAAAAAAAAAAAAAAAAAAAAAGGGACAGATGTTCCTACAGGTGGGAACAGGCACAGGTGGGGACATGCTGCCATACCAGGCCAGCACATGGTAGGCTGGAACAAGCTCTAAGACTTTTCCCTAGTTCCAAAAATGCTGATGAAACCCACCATAAGGGCAGGCCACTACAGCCCATCTGAATAAGATACAGTGCCCATTGTGCTCAGCTCCCCTTAGCACTAATACTTTTAAAAGTCATAGTAAGCCACTACATCAAATCTATTTTGATTTTTTCTTCACTCCCACAGAGGAGTTGTGCTTTTCTTTTCCATTTCCAATTATTCCTGTTTCTTCACTAGCCTGAAATATCTGGCAAACAACGAAACTGCTGTGCAGCTGAGAGGCCCTGTTGCTGTCTCTCTCAGCCTGTTGCATAGGATTAGTGCGGCCCTGCCCTCTACAGCATGGAGACAAATCAGGCAGACCCATGCCTCATCTGCAAATACATTTTGGAGGGTCCTAGGACTTGTGACAAGAACACCCTGTTTCAGTCACGAGTAGGGGGCTAATTATCATGTGGATCCTTTGGGGTGGGGTGTGGGGCTGGAGTTCACACATACTGAGCAATGCTGGGCTGTGAGCCACCGTGGCCTGAAATGCTGTTGACTCCGCTGGGGCCCAGCCTAATGAACTATCTGATAAGTCATGAGCTTTTTGGCATTGGACTAATATGCAGAGTTTATATTATGCATAAGTAGGTACAAAAATTGTGCTTAAAAGTATGTTAATGGACTGCCTGGGCTGAAATTTGCAGTAGGCAGGGTTGAGGGCAGAGTCAGACCCCTAACAGTCTCCTGTTCCCCTCTGAAGTTCCTGCCCTCCTTTCTGTTGCTTTCCTGCTCTTATGGGTATACGCAGCTTACTTCCGCATTGTGCTTGGGGACAAAACAGAGCCTGTGCAGGGTTTGACAGTAAGGGGGGGGGCGGGGCAGGAATGCCACAGTGGGAAGTCGTGGGGGCAGAGGTCAATGGGATTCCCCCCAGCCAGTATTTACCCTGTTACAGCAGTGGAAGGAGGATGAATTCAAGACACTCTGATAATTATATTCTATACCTAGAAAATTATAACAAATTTTCCATATATAGAATCTAAATTTGGGGGGGGGGGGGTTATATTCAGGATTGTCTTGTACTCAAGTAAATACAATAATTGTTTGATGAAAAATAAAAAGAGAAGAAAATGATTTTAGTTTTAAGAAACCTTTGGCAGATTTAATCTTCCAAAATAAAGTAGCTTTCTCAAGAAAGAGATAGTGAGTGCAGAGTATGTGAAATCAACTGGGTTCCACTTGACTGTTTTATTCTTGTTTGGATAAGACAATTATCTGGCTATCACATGGAACACCATTTTAAAAAATAGAAAAACCTTCCTATTCTATTCACCCATTTTATCCATTTAGAGCCAGTACCTGAAGAGAGACCTTAAGAAAAGAAAAGGCCAGGGGAGAGCTGAAGATATTAAGAAAATGAGTTTCATCCCGTACAATTCTCTTGTTTAATTCTTATTTACACTTAAAGCCAGCAGGAAGAATGCACCAACATTCTTCACTGGCTATCACTAAGAAATAAGCCGCAAAGGTAATGGATATATTAGGATCATGTAATACACTAAGAGTACGATTCTGCATTCACACTCTCACATGAAAAAGCTGTTATTCTTAAAAGTAATCCTCCTGAAATTAATGAAGTACTCTTGCCAGTAGAAGTGGCAGACTTTGAAGACTGAACTTTAATGCACTAATGCATCCGATATCATTGTTCTTAAATGACCAGACTGTTTTGTTGGGTCTTTGATGCACTTCCCCATGACAATTCTTGTTAGATATTTAAATTAGACATACTTGAAAGAGTAGGTTTTTGAATGAACGTTTGGTTGCGTTTCAGAAAAATAAGCACCTCTGGTTTCACCGGCAGAGTACTGGCAGTGACAACACTAACCACACTTCTTATAAACTGGCCATCTACATAATTTTAAGAATAAGTTGGCATAAAGAATACATAGGCTAAATTCTATCCTCAGGTACACCTAAGAAACTTCTGGGTGCACTGAAGTCAGAAATGCTTTAAGACTATAACTGGGAACCAAATTTTAACTCAGTTTTACTGACCTAAGCTTAGATGTTTTGTGCACTGGATATTATTTAAGGAGACTGCATCTCTTAAGTATATGTAATAAATACAGCTAAAAAAATTCAAAACTCTATAAGTGAAATAATTCTCTTTTCCCTGGAAACCTGCATACAAAATAATTTACTATACCCATCAGATGTCATATCAGTTTGGAATATAAATGAATTGCATTTAATAGCTTTACCTGGCTGCTGCACAATGCTGGCTTCCTTAGTAGTTCAGAAAGACACTCTGGCTATTTTTATGGAAAAAATAAGAATTAAAATTTACACTTAGGTCTTAAGGATATTAGAGTTATGCATGGGATTTGCAGGTACTCAGAGAAATTGGTTTAATAATAAGATAATAAGTATAAATACATACAGAAAAGAGGCAAAGGAGCAGAGTCCTACACCAACCAGCTGGGAAAACAGAAAAGCAGGTTCCAAAGCATTGTTGCTGTGGTTCCAAAGGGGCAAAGTGAACCTTTACTATCAACTGGAGAAGTGTGAAAGTTTTTCACAGTTGACTTATTAATTTACAGAATTGCAGTAATGTCAGAATGTAATAAAACAAACAGTGCTGGAAGAGACTATGGTGACAGGATGAGACAGAACTAGAAACCCCTCTGGCTCTTTGATTTAAGAGAAGAGGTCATAGTAGTCGCTTGACCTATAGGAGAATTCATCTCAGCTGGCTGGAATAGTAACTCTCTATGGACATTTTCTAGAGGGCATTGCATCACATTTAATATGGCAGACCCCTTGCTGATTTAAGTTCAATCGGAGTCCCCCAGCATCCTGGCATGCTGCCTGGGCTGGGCAGGGCTCTCTGCTCCACAGCAGGGCTGGCCCCTCCCTTCTGCTCCCCAGCCAGAGCTCCAACAGAATTGCAGGTACAGCAGGGTCTGGTGGCTTTCCCATGCCCCCTTCTCTCCACCTCTCACCACTCGCTGCTTAAGCAGAGATCCTGTCCTCCTCTCTTCCAAAGCATGGGCTATAGCCAGCACGTAGTATACTAGCTAATGCTGTGTAAGGCTCTGGCAGAGACTGCAGACACAGCAGGGTCTGCCTGGCTTCCTTCTGCCCTTACCCACCCCCACACTTGATGCTCAAGCAGGAAATCCACCCTGCCCTCATCTCCCACACCAGGAACCCCAACCCCAGGGACTCTAGGCATGTGATATGTTAGCTAATCCCGAGAGTTGTCTGTGTTCATGTCTTTCTCCAATTTCATTGGGATAGGCAGACAAAACAGTGACTGCTAAGGGCTTTTGGAACTAAGCAACAGGTCAGCCAGTGAGCTGTTTAAAGAAGTTTGACGTAATGGAGAGAGGCTATTGTTTTGCTATTGGGGTAATAAAGACCGTTATCAGCCTCCGGCTGGCTTGCTCACCTGTCAGTTGCCTTCAGACAGTATAACAAAGTAGGGAGGGAAACTGAAAAGCTCTGTATCATCAACAGATGCATGCACTGTACACCCCCCTTGCCTCAGAGTGATAGCAAGGGGCTGGGGGCTGGCAACACTCCCGCCCCTTGAGCAGCCAGTGGGAAAAAGCCTGAGATGGTGCAGGCAGACCTCCCTAATCAGAAGTCCTCCCATGGCCTGGCCTGGCCACACCCCTCTCCCCCCCCACATCTTAGCACTGGAAGGAAAGGGAGGGCGGCTCTAGCGCCCCCCCCCCCCCCCCCTTTTACCCGGACCCCCCACAGACATTTC
>NW_017729032.1:257939132-257940971 GCF_001723915.1 Gavialis gangeticus | reverse complement strand
CCTCCGCCGCCCCCCCCCCCCAGCTTCTAGCCTGAGCCACTGCAGGCATATGCCTCAATTTCCTCAGTCCAGAGAGAACATCTATTTAGTTTCAAACCAGTTCAGCCTAGCCAGGTTAGGCTAACCTGCAAAGATTGAATCAATTCAGGCTCAGGCTTTTTGAATGTCTGTTCTTAGGCCTAAAGGTTTGTATGGCTAGCTTGCAATGCCAAAAAACTTTACAACATGGCAAGTGGAGAAGGTGGTTGTTTTTTTTTCCCCTAGGAGATTTCTGTATGTTTATAAAATCACCCTAGTTTTGGAGGGGTAATTGATTCAACCTTTGACTGCAAGGATAACTGATCATTGACCTTAGAGCAACCAAACCATCAAAGAGGTCATTCCCTTTCAAAATGAATGACCTTCTTCAGAAGGCAGAAGCAATTAGCTTAATTCCATGAAGCAGAATAAGGTAGAAGTATCACTTGTCTAAATTTAAAAACTAGTTTTCTCTGTTAGGGCATGGAAAAATGTATACTTAGTGTGACTTCAAAGAACGAGGGTGAACTGCGGATTGGGAGTGTGCAACAGCTGTCGTGTTCTAACAGTTCCATGTACACGAACTAGGAGCGATACAAATGTGGAATGTGGAGAACTCCAACTTTCACTTTGAATGACACTGGATTAAAAACTGTGTTGTTACATTTGCATTGCTTCTAGCTTGTGTATGCATAACTGTTAGAACAGTTGTACTCAACCTTTTTGGCTCATGGGACAGATGGGCAGTGTCCTGTCTGTGTGTGGGCTGGATCCAGCTGGTGGTCCTGATTTGGCACCTGAGGCAGTCACAGTGGGACCCCATCTGGTCATGAAGAGGAGCTGTGGGGAGGTGACATGGGCTGGTCCTGAACCAGTTGTGGGGAGGGAAGGGGCATGGCCTAGCCCCAGGCTAGCTGCAGAGGTAGGAAACATGGCAGAGAGGTGCCTGACCCAGCTCCAACCTGCTACTCCAGGCTTGGGGTTCAGGGTTTTTAGAGTATGACAGGGAAGAGGGTGGAAAAATTTGGCATTGGGGAGTGATCATGGCAGCCGTGATTTTTAGGGTTTGGGGGTTTCACCCCCCCAGACCTTGGGGATCATAGCTGTCATGGTCCCTAGGGTCTGGAGAAACCTCTAGACCAAGAGGATCACTGCAGGGGGGTGTATTGCACCTTCTGGGGTGGAAGAAGGCTGGGATCAGGCTCCCCCCTGCACTCACAAGAAGGCGCGATAGGATCTAATGCATAATCCCATAATTGCACCTCCTGCCATGCATGTGTGGCATGGCACAAGGTGTGATTGTGTTAATCATGCATTAGATCCCATTGTGCCATTACTTGAACATGTAGAGGGTGTCTGAAGGCAATGGGAGTTGTACTGCTAACTGTAGTCAAGGCATGACAGTCAAGGCATGACTACCAACATTTTGAAAGGCTTCACACACTACCCACTATGGGAATTTACTAATACCTATCAAGCAGAGATGGATATTTCCCCATACTTGAATTAGCAAAGGCTACAGTCTTAATTCCTCCAGTTTTACATAAATGCAGGCTTTGTAATATTTGTCATTTTTTTTTTACCTGTTAGAATTCACGTTTAGCCTCCAAGCTCACATACCTTAAATAGTGATATTAGTTCCTCAGTAGACATACCACTAATCTGTTCCTGTGACAGCTTACTGTCTGGCAAAAAATACAGCAAAACCTCTCTAAAAAAAAAATTCAACAAAAAATGCTATATGTCTTTGTAAAGGTTCTGAAAAGACCACAGTTAACTCCAGAAAGTGAATTATATTCACAACCACAGATTGAAGTCCAG
>NW_017729032.1:257933798-257934132 GCF_001723915.1 Gavialis gangeticus | reverse complement strand
CCCAGAAGTATATCAGTCTTGATCAGTAATGAACAGCTCGGAGCCTCTTTCCAACCTAATCCTGCTGAGGATCCAGGACATAGGCATCCCTCTACCTAACTTGTCCAAGGGGCTCAGTCATGCGTACTTTCCCAAGGCAGACCTAACTGATCAGATTCCCTAGTAGCACTCATGACACCTCTAGTATAAGCTTTTTTGAGATACCCCTTTATTATTTTCTCATTTACTATGCAACAAATCCACATATAGCAAGGAAAGCAGGTTTCCTCCAAATTTCATTTTTTTGCTGCAGAAAGGTTGGCAGCATCAGACTTTATGGCCAACTTTTCAAGAG
>NW_017729032.1:257927508-257928798 GCF_001723915.1 Gavialis gangeticus | reverse complement strand
ACCATGTGGATAAAAGTAAACAGACATCTGCTGAAATCAGCAAGAGTCTATGCAGATAATTACTTCTATACAAACACATTAAGGTAACCTATATGCAGAAAGGATAGGTTTAATGCATTTCTCATTATTGACAGACCTGTCACCCAAGGAAACAGGTAGTACTCTTGCTGATTTCAGCAGATGTCTGTTTACTTTTATCCACATGGTAATTATCTGGTTGTTATGTTACCATTATAATGCAACATTTAGTAAACTGTTTAATTACTGTTACTTCCACTGAACTTCTAACTTAATTATGAATCAGGCTTAGACAACATAGCAGATTAAACAAACAACTCTCTTATTGAAATAGGGTATCTATTTTAATACATTTATCTATGTATACACCCTCCCTTTTAACATGGTATTTTCTCCCCAAAGAGTAATAGCACCATTAACAATTACTAATATTATGTCAGAAGAATGCTAAAGCATAGTCAATGGTTTTTTTGAAGATTCTGCATGTTTGTTTTTCTCCTTTAGGAAATTTTCCTCACTCGGTCAGGCTGGCTATATAGTAAGTGTGCTAACAATACTGGAAAGAGAGAGAACAACAGTTCAAGTAGAATTTTCATAGTTTTGCTAATTCAAGTCTAACACTTTTTCACACCAACTCTTGTCATTTCATAGGATGTCAACCCCTCTGTAAATAATTAAATAGGTTGTTCCCATTCACCTAAGGATTAAATCTACTTTTTTTAATTAAAAAAGTTGAAATACCAAAGTTGTATGTTATATCTCCTTCTTAGGTGAATGTCCTAACCACTGTGTGGCAGAAAAATAGGGGGCATTGAACCTGTTCAGCCTCCACAAGAGAAGGCTGAGGGGGGATCTAGTGGCCGTCTACAAACTAGTCAGAGGGGACCAGCAGGCATTGGGGGAGTCCCTGTTCCCCCGAGCACTACCAGGAGTGACTAGAAATAACGGTCACAAGCTGGCAGAGAGCAGATTCAGACTGGACATCAGGAGGCGCTACTTCACGGTCAGGGCGGCTAGGATCTGGAACCAACTTCCAAGAGAAGTGGTGCTGGCTCCTACCCTGGGGGTCTTTAAGAGGAGGCTAGATGAACACCTTGCTGGGGTTGTTTGACCCCAGTACTTTTTCCTGCCATGGAAGGGGGTCAGACTTGATGATCTGCTCAGGTCCCTTCTGACCCTACTAACTATCAACTATGAAACTATATCCAGGGCGCTACTCTAACTCATGGTGCTTTACATAAAGCATTATGAGTTACAGCAGGCCCTCCTCCT
>NW_017729032.1:257916731-257926974 GCF_001723915.1 Gavialis gangeticus | reverse complement strand
TCCTTTTTTTTTTTTTTTTTTTTTTACCAGACTGCTCCAACCACTAGACTGCTACATAAAAGGACACCATATGCACTTTCTCCTTGACTGTAAAAGGAAAGAGTAAATTCCAATCAGTTCTGTGAAGGAATGAGTATAGGGGCCTATTTCCAGAAAACTGCTACAGCTGCAGATCTTCACTGCTTAGAAGCACCTCCCAACAGCCATGAATAAGGTGGCTGGATCCCAGGATTTAAAACTTGGTTCTGTCATCAGCATCTCCCTATGGCTTGGCTCCAGGCAGCAGGAGAATGAGCATTTTGACTCAAGGTAGCTTCCTGCTCAGTGTGTTTGTTTTAGAACCATTCAGAGTGCCCAATTTTCCACATACATAATTTAAGGAGTCTTGGAGCCACTCTCCAATGTTTTAGATACCACTTAAGGACTAGTCCTTCACTGGATTTGGCAGTCTTTCTTGCAGATCTGGTGTTGGAAGCTATGTTCCATTTTTGTAGTGTGGACGTAGAATATATTCTGAATTCTAACATTTGTTACATATCACACAATAGATTTCTGTCTGAAGGCAGAGATTGCTTTTAAGGAGTCTTTCTCCCATTCTATTTTTAAAAACATAGATTATAACTTTTTCTGTAGCCAGAAAGAAGCAGAAACCTCAAAAACAAAAGACCCAAGGAAATCAGGTCAGGACCTGAAATCATAGTTATTTCTGAAATAAAAACAAAGAAAAAACAAAACAAAAAAATAATGACCAGCAGGAAAAATAAATCAAATGGCACTGGCTAATGAGTTAGGGTTGCTACGTAGACAATATGCACCTCATCAAGAAAATGCATCTTAAGCCAAGATTCTATTTCACTTACTGAGCATGTAAGTGGATGTAGGGTCCCTATGCGGTATAATACTCTACGCTGCTCAAGTCCTTGAAAAACAGTAAAAGGCAAGTGGGTCCTCCTCTTCCTCTCTATTTTTCTGTGACTCAGTCTTCAGGGTAAGATGATGGTCTATTACAAAATCAGATGCGATTTTCATGGACTTGAACAATGCAGAATAGATTCTGACCTTTGCTGTCCACACATACACCTTTCTGTTTTAGTGGCACAGAACCTGCCAAAAAGTTTACCTAGCAGTTTAAGGGTTAAAGATGGGCAACTTTCACCATCAAGCTCCATCTACATCTGTAAGCAATTCATCTGAACTCACAACCACTTTTTGCCCACTCGATGCAAGCCATTGTCCACAAGGAAGAACACAGTATTTCACTTCTGGTGACTTGAAAAATGACCCCTCAGCGCTACTGCCCTGGGCAATACAGCTGGCATGGACTCTGAAGAGAGGTTGTCAACAAGATATAGATTTAACAGAATGAAATGAAAATTTATCATCACAATCAAGTTGTATGACAGGAAAGGAGACCAATACTTCTTAGTCTCACTGTGTTGAAGCCAGCATTAGAGGAATCAGTAAATTCATGCCCTTGTTAAAAAAATCTTTGCTAATGCACATTTTGTAGCATTTACTGAACTCACTTCTTTTTACATACAGATCCCTCAAAACTTGGAGATGAACTTCAAAACCATTAGCAAATTTAGGCAAATACCTTAATAAGTATACTCCAAGCCTGCTTGTACATGTCATGGGGGTTTAATTTGGTTTGTTCTCCCTAAATTGAAACAGTGGACTTTTAAATACTGCTCCAATTTAGGAAGAATTCAACCAAATTAACCCCCTGTGGCATGTACACAAGGGTTTGGGCCTGATCCTTACCTGCCTCTTTGGCAGTGGGGATGGCAGGGGCAAGCTGCTGGCAGGCTGAGTGGTCCCCAAGCTGGACAGTCCCAGGGGGGCACCACAGCTGTGGAAGGAAGCACCAGCCCTCTACCCAGCCGTGGAGGGAAGTACCAGGCTTCCATACAGCTCAGGCAGGCAGGCTCCAGGGAGATAAAGAAAAAAAAATGAAGATCAGGCTCGCCCTTTTTTTTTTTCTTCAGTGGAGCCTGCCTGCATGGGCTGCCGGCAGGTCCCATAGCCCTTGAGCTGCGTGTGGCCTGTGAAGCCCCAAGCATGTCAGCTTCCAGCGTCCCATGCACTATGCACTTTGTTAGGTAGCAAACTAAAACATCTCAGAGGTGTTTTATCTTGCTATGTACCAAAGTCATTTAAATTGGAATACGCTGCCAAATGTGCAAACGAACATCATTAAAACAGAATATGCTGCTGAACATGCAAACAGCAATGCCATTAAAGTGGTGCAAAAGGGCATTTAAGCTGATTTAAAGGCCAATTTTGTGGCATGTACAAAGGCCCTAACTTGCATATGTCCATCTGGAAATTACTACATAAGCTAGGCATTTAAAACTGGATTAGTATACTGCTGAAGATCTGATTCAATTTTTCTAATGTTTTGGGCAGTGTGCATGACATTCAAATACTATTTAGATTCCTTTATGGACTTCTCAAATAGTGAAAGTTTCCAAAGTGTAGCATTGCTCAACTGGGTTGGATTAAAAAGCTGCAGTTACACAAATACTGTGAAAAGCATCACAACCATTCAAGTTAAAGCATTTGGCAAAGAAACTCTCACCTTAAGTGAGATGTTAATATCTCTACAGTTTTCTTTCCAGACAAGCTCTGGGGGGACTCTGTAAGCTTTGCTGTAGCAGCCGACTGCATAATCACTTGGACTTTTCTTTCAGCATGCTCTTTTAGATCTTCAGCCAATGAACTAGAAAAAAGTAGACCACAGATCGGTTGTAAGTGTTATGCCAAAAGGAAGTGATGAAGTATCTTTTTTTTTATTCACTTTATTATAAACCATAGATACAGATTGAGCTGCCATAGTAAGAATGAAAATAATTTTCAAATAAAGAGAGATAGCACATAAACCTGAATCTCTCAAGGACAAGAGGAACATACATATTTACTCACTCAGGGGACTGGCCTAGCAGGACTGGAACTGTGTATTGTTCTCTAATTTGACAGACTCCTGTAAACCTGCTAAGCTGACTTCCCTGGTTTTAGGAAACAATACATTGCTTTTCCTAGGCTTATGTAGGCGCTACATAAAGTACTGCATGATGCATAAAGTATAGAACTTACTTCTACCCACAACATAAGGGGCTGAATTAGTTAGAGGAAAAATATTTACGATCTCATTTTGACATAGCATGGCTTTAATGCCTATAATATTGCTTACATATACTTTCCAGTTACTGGACCCCTTTTGCATAGAAGTATGTGGTAGCATTTACACCCACTCACCCAAAGAAATCAAGGTTGTTGGCAGAATGCCAAACTGGTTGCATGCAAGAGGCAAAGATTTCTGTAGGTGATATTTTTTACTGGACCGACTACATGACTTAGATGCATTTAGACAAGCTTTCACGTGTAAGGCACCTGTGATCTGAAGAGTACTTTGCACTCAAAAAATTGTCCAAATCTCCCAACCGTGCACTTGGTCCAATAAAAGATAATCACCACCAGAAATCCTTGCCTCTTTCTTATTTCCTGGATCATCACATGGTTCCTATGGAATTCTGACAGTAATTTCACATTTACCTAACTCTAATGGCTGCACTGAAGTGGTCCAGTTTATACTGGTGATTGGAATAGGCCTGAGGCTTGGAAGCAAATGTTCTAAAATTCACCACATACATAGTATAAATAACAACCATAAAAAGTCAAGTCTTAATTTTACAGGGAAGCTGCTACTTACTGTGATAGCCTGTAAGATCAATAGCCTTATTCTTAGTATGCTCTTTGGCATGTTGTATTCAATGTTATACAATATATTACTATATTTGGTATCATTAGCTACAGTCATTACAAATAATTTGAAAATGGCCATTTTGTATTTTGGTAATAGTACTATTCTCACCTTTCCACCTTTGAAGGAGGCACATTATTTCCCTTTATTTTTGTAGGATCCATCTGATCAAGACAAATGCGTGTTTGTATGTCAGGCCACTTGCATTTTCCTTCAAATAAATCTACACATTTAGCAAGGAACATGAGAAGAACAAGAGTACAGATTTCAATAATCGTTTGAAAGTAATTTCTTAAAAGAATGTTTTAAAATTCATTGATATTTAATACAGATGCTGTAACCCTATCTTGGTCCTTTTAAACACCATTTGCAAGTTTTCCTTGAAACTGAATTTTGACCTTATATTTAAACCATTATAGCTTCAAAATATATATATATTTATAAATTGCAGTATTTATTCCAAATACTCCTAGCAACACTTCCATGAATGCAGTATAGAAATGAAAGTGGCAATTTATGCTTTTACCTTTGTTCAACCAAAGCCGTTCATTACTTTCTCCATAGTTTGGCAAGTCTTCAGTCTCGCACTCAGAATCTATAACCTGAAGTACATAAAAAATCATCACTAGATTTCTCTGTTTTAATAAGCTACTATTTTTCAAAAGCCATTGATCTACATAGCAAAATTAAATTAAAATATAATAGCTATTAACTGGAGATTAACTGCAAATATAACTGACAAATTTTGCTCTTGTTTCCATTGACATAATTCCAGCAAAGTCAGTGAAATCAAATGGGCAGAAACAGACTTGAGGTATTTCATTTATATGTGTTTTTCAGTTTAGTGCTATTTGTTTTCTTTTTTATGACCAAAAACCCATTTTTTTTTACTCGATAAAAATAAAGATGAAAATAAAGTGAGAAAACATGGCAAAACCTCTATGGTTTAGTAGACAGTGACAAAGACAATAAATACTGTTTTGCAGTTTGATAGTCTCCTCTAACTACAGCCTTATATGTACCTCTTTTCAGGAAGGAAGTAAAGCTGATGAGCAATTCCAGTGACTACAATTTGTATACTTATTGTCAAGTGGCTAAGGAAGAACAAACTCTCACTGGGAAGAACTTTTCACTTGTCTAAAGATAAGGTGCTGTGATTTTCTGGCAACCTTGTGTGATTATTTCATGCTAGTTCCTTTCCACAGAATCCTTTATTCTAGTCTTCAGTGTTTTATTCAGCATTACAATTCAAGTGGAAATGTCTTCCAGGAGTGGGGTGAGCCTGCTGTGGAAAGTTTCATCCATTTCCCCATTTGTGTTGAGGGTGCAAAGTAGAATACTTTGGACTTAATGAGGGTCTGTTACCTGAGAACTGTGTTGGTAAGGCTTCCTCTGAGAATACCAAGAAATCTGACTCACAAGCAAAAGTAGAATTTATTTTAAGCTTAAAAGATAGCTCTGTGGCTGCTCTGCCAGCAGGAAGGGGATGGTAGACACCACCACCAAAGGACAAGACAAATTCTTAAGTGTCCAGTATCTCCTGGGAAATGCAGTGAGTGAGGTGATGCTCAAGGGAAGCAGCTGCTAATGCCTGGGAAAAGCAAAGAGCAAAAGGACTGAAAAATAAAGCAGTAGATAAATTAGTTTCCAATTTTAATTTCATTTAGTGTAAGCATTTTGAGAGAGACTAGTCTTGTGGTTAAAGCTTTCAGCCAGATTAAGTTTGTGTGAACTTGGCAGGAAGTGAACCCAGATCTGTATTACTCTGCCTAAATTACTTAATCGGTGCCTTGAATTTCTTGACTGTGAAATGAGAACACTATTAGATTGTAAACCCCTCATTTAGGTTTACACACTACTCTTCACATAATGGGACCCTGGCTACAGCATATTAGTGTGCCTAACCAGGGCAATGGTCTTTTCTCATAATCACCTGGTAGCAGGACTGAGCTGCCTCCAGTATGTAAGCAGATAAGTCACATCCTGGATTACTGAACCTCTCCAAGAGCTACTGTACTTTCTTGTATATAACACAATCCAGGATCTTGTTTTTGAAAGGCAAAATGAGGGGAATTTTTTTTCCAGTTATGGCTGCACAAAACAGGGAGAGAACCTAATCTTCAGCTGGTTTACCCTTCTTTTTCTGCTTAACTTAGCTGAACACCTAGCAGCTGAGCAAAACTGTCTTTAAAAAGGTTAGCTGAATTAGTGGAACATCAAGATGATTAAAAAGGAGAGATAATTGTTAATACCTCTGGAGTGAAGAACTATAAGCCATTAAGTCAATGGACTCTCTTGGCTGCTTGAATGGTAATGCAACAGCTGCTGCACTGTGAAGATGGAATTAAAGCTCCGTAGTCAGACCCAAAGGGTGGTGGCTGATAGAAGTCAATCGTCATGGTGCTCTGTGATCAGTGGGGTCCCCCAAGACTCTGTCCTTGGACCTATATTGTTCAACATTTTCATTAATGATGTGGACATTGGAGTCAGAAGCAGACTGGTCAAGTTTGCCGACGATACCAAACTCTGGGGTAAAGCATCCACACCTGAGGACAGGAGGGCGATTCAGGCTGACCTTGACAGGCTCAGCAAATGGGTGGATGAGAACCCGATGGTGTTTAACAACGCAAAATGCAAGGTTCCCCACCTTGGGAGGAAAAACCTGCAGCATCCTTGTAGGCTCAGCAGTGCTACGCTGGCTAGCCCTATGGATGAAAGGGACTTGGGGGTCATGACTGACCACAAAATGAACATGAGCCTGCAATGTGATGCTGCAGCTAGTAAAGCAAGCAAAATGTTGGCTTGCATCCATAGATGCTTCTCAAGAAAATCCCGGGACATCATTTTCCCATTGTACTCGGCCTTGGTGAGGCCGCAGCTGGAGTACTGCGTTCAGTGTTGGGCTCCACAATTCAAAAAGGATGTGGAGAAGTTTGAGAGAGTGCAGAGAAGAGCCATGTGCATGGTCAGAGGTCAAGAAAACAGACCTTACAATGACAGGCTGAGAGCTATGGGACTCTTTAGCCTGGAAAAGCACAGGCTCAGGGGCGATCTGATGGCCACCTATAAGTTTATCAGGGGTGTTTAGCAGGATCTGGGGGAACGATTGCTCACCAGAGTGCCTGAGGGGATGACGAGGTATAAACTACTGCAAGACCGTTTCAGGCTGGACATAAGAATTTCTTCACTGTCCGAGTCCCCAAGGTCTGGAATAGCCTGCCACTGGAGGTGGTTCAAGCACCTACATTAAACACCTTCAAGAGCAAATTGGATGCTTATCTTGCTGGGATCCTGTGACCCCAGCTGACTTCGTGACCCTCCAGCAGGGGGCTGGACTCAATGATCTTCCGAAGTCCCTTCCAGCCCTAATGTCTATGAAATCTATGAAATCAGAGTGCTTCTATCCAGGCAGAGAATTAGATTTTTTACCTAATATAAGTACCCCAATTTTGGGGACTCATTCTGGGGGAAAAGTGTGTTGTATGGAATAAAATATTGTACTACAATTTGCAATGAAGTATATTTGATGTGGCTTTCAACTTTCCTCAGTTGATAAGAGATTTCACTATATCACTTGACCTGTCAGCATGAAAGCTCAATAACACTACCCTTTTATAGTATTTGGAATCCCCCACTGCAAGCCTCTTACCTTTTCCCTGCATGGACAGACAGTATTCAAAGCACTAGGGGTTGATTTTTCACTCCACAGCTTAAATATCAAGTTACTTCACATTTTATAAAAACTGCACCAGGAAATACTTGAAGCTGTTGCAGCTGTGTAACCAATTTTTTTTTTTTTTGGTATTTCAAAAGGTATATTTACACAGTTTCTCTCATGTTTCTGAGACAGCTAAGACTCTGTACTTGTTCCAACCTTGGAACTGATTTGGGAAGAATATTTTGGGGGTTGTCCCGCATTGCCATTTTGAAGCATGCAAGAAACTGGTATCTGGGCAGGTATCCTCAATTTCTGGAGGCACTCTTGAAAGCATTGTGGAAGCAGAATAAATATATCCTTAATTTTGATCTCAGCCCCTGGCTCCACAGAGAGACACATGGGCGGAAGCACCTCCATGAGCCCAGGGAACCCCAGGACCCCCCAAGTGGATCCCAGGATCCCCAATGAGCCCCGGCCTGCCTGGAGGTAATCAGGGGCCCATGATGGGATGGATGCAGCCCAGCTGCAGGGCAGCTGAGTGGAGCCAAGGAGGGTCACACTCTTGTCCCCCAGGAAGCCACATGACTGGAGCCGCCCAGCACACAAGACAGGGAAGGGGGGGCCACTTACCTGTCCCCTCCATTGGTGGGGGGAGGGATGCCCTAGCCCCCCAAGCATGGTGTGGTGCCAGTGGGCCCTTCTGTGCATTTGTGCAGTTTAAAAAGGGCCCACCAATAGCAGAAGCTGCACTCAGTCCCCGGCTCTGGTGAGAGATGCTTGGGCAGAAGCCAGTTATGCCCTTGTGACCCTAGGGACCCCCAGGACCTCCCCAAGCGGACCCCTCAGAGTCTGAGGCCTCACCCTCCAGTGCTTCTGAGGTCTTCACCCAGACGGAACCTATGGTGCCGGGCTCCATGCAGACAGTCGTGAACATGAGCCACCAATGCAATGTCACAGCTGGTAAAGTGAGGAAAGCTCTGGCTTGCACCCATAGATGCTTCTCAAGCAAATCCCAGGATGTCATCCTCCCGCTGTACTCGGCCTTGGTGAAGCCGCAACTGGAGTACAGCATCCAATTCTACGCTCCACAATTTTAAAAGGATGTGGAGAAGCTCGAGAGAGTCCAGAGGAGAGCCACATGCATAATCAGAGGGCAGGAGAACAGGCCTTATGATGAGAGGCTGAGAGCCATGAGACCCTTCAGCCTGGAAAAGTGCCAGGGGGGACCTGGTGGCTGCCTATAAGTATATATGGGGTGTACACCAGGACCTGGGGGAGCGCCTGTTCATCAGAGCACCCCAAGGGATGACAAGGTCAAATGGTCACAAACTCCAAGACTGTTTTAGGCTGGACATAAGGAAGAACTTCTTTACTCTCCGAGCCCCAAAGGCCTGGAACAGACTGCCTCCAGAGGTGGTCCAAGCACCTACTCCAGACTCCTTTAAGAGATATTTGGACATTTATCTTGCTGGGATCCTTGGAAGATCATCGAGTTCAGCCCCCCTGCCCAAGGGTCAGGTGGGTCAGCTGGGGTCAGAGGTCTCTTCCAGCCCTAATGTCTATAAAATCTATGAAATCTTACTCTCCAAATTCACCATCACTTAACCTCCTTTCTTTTCTCAGCTATACATAACCCTTATGAGTGTCTACCCATGAGTCTTCCTGCTACAGTATCTATAACATCTTTCTGTTGGCTCAACCTCATACATTTTCTGCTTTGGACAAATGTGTAGTTTCATACTGGCCTGCTCTGTTCTCTCACTATTTATATTATATATGGCATAGGACTGCTTAAGCTGCCATGCTTTATTACCTACTAAAAACTGATGGGGTAACTTCAAATCCACTGTAAGATACCTAGATTTGTATGCCAAATTTTAGCCTGGAGTGAGTTTTTATAACTAATATAAATGTAAAAAAATAAGGAATTACAATAAAACCAAGGGCAGGCCTCTGTTTATAGGGATGGCCACAGGCACCGTTCAGCAACATTAATGTGTAGAATGCAGAATAACTGATACTGATTTTTGCCATCAATGGGTAATACCCTGATAAACTAGTGAAGATGAATTTATGCATACAGAATTTTAGCGCAGCTTGAAGTTACAGCTAATTGATTATCAGTGACAAATAAATAAGGTTGGCAATGAAACGGATATCAAGATCTAGGTATTTGATAAAGATTTAAAAGATGGAATTCTCATGTTGTGATAAATAAGAATCCTCACAGAAAAGAGGAGACGTATGATTCCAAGTAAAAGCACATGTCAGTAATACATGTAATACATAGCTATCAAGGCAGTTCAAAGGAAATAATGGAGAAAGCAGCCTCGTCATAGATCGGTATCACTATATTAGCTCCTGTGCTGATAATGATGTGTTCACCTGCACTGGTGAAGTCATCTACATACACACACCAGAGCCATTTCATGTTATTCCATTTGACAAATTAAGGTCCAAATACTCAATCAGAACTCCATTTACATAATAAGAGTTTGACTGATTTGCATCATCTGTGAGTCTAAAAAAGATATTAGAGGTTTCCCTCAAGTCAAGAAGGCCTGTATGGCAAATGATACAAACATAATAGAAAGACTGTATACAAATACTTGAGGCAAGAAATGCAGGACTTAAGGCGAATAAGAAAGTTAAGGAATAAGAATAAGGAAGTTAGTATACTTAAGGTTTAGCATAAAGGAGCTACCCCATTATTAAAAAACAAAACAAAACAGGAATTATTCTGTTATTTCTTGAGGCTGCACCATAACAGAAAAGCAATGATAGTTCTTATGAGAGGAGGTATTTGTCTAACTTAATTTGTC
>NW_017729032.1:257905848-257911731 GCF_001723915.1 Gavialis gangeticus | reverse complement strand
ATACAAACATAATAGAAAGACTGTATACAAATACTTGAGGCAAGAAATGCAGGACTTAAGGCAAATAAGAAAGTTAAGGAATAAGAATAAGGAAGTTAGTAAACTTAAGGTTTAGCATAAAGGAGCTACCCCATTATTAAAAAACAAAACAAAACAGGAATTATTCTGTTATTTCTTGAGGCTGCACCATAACAGAAAAGCAATGATAGTTCTTATGAGAGGAGGTATTTGTCTAACTTAATTTGTCACCAACTGGCAGAGTTGCGATTGCCAGCTGTGATCACACAAATGTACTCTGAGCAAGAAGTAATGTCAGACATGTTGTTTAAGAGAGATAAAAAAATCAGCAGATGAGCTTAGAAGTTTCAGGGAACCAACAGCGATTGGGATGAATGGTGTGCTATGTACCAAGAGAGATCCACTGTTTTCAAAATGAATCATATGGCCACTTAAGAGGAAAAAAGAAACATCATTTGATAAGAGTGTTTACAGGCATTTCTATAATGGCTGTGAAAAAGGCATTCCAGCACCATTTGAAGAATGATGATCAGACTGTACTGACACTCATGTAGCTGAAAAATGCATAAATACCATAGCAGAAAGACTTTTTTTTTTTTTTTAGTGATGTCTTAGTTTGGTCTAATAAAAGGTATCACATCTGAGGCAAGTGTTCTAGAGTTCTGCATTTCTTAAATACCATTGCTATTTTATCTGTTTCCTGTACAAAGGCCAGACACAGCAAGAGTTCTTTCACTTGAGCTGTTCTCTCTTAAAACTCACACCTTCTTAAAACTGATGGAGAGCAATTACTGTGTACACACAATCCAATGCAAGTTAAGAAACTCAAGGATGGACTCGCTTCTGGACAGAAGGCTACTCAGACCTGTACCTGGCACAGTGCATGTCCAACATGGGACAGAGCCCCACTGACATAAATCTGCCCTATTATCTGGGACAAGTCAAAGCACAGCTGCTGCTGGACCCTTATTCTTCTAATGTATGTGTGGCAAAGTGGAAACTCCCTGACTAGCCACAGCGGTAGTCTCCTCACCTGCCTCTGGGCACGCCACCCACCCTTCTTTCCTGCCATGCCTTGTTGTCTCTTAGTTGGTTCTTAAGAAGGCGGGAGGCTGCCGTTCAGATGCCTTGTTCTCCTGGGGCTTATGTATGTAGCTCCAACTACCCCTATACTGCATCCCAAGTCTCACAGATGTTCTTAACAACTGAGTTCTGCTCCGGCCTCATCCAAGTGTTAGGTTTCTCGCTTTCTGCCCTATTACGGACCACACTTGTACTGCCTCCCTCTCACTAAGGCCTCTCCCACTCCTCCACTTCTCACATGGTTTCTATCATACTGGCCATTTGCGGGGCCACTCTCGTACCGCCCTTCCTTTTCCCACAGCCACACTCACCCTACCCATGCCCAAAGGGTCCTGGGGCTTGTTTCCCTGCGCTCCCTGGTCAGCAAGCGTGTGGCCTCTTCTGGGACCTTCATTTGAGCAAGCGCTGGGAGGTTTGCACAACATTGGAGTGACTCTGCCTCTAGCTCCTCACCGGGTCATAAACCCAGTTGCTCTGAATTAGGGGTTCCTGACTAGACCTGCTGCTTACCCGTGGCACTTCCTCAGCTGCTGCACCCAATCGGCCTCTGGCCCACCTGTGGCCTCAGGCGCCCAAAGGCTTACCTGGATCTAACCTGGCTTCCATGTTAGCAGGGCCTACCCTCAAGTCATCTGGATCCTTTCCTCACAGGACCTCATCTCAGGCCCCCTGTTCATAGGGCCTCACTACTTGCCCCTCTTGGCATTCACATGTTGTTACTATATCCCAGCCCCTAACTCCAGCCTCTCTCCTTGGGCTCTTAGCCCCTCACTCTCACTGGGCTCCTTCTCCCACATATATGCACAGTTGGGGGTCCTAGCATCTGGGCTCCTTGCCTCTTCACTAGGCTCTCCAGGCCTCCCTACTGCCACTCAGGTGTAGGCTGTCAGGTGTCCCACACCACCCGGCTCTACACCTTTGCCTCCACTGAGGCCCATACTCTGTCCGCCCTACGCGGGCCTGGGGCCACACACACACCCCACAGACTCAGGTGGCTGCAGCCATGTCTGGCCCCACTCTCCACTCTCTGGGGTCTTGCATCCCACACAGGCTCAGGTGGCCGCAGCTGTGCCTGGCCCCCAACTGCCTCTGTGGGGGCTGGGGTTTAGGTGCCTTCCACTGGGGTGGTAACTGGCCTGGCATTTCTAGGGGGCTGTTCCACCACAAACAGCCCTACCAGACCACCCATCCCCAGCAGGGTGCAATTTTAGGTCATGCCCAGGACCAGGAACCTTCTAACCATTGCCATCAGCTCTTGCCCTTACCTCCTGATGTTACTGGAGCAGCAGCTCCACCGGGAGATGTTGTTTCCTTGGTTCCAGGCAGCAGAGTGCTGCCTCCAGCTCTGCTGGCCTGAATCTTAAAATGGCCGCTCATCAGAGCTGAGCCGCATCTGCCGGTTGCCTCTTCAGGCTCTTAAAGTGGCAGACCCCAAAGGTGCTCTGCCACAGTATGTTAGGATGGCTCAGCAGTCAGGTTTTATCATAATAACTAGTTCCAAGTGCATTCCCATTTTTATCATATTTTGTATTGTGTGCAACTATGCACTAAAATATAGGTTAAACTGTCCCACTTCTTCTGTCTCCTTGACAATGAACAATGCATGCAAGTGAAATAGAGAAGAAAGTGCAGTATCAGCCTAAACTCATCCCTGGTTTGTTGTTCTTTTAATAATCACCTGGAAACCAGAGTGCAGACGAGCAAAACGAGCTGAATGTCTAATGATGTTCCAGTCAGAGTAGTTACATTTGGAACAACATCTGATTTGCAACTACTTTGCTTGCAAATGCAACTTCAGTTGCTATAGATGTATCCTAAGATTTAAATGATTTGAGAACAATTTAATAGATGTGGTAATAAAGAAGTGTCTGAATTTGTACACCAACCTATTTGGGTAACCAGAGTTATAGTAACCATATGGCATTAACTTAGCCATAACCAGCTTGCTGCAGAGCTCTTCTTCCTTTCGCTTGCAGGGCCAGACTGGCTGCCTGCTCCAGAGGAAGGCAAAAACCTCCACAGTCCATACCAAATTCCTTCCTGACCTCAAATAGGGCAGGCTTTTTTTCTGTAGGTGTCCATACTTTCAGTTTTGGGCTAACACAATAATAAAAACCCCCAATTAATTAATGCAAGAAACACAGATCGCAAGCCTATTATCCTGCCTAACTCACAACATTTCTTGTTATTTGTATCCAGCAACATACACCCTAATTAACAGGTCTATGGTAAAAATCAATGTTGGATAAATCACGTTGCTGTTTAGCACCCAGTGGCTCAGCGACAAGCCTGGAAACTCAAGTCAGGTGGTTCCACCTATGAAGTGTTTAGTTCTACTGTACCACACTACTATTTAAACACAGCATTATATGCATATCTATAAATATTTTTCTATAGAAAATCCAAGATAGAAGACTTAAAAAAATTATAATTAATCTTGGTCATCACATTTAATAATATCTACCATTAGCGATGCATAGGGGATGTATGTGCACCCCCTGAGACTGGCTGTGCACCCCCTGGAAGCACCAGCTGCAAAATCAAAGTGCCGGTAGAAGTGGTCTCCCCCTGGTAGGCTATTGGCTGCTGGGAGACCCTCCCTTCCCCCGCCACTGGTGATCTGTGGCCCCCCCCAGAATCAGGAGGTACCAGTCGCCCATGGTAACTACAGTGCCATCTCCCATTGTCACACTCCCCTAAGGGTTGAGGTCCTTGGTCTGTCAACAACATACTTTAGTTATTTCCTCAATAACTGTTCTGCTATCAGAATGCATTGTCAACTATTTGTACTTAAACCTTCACTGTTTCCCTTTAACTGTAAGGAAATTATTTTGCTGTCACTTCAAGAGTTCAGCCAGAGATTCTTCTTACATCAACTGCTTTTATTTTTAATGTAGCTCTGCAATCTGTCCAAGCTTCACAACAACTACTGCTTTATTTACAGGCTTTCCCCTTTATGTATTTGAAGTGTCACGTAACAGTCATATTTCTCCTGCTAGCTGGCTTACAACAGAAAGATAAAGTTTTTCTGTCACACTTGCCATATTTTAAAAGAGTTCCTCAGCTCCAGTACAGCATTGCAACAAATGCATTTTAATACCTGGGTATTACTCTGTTCCCCTTACCCTGGTCAATCTAGATTTCATGCTTTACCTTCCTTGACTCCAAGACATTTACTCTGTGGTGTTTTTAGGGGATGATCTTCTCTACTTCATCTTTGTAATTCTGTTCATTATGCCTTTTACCATCAGACTCCAGAGTTGTTAAATTTAAAATCCAAATTCTAACACATGTGAATCTCATCCACTTTGTTGGTGGCCTGTCTATTTTGGAGGAAACATACTGAGCTGTTAAAAGGCTGAGATTTATAGGGTTTTGGCACTATTCTAAATTAATTACAGTTCTATAATTAGCTGTAAGTATGTGCTAATTGCACCTATATGGGAGATTTATTGTTTTATGGACTGATTTTCATTATATTAGCAACACTACCTTTTCAAGTTTTATGAACAAACCAGCACTTTAGAGCAGATGATCCACAAGTAATTAAGACAAGTGATATTTCAACATGGGTTTAGAGAGCTCAGAACTAGTTGACTGAGAGTGTTACTAGCTTTAAGTCACTTAGGTCCTATCTATGCTACATTATCTACTGCATAAAAATATTTTTCTGTTACCACAGTTCAACCATAATCCATAGATAGTTTTGCTAAAATATTATTTTAACAGCACTTTAGACAGTTATGCCCAAACCCTGTTGCTGGCACAAGAGTGATTTCCAAGTAGCAAAAAAATAATTAGGGTGACAATTGCACTCCAGGTTTTCTGCTGACACTGCCAATTATCTCTGGGTTTTTAAATAGGGTAAAATAGCTTCTTACATAGATGATGTCTGGGTCATTATCTTCTCCTACAATTTCAACAACTTCAGACTGCTCCTGAGATGTTTGCTTGTTCTTTACTTCAGGAGGACAAATCTGAGCAAAGTATGAGATTCAAAAGCACCGAGTTTAGAGTTTGTTTTCAAACAACAGCACAGATAATCAACCATGAAAATTCTAATATAATAAAAGTCTTATTTTGTATGTGTGTCCGTCTGTCTGTAACACTTCTGGCAAACTAAATGTGCGTCGTGGATAGGGCAGGAGGCGATTGGCTGCTGCCTGACTGGATGCCCCCCAGAACAGCCAGCAAGGAAGGAGAGGAGTGGGGAAGCAGGTGAACAAGGGCCAGGGGGACCTGGAGTGGCGAGGTGAATGGGGAGGAGCGGGTTCAGACCTGAAGCGGCAGGTGGGGGAGCAGGGCCGGACCGAAGTGGCGCAGGGAGGAAGGGGGGATGGACGTAAAGTGATGGGGGGAAAGAGGGGAATGGGGTTGGACCTGAAGTGGCACGGGGGTGGGGGGAGCAGAGTCAGACCCGAAGCAGTGGGGGTGGAGGGAGGGAGAGGAGTGGGGTTGGACCCAAAGCAGGGAGGGTGAAGTGGGGCCTGACCTGAAGTGGGGGGGAGATGGGGTGGAGCTGGGTCGGACTCAAAGCGGTGTAGAGGGGGAGTGGGGTTGGAACCAAAAAGTGGGGAGGGAGGGAGGAATGGGGTCGGACCTGAAGCAAGAGGGATGGGGGGCTGGATGAGGAGCGACAGGGGGGTAGGGGTTGAGCGAGGCTGGACCCGGGGTGGCAAGGGGGGGCGTTAAGTGGGGCTGGATGATGAGCAGTGGCAGGGGGAAGGGAGGGTGTGGGGCTGGACATAGGCCTCCATCTCTGCCAGCCCCACCCCCCGTCAT
>NW_017729032.1:257894644-257900848 GCF_001723915.1 Gavialis gangeticus | reverse complement strand
GGACCTGAAGCAAGAGGGATGGGGGGCTGGATGAGGAGCGACAAGGGGGTAGGGGTTGAGCGAGGCTGGACCCGGGGTGGCAAGGGGGGGCGTTAAGTGGGGCTGGATGATGAGCAGTGGCAGGGGGAAGGGAGGGTGTGGGGCTGGACATAGGCCTCCATCTCTGCCAGCCCCACCCCCCGTCATACTTGATGGGTAATTTGGTAGTCGTCACAATATGTCACTAATTCAAACAATGTTGATAGCTGTCCATATTGGGAAATGTTAACCTTATTAAATAACAATGCAAACTGCTTTTGTTTTCTGTTTTGTAAGTCAAAATCCCCCAAAGAGACTTTTTTTTGTATCTTGTTTTCATGAGATCCACCAAGTTACCATAATATTCACACACACTGCTCAATTCTATCTGTGCTTTTAGGACTAGTTTTTCAAGAAGACAGCCACTATGTTGAAGATGGCAATTTCTTGCAAAACTCTGTATTTGCAGTTTTGTGTATGCAACACAACTGTGTTCGTGTCCGAGTACTCAAACCTTTCACTGACTGACTGTGAAGTGCAACACTGATTTGCAGCTGCAGTCATTGTGCGTTCTATTTGCACTTCCAGAAAAAAAAGGAATACCTGGCCTTAGTCTTTTGAGGGTTTAACACTGAATTTTATCATTTCATGTAAATGAGGTTTACATACAGAATACAAATCTGTCTTCATGACATCATCTGCTTCCTCACATTTCCTTGCCCTCAGATAAGATAGGGAATTACTCTATCAGGTTAAACCAATAATACATCTAATTTTCTATAGCAATCAAGAGAAAAGGCACAGAACCCAGGGTGCAAACATAAATTAAATGTGCAATGTCCTGTCATCCAATATATCTGAGGTCTGGGGGAAGTAATTTCTTCTAGACATTTCGAGGTTATGAACTTACTTTGAAGTACGAAGATTGATGGCACCAGCAAAATTTTATCCTAACCAGTTTAACTACAGAACTTGAGAGTCACACAAAGATCTTCTAATTCAATGGTTTTCAAATTGTTCCACATAACTCTGGGGTTCTGCAAAGAGATTGGGGGTAATGGCACAATGGGCCACCACTGCTGGGCTGGGTCACCTGGTTCCACATCAGTTTTTAAGATAGGAATAGTCTTCCATGGTAGAAGAAGCAATATGGAAGAGTTGTGTGACTTCAGGTAATTTGAAAACCACATTTCCAATTTACACTTGTATTACTTACTGTTTCCAGACATCCTATTTCTTCTAGCTATGAAAAAGAAATGTTGGGATATAACTGAACTACAGAAGGTGTTAGCATTGCACTATTTTCCACATTGTAAAAGTCTTTCATTCCTAACCCTTTTGGGGGGGAAGCTTAATTTTCTCATATTTTGTTTTTGTAAATAAACATGTTATGGGAGTAGCTCTAAGGGAGAGTGAAGAATCAACTAACAGAACTTGTTAGGAAATAAACTATTAGTACCATCTTTTCAAAGGCAATATTTATCATATTCTGATGTAATACCATAATATGAGAATTGAGAATTCTAAGTTTATTGCCAGCTACAGGTGACAAAAAACACATTAGTGTAACTCCCAATGCAGAAAAAATGTTGTTAATTAGCTTCTAGAAGTAAAAGGATGACTAGAAATACTGGTGTTGCAACATATGAGTACCCATGTGCTGAAAATATGATGCAATTTGTACTGAATGTTTCTCTCCTTGGGCATCGGCTAAATAGAGAAGGGATGTCAGAGATTGTAAAGAAAGTCATTATCATCCTTCTTTGAAGCACTAACCCATTTTTCAAGACAAGACAACAGAACCTACAACTAGCCACAGAAAATATGTAAACAGAAAGCTGTCACTGAGAAGTAAAAACTGACTGGGTATATAGTTTAATTTGGTTATCAGAATCTGAATCCTTCATGCATAGTCAAACATTGCTTTGAGCGCAAACATGGTTCCACCATCCGCATCTATCCTGGGCTGTTCTTTATATGTCCCTTAAGATGCTAAATCCTGTAAGTTCCCTCTCTTCAGCAAATCAGTGATTTGGACACAGACACAGCTTTAAAAGTTTTTTCTACGTGCCTTGAGGTACCAGCGCGGATTGTGATGGCGGTGATGCTGGGGCACATCGAGTGTCCCACAGGAGTGCGTGGGGGCCCTCCATGTGCTTGGTGACCCACTTCTGGATCTGCCAGACAGCACGCCCCCCCGCACCTCCCTGGCTCAGTGATCAGCCGCAGTGGGACCCTGGGTGCCCCCCACCCCGACCCAGGAGGCACCAGTCATTGAGCCTGGGGGGACGGGAGGTGGGGGGCCCAGTGTGCTCCCTGGCAGACCTAGAAGTGGATTGTAAGTGCTTCTGGTCCACTTCCAGGTCTGTTGCTGAGCGCGCTGGGGAGCCCCCCATGCTTCTGTAGGACACTCAACGTGCCCCAGCATCGCAGCATTCACGAGCCCCTGCTACCTAGAGGTATGTAGAAAAAACATTTAAAGCTGCCTCTGTATCTGAATCTCCAAATCTTTCTGAATGTCTCCGAATTGATTTGGAGAGATTAACGGGTCCTCTGATTTGATTCAGAGATTTGGCCACTGAATCGGGCCAAATTGCTGTTGAATCGAATAAGGGACCGAAGCTTCACACAGCCCTACTAGTTACTATACTTTCTCTTGGAGTGTCTCTCTTTAAATTCTAATCATTTATACTGTAAAGCTTGCCAGGGCAGGGACTGTCCATTATGTTACAACTAACACAGTGGGTCTTTCTAGACACTAAAATAAGGACTCTTAGTAACAATTATGAACAGCACACAGAAACTTAAATTTAGTCATATGAAAACATGCTGCGGAATGGACTTTCACAGGCCTACTGTACCACAGTCTTTGCAACTATTCTTAACAAATAAACTTAAATCTCAAGGACCATGCAAACTAACATGAAAGGAGATTGGCAAAAAACAGAGCAAACTGAAAAGGTAATGTTCATAAATCCTGTTTTGCTGTACCTGGATATTCTTAAACTTCTTAAAGCAAGTGCAACTGAATAACTGCAACAAATGCATTCAGCAAATTTGAAAGCTATTTTGCAAGGAAATTAAAACAAAAAAATAGAAAGCAATACTACACCAGTGAAACTTCGTGATCCTTCTCCAACAAGGAAATAACATGTTTTTGTTGTTGATGAGGCCTGTCTGTCTTTTGGGAAGGAAGCCTCTGTTCTGTAATTTTCCATCTTCTAAGGCTCATTTTTTCAGCTTTTTGCTCATACTTTTTTCTTCTATATACAGACAACACAGATGATTCTCTATGGAACACATGCCTTTGCTGCACTGTTGTCTGAGCTCTTTCTTTTTGCTTAAAGAAAGGAAACCATCAGTTATTCCACAAACCAACCACTTGTCTTCTGACTAGTTGATTTAACAGAAATTCTACCTGCTACCTTATCTCTTAACTTGTACATTATTAAAAAAATAACAAAACAAAACAAAACCACCATACCTCACTTTGGTGTGTAGACTATCTTCATTCCATGGTTTTAACTGTTTACTTCATAACAGAAAATGGCAATGCAAGTATTTAAATACTCACAGTTTTCTTTGCAGCTCCTGTGCTCTCTTCAGAGTGAACACTTGTATGTGGTTCTATTAAATGAGGCCTCTGTACGAAAAATAGATATATAACATAGGTATATAAAATGTAGGTGTTTACGGTCATGGATGCTTGCTACTAAATGAGACTGACTATACTTATCAACTTAAATGTGAACAGCTAACTTTAATATATGAGCTTAATATATACAATGTCTCCAATAGCATATCAGAAGGAACTATTAAGACAGAAATAAGTGGTAAGGAACTGTTTTAAACATTTCCTTTAAGTACTGTCCCCTCCTCCCTGTGTGAAAACCAGCCAACCTGGTCATCAATATACTTTGTACCTAATGGACAAATTAAGCAGTAATACCTTTTGATATAAATTTTAAGCCATAAGTTAGCTACATTTATATAAAAGTGAAATGTTAACTCTATTTACAAATACAAAACTATAAAAAATGTTTTAAAGTGCTAGAGTTGAAGTTGATTTCTAATGCTAAAGACATCTGAAGATATCACGATAGTGTTCAATGTAAAGATTAGTGACATTGTGGGTGAGTCCTACACATGATAGTACTTCGTTGTAGCAATGAGCTACAGAGATGAAGCATCCGCGGGTCTACATGTGACCAGCAGCTACTTTGCCGTAGTGAAGCGCTCCCTCAGTATAGCATGCCGTTACAGCAAAGTAGTTGCTAAAAATAACTGCGCACCGCATATATGGCACAGTATAGGTTGTTACTGAACCATGATTTAGCACTTTCAAAAGGAATTACTAAATCATGGCAGTTACAACATTGCCACAGCAATACGTGTAGACACGCCCAATAGGCACAACATTTTAGTTTGAAGGAAGCACAGTATTTCCAAGAGGTTGCCATTATGCTTTGAAACACTTATTTCAAGTTGAGCAAGTTTTCACGTTCAAGTTCCTGAAATTGTGATGTAAGGGTAAGTGTTAAAAAATGCACAATGAACAGCTGGGCTCTTGTCTGTCTGCTGGAGAGTCCTTAAAGATGTTAGTCACTCTGCAAGCCTCAAGGAAAGAGAAAAAAAGGGTCTCTAATATTAATACTGATTCTTTTCTGGATTTGATCATTTGAAACAAAGTGATAGCCTGAAGCTGTCATACTAAAGTTGTTAAACTTTTTTGGAAGTTATGCAGGATACACGTACAATTGGAGTGACATCTGAGATGCATTTGGGCAATCTACCAAACTTGCAACTTATCTGCTGGAGTTCTCCAAATGCATTTCCAGTTAAAAAAAATAAAGTGAGAGAGAAAGATGCATCATGATGAACATAGTTATAAGTTAACATTTTCAAAAGCATTTGACAAGTGATTGTAATCAAACATAAGGCAAACAAAAGGTCCAAGAAAGTATGATAATAAAGCTAGCTCAAGAACAAGAAAAACACTTTGTGGTTGGAAACTTTTCAATTTGTTAAAGATATGACTTGGCTCTTCTCACTTCCCACCTTCTTCAAGTTTAGATTTAGGAGCTGGTGAAAATCTGCTACAAACAAGAGTGGCACAAACAGAGCACGTCCTCAAAGCAAACACATCTGACATTGTCATGTTACATCCAAATACCTGTAATAGCACAGCAACAACATTTAAATTCTAAAGCTAAACTTCAACTTTGCTTTATGGCAACCACTCCATGATAAACTGAAGAACCTATGTACAATTCACAAATTAAGTCTAAGATTATGAACTTTCTGTATGTTTTGGCTTTTGTGATTATTTTACTGTATTCCTGCCTCATGCTCTTTGAGCTGGAAAGATAAGAAGGTGAAGGTCTGTCTGTGAATAGGATTGTTGTTAAAAATTACTGGCACTTGAAGAGATCTAACTCACAGACGAAGGTGGCTGCTTCCTAGGTCAAGCCAGTTTATCTACAGAGAGATAGGGACTTAAGGACTGGAAAACCCACAAAAAGGACAAAAAGATTAATGTCAGAACTGAGGGGTAAAAAACATGAAGTCTGAGAAACTGACAAGAGACTCAGAGAGGGACTCAAAGGGGGTAGCCATTGAAATGGCTAGCCCAGCGAACAGATGTTAACCATGGGAGTCACTCTGTGATTCTGAAGAGAAGCCTTGCCTGCAGGAGTTGAGCCAAGATAGGGAACCCAAGACCCCTGAAAAGATGCTCACCTGAATACCAACAAGAGCTCAAGAATGGTGAGGAAACTGATTGTTTCTGTAAAGTTGGTATCTATATACATCAATATAAGATTTCCTTGACTCTGGGCATGTCTACACATTCATTAATGCACTGTAGTTACTGAGTATTACATTTAGTATTTGTTTAGTCAACTAAATTAATGTGCAATAACCAGTGCTACTGTGCAATAGTGCCGGCACATGCCTTTTTCATGATGCTATTGCACAGTAGCCTAATAATACTGCACAGTAATGTATTAGCACTGTTTGTGTTGTGGCACGCTACTGCACAGTAAGCATCATGTGTAGATGCGCCCAGAGTGGGGAAGGGTGTATTTAGGGTACTGTGGTGTCTTGGCAGCTAGGACAGTGATAAGAGACTAAGCCCTAGAGACTATAGCAAAAAATTTAGCTACAGATAAAAAGGGACCTTAAAAA
>NW_017729032.1:257884523-257889644 GCF_001723915.1 Gavialis gangeticus | reverse complement strand
ATTTAGCTACAGATAAAAAAGGACCTTAAAAAGCCCAGAGGGCCAGCATGTACAGTGAAATTACAGCAGCCAGATGGTTGTTCAGCAGGGAGACTTCCACCAGGGCTGTGACCCTGTAAATGAATTAGGCAACTAACCTAGACACAAACTACTTACATTCCAGAAGATACTAAAAATAATACCACATAATGAAAAGTAAACGTAACTACTGTAGATGAATTAACAATTCATCTTCAGATAGAGAACTAATGTAAAGAGGCAAGCAACACCTGAAATTGTTTTTAGTCCACCAACACAGAGCATTTTGACTGTTTTTAATCATTATAGGTGATTGGCTGGACAATCACCTTGCTGGGGTCGTTTGACCCCAGTACTCTTTTCTGCCATGGCAGGGGGTCGGACTTGATGATCTGCTCAGGTCCCTTTTGACTTACTAAGTATGAAACTATGCAAGCAGCACCTTTATTGCAGCAGGGATAGTTATTCAAAGAAGACTATAAAATAAATGACAGAAAGAAGGAATGAGATAGCTTAAATATAGATGTGCTACTTTTAGATTATGGGCCCACCATCTGAAACCACTTCAGCAGAAGCTGAAAAACCCACGTATAAAGGAAACTCATAAAGTATTAGGGCAAAAGTTAAACAGTGTGAGAGGAAGCCATGTGTAGCTTTTCTGGAAGACAGGACTCAGATCTCTTCGGAGGATAGGACTGAAAGCACAATGAGCAAACCAAGACTTGGCATGTTTAACAGAGTGGCATTTTTGTTCCTAAAACACCATGAAAGGTAAGAATCACCAGATGCTGTTTCTAAGGTTTTACAAACGTTTTCTTGGAGTGCACTCTTCAGTATGAGAAATAAACAAGTTGTGTTTGTGACAGCTGTTCCTAACTGCAAGAATATATTCTTTGCCTTTCTAATTAAGTAAATTCTTCAGCAAAGTTACTTTCTAACATCCACACACTGGATGAGAATCCTGAAAAAGTGATGCATCTGTTTATCAGTTTTGGTCATCTCTTTTCAATGATCAGTATATATAATTCAAAAGAAATGTTTCAGTGTTAAGATATTAAGCCAGAATTAAATCAAATTTAATTAAACACTCCCAGCCCTATGTTTGCAGAATGACTTAATCCAAGGATGCCTCAATGCAGACTTAGAGCATGAGCTAGAGCTTTCCTAAAGACAACACCTTTATAGTCTAAAGAAAAGCTATAAGTAACAGGTCACCTGAGACTGCAAGTTTTCCAGCTTCTTTTGATGTCTCTGGATTGACTCTAAAAGGAGCTTTTCTTTGTCATTTGGTAACTGCGCTGGTTTGTTTAAAGTGCCCAAAGGGATGGAAGGTAAATGTTCTGGTCTATGACACCTACAATATGGTATTAATCAATACAAGAAAAATAATCAGTGGAAAGAAATACTATTCTTTTATTTTGTACAATCTGGCAAGGAATGATCTTTGATCCTTTAAAACAGACTACTCTCCAAAGGACTGTACAAGTGGCTTTGTCTTACACAATAGATCCATTTTCTGAATGCACTCCATATCACTCCTGTTAAATACAATGACAAACATAAGTGTTACTACCTACAACTCCCCTTTACTTGAGACAGCAAATACAAATAAGAGGAAGGGAGCTGGGTTCTCTTGTTTCTTGTGCATCCCAGTCACTTACACTGATGGATGACGGGCGTTCTAAGCTCACAGGCTTCACATTGGACCTATTTTTGTCCATCGTACCATGATTCTTATTTATTTCAAGCTTGACTGGGTCGAGTCATGGTAAAGCTTGGAATTCAGGAAGTTAGAAGTTGGGAAAAGACATTTATCTATATTGCGACTGTACAGAAATCACAGTGGAGAGGCCATTTTTACAGTGTTTTCCCAACAGATTTGAATCTTAATACATGAAACAGGTCCTGTCAGAAAAGGAGTTTACTACAATTAGTTTTTGTCCATCAAAAAGGTTCAAACCCTACTAGCAAGAAATCAAGATTCACACACATACAACACTGTTCTCTGCCAGACTGATTAATAGAGCACACTACTGGCTGGGACTACTTTGCTCACTAGCTCCTATTCACTTGTATAATATACTTTCATTATAGTGGAGCTATAAGAATTAAAATCATGTAACATAACAGAGAGCTTGGGTTTAAGAACTGATGTTGTTGGACAACATGCTCAAGCTACATAAAATAGTAGTAAACAGAATGGTTGCTAAACTTAAGGCTTCCCTTTTCTCAAATACCAAGATTTTCACTATGGAAGGGGCAAGGATGATAGTTGAATTCGACAGGACTATGTCCCCAATGACAGACATTTGAAACAACAGATTGGGTACACCTAACTGCTATATGATCAATCTTCCAGGTGAACTATCTAGAAATTCAGGTCTATCATAAAGCAGTGCCAAAAAGGCCAATTAATACACTAGCCATAGCTAGCAAAGTCTGATATATTTTCATTCATCTGCCTTTGTTTTCTAACCTAACAACCACAATTGTGAAGTTTCCCCAGAAAAAGGTGCCTTTTCAAATGCTTCTACAGCACATGTGCTTTACTATTTACTCCCAGGTAATTCTTTTGGCTTTAAATAAATGTCAACCTACATCAACGTGAGGACTTACTTGTTTTCCAGAGGGTTGGGGTTATATGTGCAGATCCAGATGCCACTGTGGTCTCCATTTTCAGCATCAGTGGAAGATGCGAGAATCCTCCATTTAAGGCAGATATCTAGAAAAATAATTGGAAAGTTGGAATAAAATGGTTTACTATATGTTAGAAAGCATGTATATACATGCATGGATATATATGTACGATGCACACCCTATTTATTATAATTATGCATCTTTTACTGGCTGTTATCACCTTTATCCACTAACCTATCACAGAACCTGTCAGAACATTACCAAACTATGAAAATGTCATGTAAACAAGTGCCATTAAACAACAACAACAACCTCAGCTGAAAAAAGCTTGTTTTCTATATTTCCCCAAACTTGAATTGCCCTAAGTACCAGGATGGATAAGGTTCAGTCCTGAACAAGCAACATGATTTGACGTGTGACAGCTTATGTTCCATCAGGGATAGAAATAGGAAACCTGCATGTCACACTACTTCTATTAGAACACAAAGGACTGAGCCCAAGTTCTATGGCACAAATCTCTGACCTTTAAATACAATACAAAATATAGAGCTAAAATTGACATAATTTATGAAAATGCATTTTAGATAATTTTTAGAGGTTTCTAAAATGCTTTGATTTTAATCTCTCTCCCTCCAAGGGTAATCCTGTTAGCTGGTCTTGCATTATCAAAGGAGATACAGCTATGGACAACTACTTCACTCCTTACTATTTTAGGTAGCTCATGCATATTGTCCAACAATATCAGCAAAGCAGTATCCCAACTGGTTAACAAACTATAGTTTTGGTGGTGAGCCCTGATTCCTTCAGGGCTGTCACTACTCCCTCTGTGGCACACTGTAGATTCTTTTTGGCACTAATCCAGGATGCAGGAGCAAGTCCTGTTTTTAATATTAATGAAAAGTGTGTATATCACGTGTGCAAAAGTACCTTAATGGAGAAAGACAGACATTTTTTCTGATGTTTTTACCCAGTATGAAACCTAACTATTTCTGAAATAAAACTCAAGTTTTTCTCCTTATGCTGCCTTTATTTTTTTTGAAGTCAAAAGCCAACTTAAATGTCATATTCCTTGCTCTCATTGTTATGACTAGCTGTTTCCTTCCTACTGACAGGCAGCTTAATAGAGGAAACACTTTATTTCGGTGACACTGATGTGGAAAAATCTATTTACTGGACTTTTTCCATCAAAAGTTTAATGAAAGTTTCTTTGATTCAAAAGATCTGAAGAAACAGAAATACTTACTAGGATGCTAAAGAAATAAACTTGTTTAATTATATTTTGATCAAATAAAACAATTTCACTCAGACTAAATTATTAAGGGCACAGCCAGTCATTTTTAAGATCAAATGTTGCCATAGGATGCTGGAAGCTTACAGAATGACTCATAAGAGTAATCAGAAAGGTTTTTCTCAAAAGTTACTATTGGTAGGAAAGGAACAATAACAACAACACCAGCACCACCACAAACTGTCCAATTTGAGATATGATCCCATATCGAGGTAGAACACAACCTGCCACGTCAGGAGCATATGTAGTTAGGGAAGAATGAAAAAACTTTAAAATGAACAGATAGTTTAAAATGAACATGATAGAAAATAAAAATAATTTTAAATAATTTTCAGTGAATTCACTTAAAGTGACAGTTAACTTAGGGCTAAAATGGCTATCTTAAAGCACCAAAGAAGCCTTTACAGGAGATCAAATAAAACATATAGAAAGAAAAGTAGACAGCTATAAAAGTTACCAGTTTCTTTTAGACACAGTGGTAAAATGAAACAAAAAAGCTGGTCAAGATCTTTGGAAGGAAGAAGCGGATGAAAGCACAGCAGTATACAGTGGAGAAAACTGGAACAAAGGTGCTTAACTTTAAAGAACTTCCTGTCTATATTATCCTGTATAATCACACATCTTTTTCTCCTTTATTTGTCCAATTATATAAACTCACCACACTGAACAATGGCAGGAACTTCCATTGCACGTTTTCTCCTATACTGAACTACATCCAAGGGTTTCTCAGACCATTTGTCACTTAGATATCCAAACTCATTCCAGAAGGAAACTACTCCTTTCTGACCTTAAAATATATATAAAAAAAATGTTCAACAGAAGATCATCTGTAATTTACATATAAAGTACTGTAACTAAGAGACAAGAAGCTATTCAAACGAATTCTTAAGTGTTCATGACAATGGTAGGAATAAGATGTGGCCTGAAAAAGTAACTCTGGGGACACAATTCACATTTGGAAATTATTTCCTTGAAATAAGCTGCATCTGACCCTTTAATCCCAACATCTGATCCTTACCTACCTACTTATGCTACAAGGGCTTCACTGAGGATAAATTTCATGTTTTTACTACAGCACAAAATAAAAGTTTACAGCATAATGGAGAAAAACTGCCGTTGTTAAAATCTTTTGAACTTCATTTCTACATGCTTAAATTAACTATGAGCCAGAGACTCTA
>NW_017729032.1:257876084-257879523 GCF_001723915.1 Gavialis gangeticus | reverse complement strand
TAATGGAGAAAAACTGCCGTTGTTAAAATCTTTTGAACTTCATTTCTACATGCTTAAATTAACTATGAGCCAGAAACTCTAGTGAAATTATTACTCAAAACATATTTAAGAAAATGCCCAGGTAAGTCAAATTAAGGATCATCTATAGTTATTCAGTGTATTGAAGAGATAAACAGCATTGTTTTTTTAGCCTTTGGCTTTATAAAGTCAACAAACACAGCTGTTCTTAAATATTAAAAACATTCAAAGACTGTAGGGAAAAAGATATTAATTTATATTAATGATTTAACAACCAGCATCAGTGCCCTCCAAGCTATCCCAATTTTTCATATATCAGACACCCCCGAATAAAACATCCACCATGCTTTTTCAAAGGCAGGATGAAGAAGAAGAAAAAAAGATGCTTCCATGAAAATAACAGTAAGTATTTTCACAGGGAAACCCCAGGCAGCTGTGGTAGGGAGGGAGAGATGGGGGAAGGAAAGTCCTGTGGCTGTTCTGTTAACCGCCTAGCTGCAGGACATGGCAGGTGATGCTGGTTGCCCATCTGGCTCAAGAAGACTGGCCGACAGCATTGGGTCCTCTGCTCTTCACATTTTCTTAAGACAATACCCAATTTCCAGTAGCTAATTTTTGGGAGGAAGTGAATGTTGTATGCAAGTATGGGCAATATTTTCTATCACGACTGCTAATTTATCACAAGACAACTCCAAGGCATATGCCATATTTAGAGAGAAGGCACAGAGTTAAAAATGTCCAGACCTAAAATTAGATTCCTAAATGTGTTACAGAGACATGCAAGATAGTGACACTGCTCTTAAATCAGTTAAATTCTACCTGAAGTCAGTGGTGCTCTTACTCATAAGAGATTACTTAAGCACTTTTGTAACATTTACCTTGGGCTAAAATACAGATTTAGAGGTCCAGCATTAGGCAACCTGATTTGAAAGTTTTGTTTAGGATCTCAATGGCTTCCTCCAGGGAACTGGATATCAGTGTTAAAACCAGGTTCCTACAAGAGCTACAAGCATGTATAGACTAATTTGAAAAATAAAATGTGCACTGGGCTGAAGAACTATTACAATTTTGAAGAATTGTTTCAATTTTTTTATTTTAATTAGTCATCTTGGAAAACTTGTTTTTATTTGTGGGCCCATCTTGGTACACTTAGATTTCCATGTTTTACTGTTAAATTAAAGTCTGGCTTTACAACTACTTCACCATTTCTTTAACAAAATTATAGATACATTTTTTAATGAACTCCTAAGAGCAGCTGCTTATTTTATTTATACAGGGAGTAAAAAAAAAAGTGGTGGGGAAGAAGAGGAAGGAGGAAAAGAGGGGCTAAGTCTCATTGCCATAATCAGTTTTAGCAAGTTTTATCATCTCTCAGTAAATGCTACACCCATGAACAGGGCCACCAGTTTCTCTAAACGGTGGCATTTCTTTCAAATGACTTGTGGATAGGAAAAACCCAACATAAATTCTGGTGCTGCATAGAAGGAAAGGTCAGCAAAAGGCTCCTCACAACCAGGAAGGCTGACACAGCCAAGCTCTTCCAACTTCCCCATCTCTTTTCTAAAAGTCAAATCTAAATCTCCCAGAAAGCTGTTGCTTAGTGTCACAAATGTATCTGTGGGGCACCCCTGGAACCCTGAGTTTCTCCCTGTTCTCCCAAAGAACAGACCAAAGTTTGCCCTGGGATAACTCCTTATCTCCATTAATCTGAGCTCCACTGCTCTTATATGGGACCTCACAGCTGTAGCAAACAAAACTCTGTGGGTTCTAGGTGGCTTCCTTTTGGGTTGAGAGAGAATTTGTACAACCCTCTGTCCAGAGAATGGGTTTGCGTAGAGCATCATTTGCCCAGAGATCACTCTTTACCACAGGTAATTGGTCAGGAGCCAAAACAATGAAAGGATCTGTTATACAGGAGAAAAGAATTATAAAAGAAAAACTGACTCTAAAATTGAAATAAGAACAGTAAGAATCTTACCTTCTCATCTGGCTACCACCTAGCCTACTGCAAGTTTGGCCAGTATTTCCATGGATCAGTCTTTCTCCTGATCCTGCCAGTTCCTCCACAGGAGACTTGGAGTCCTCCAAAGCCTGAGAAAATCTGAAGGCCTTGGCTACCTCACAGACTGCACTTAAAATTCCTCCAAGCCATCCCCTACATTAACAAATACTTGTGCCATGGCTTTATCTACAAGAAACTATAACTATTAGAGAGGCATGGCAATGACAAAATAAGTATGGCCAACAATTGCAAAAAAAATTAATGACAAGCAGCCATACTCAATGTATTGTTATGGAACCATAGCCCCCCACCTTGAGCCAGCCAGTGGAGCTCCTGACACTGTACTCGATGATTATTTTTATAAACCCTCCCCCTCAGTGCTAGGTAACTAATGATTCTTTCCTATGTAAAGAACAACTGATTCAAATATAAACAGGGAATTTATGCAATAGGGAGCCAAGTGAAATGGAGGCCTAAAATACAACAATAGGATTTGTTTTAGAATGCTTCCTTTGCTCACGAAGCCAGTGGTGTCTGAGACTTTTAGCTCATGGAAGGCAACATAGCCACATTATTTGAATGCAACAGGGAGGGTGTATGGCAGTGGAGGAATCACCGAAGTTAGTGGCCTCTGCTTCGTTTTGTACTTTGACAGTACCTAACTCCCACAGACAAATACTCTTCCTTCCTGGCCAGCTTCTCCAGGTGCCACACGACTCCTGATTTGATGCAATCCTTCTAATCCTTCTAGCTTATTTGGGAACCAAACAACCAAGCAAACAAACAGAACCCGTCATAAAACATGCAATCTTCATTTTGTCCCAAGTCAGCCTTCTGCCTCTTTCACGTATCCTTACGATTTCTCCTGGCACCAAATCATGTCATTTTATCTGCCTGTATTTTGTCAAGTGCTATGCAGGTCTGTTTTATTTATCAATATTAAAAAGCATTCATCAAGATCAACAAAAAGCTATTTCTCAGGCCTTGAGAAGAAATGAGAGACATCCTTATCCTTGCTGCTTGAATCGTGCAGAAAAATGTTGTTTTAGGGGCTGGAAACATAAGTTACCCTAAAAATAGAGTTGTTTACCATTGTTTATCACTTAGATTAAAGCTAACTGGAAACAGTGTGTCAGGATTTAAACTAGGCTCGTTGGGGGGAAGGGGAAGACTAGAGAAGAGGAAGCCTTGGACCGCTAAACCAAGGAGCACTCACAAGTACAGCCCAGCCTAGACCGACAAGCAGAACATATACACAGGTAAGCAACAGGGGCCAGGGCAATGCTGTGATTAGGGGGCCAGTGCACACATCCACAGGAGGCCTCAAATGCCTCTACACAAACACTGGTAGTATGGGAAACAAGCAGGAGGAACTTACCCTCCTGCTAGCACATGACTGGGCGGTGAATATCAAGGGCT
>NW_017729032.1:257874362-257875966 GCF_001723915.1 Gavialis gangeticus | reverse complement strand
TCTTCAAAAAAGGGAGGAAGGAGGACCCGGGGAACTATAGGCCAGTTAGTCTTACCTCGATCCTGGGTAAGCTTTTTGAGAGAATTATTCTGGCACATGTCCACGAGGGGCCAGCAGTGGGGATCATGCTTAGGGGCAACCAACATGGGCTCATTAGAGGCAGGTCCTGTCAGACCAACCTGGTGGCCTTCTACGACCAGGTCACCAAATCCTTAGATGCAGGGGTAGCAGTGTACATAGTCTTTCTGGACTTTCAGAAGGCCTTTGACACTGTCTCTCACCCTGTTCTCATTAAGAAACTGGGGGACTGTGCCCTACAGGACAACAACTTGATCTCAGCCATGCAGGACCCAAATGACTTACTTCAAGCTTGCTCCTAACCACCTTCAAAACAATAAGTGAGGAATGAAGCAACTATTCGTTTTTTTATTTTATGAGCACTTTAGTCCTTTTTTACCATTGGATATTGACTACCTCTGTGCAAATGAATTATTTTTCTTCTTCAAGGCAGGGTGATACCAGCAGTTGAAATATGTATGAAAAAGGAGGGGGATGGAATGAGGCTACACTTGTCCCAAAGGACCCAGGAAAGTGGGCATCTGAGACCACATTCATATTTTCAGTGAAGGGCAGAATTTGAACCTTTTGACAGGGGCATTCTCTCTGTAACCTATGTGTACATAATATCTCCAACACTATAGAAGCATCCCTTTAACATTTTAGCAAAAGGTAAAGGATGTCTGCTTTTTCAGAACATACAAGTGGCCCACATCACCTGATCTGTCTGATACTACTTTTAAATGTTTCTAGTAAAACAGCACACAGTTAGAAAGGTGGTGCCCTGAGGCAAGGCACTGTCTGATCATGAAAATCATGGATGGTTATGTGACAGTTGAACGTCCTATAAATGGTAACAGAGGGTGAAGGAGATTTGGGGTTGGAAAAGAGTGTGGCCATCTGAAGCAAGACATCTTGAGTTGTGAAACATTTCTTCAGTAGAAGAAAATGCCCTTTTTGAAGTGACAGGTTCATGGCTAGATTTATTTTCGGGCCAGTGCTACATTCAAACCATAGCATAATTATTCCAAGAACTTCTGTGGATATTAAAACAAACTATGAAACCCAATCTTTTATTTATGAGAAAGTTATCAAATAATTTTTTTTCATTACTTTCAAAACTGAGATATTATGCAGGAGATCAGTGTTTATTCACAATGCATATGCTTTGTAATGCACAAAAGCATTAATGAATTATGCAAAAAAGCAGATTACAATGTTGCTTAAAACGACAATGCTTGAACTTGGGCACACCAAGAGTCACAAGGAATTTGCATATATATGTGGAAGCAGGTTGTCTAGAACTGCACAAATGTAATATTTGCCTTGTTTTCCTCTTTCTTGAATAAGTGAACAGAAATTGCTTGTTTGATTTCACTAGTAATAAACCTTGAAGTTGATTTCCTTTGCCTTCCTCTGCTGAGTGTTGGGAAGGAGCAAATGCCAGCTACCTCATAGAATTCTTACAGCCCTTGCACCTTCTGCAACTAGATACCCATTTGAGTTTTCACTATGTCATGACAGCTCTGCTGTTTGTTAAGGCAGAC
>NW_017729032.1:257865442-257869362 GCF_001723915.1 Gavialis gangeticus | reverse complement strand
AGTTTTCACTATGTCATGACAGCTCTGCTGTTTGTTAAGGCAGATACTGCTTTCCACAAAATGAACTGGCTGACCAATGTGCAACTTCCACCAGATCCCAGGTTTAGCTTCTGAATAGCTAACATGCATTTTTATAGCCCTTCCACTCAAGAGATGTCAAAACATTTGACAACCTTTGCTTCTAGGTATACTCCCAGAGGCAGAGGCGAATGCATCAGAATAACTCGTTTACCTTTTCCCCCTCTATGTAAAAATTGTTTTTAGGATTGCCACTGCAACAGTTCTTAGCCCATATCTGTTCCCTGGGGTAACTTTCATTATAAAACTTATAGTTTGCCCCACTTCGAACTTAGTTGGTGTATTTGGTGAACTAACTGTGACAACTGCATATTTTATATATATATATACACATATATGTACACACACACACACACACACACACACACACACGTATATATCCATGTGTGCATTCATGTATGCACACAAACGCACACAAGAATTAACCCATAAAGACTTACTTATTCCTGTGTCCTTCCAGTACTGGAGCAGACAGTGCCTCATGGCTCTAAGCAAGCGGTTATATTCTTTAATGTTAACAAAAGCCTGCTTATTGTGTGTGGGCTCCATGGCTTCCAAGGGCATGTTGACCATCCCTACTGCACCAGCACCAAAACTAAAGGAACAAAAATCGAAGTATTTTAAATATGATGAATAAGATAACAATTTTCATTGCAGTTACCCATTAAACACTTTGGAAGTGGGAAGATATTATTAATGGAAAACTGTGGGTGTAGAATCTTGCCTGACTACAGTCACAGACAGAATGATCATTATATTACTTCCATTCAAATGAGTGCAGGATATACATCTCAGAAGTACTAGATTTTAAAATGCAAAGACAGATGACAAGGGAAAGAAATGGGATGGCAGAGTATAAAAAGAGGAGTGCTTATGTACCAGTAAACACTCAGAGAAGTGATCAGAAACTCTGAGTTGCAATAACAGAGTAAAAAAGAGTGAGTTGCTATAAAGATTATTTTGAGAACTGCAGACCCACATAGAGAACAATTTATTCCTCCCTTAATAAAGGCACTTAAATCTTCAGAATACTAATAATCCCCATCCTGGACATTCTTTGAAAGGAAATAATCACTCTGGGTATGAGATCTGGTTTTCAAAACTTATTTTGACATTCAGAATATCTAAAACTTTATTTCAAGTATGCAGTTTTAAAGCTGGCTCCTTAAAAAATATAAAATGCAAACATACCAAGAGTCTGGTTTTAGTTGAGGTCCCAACTTTTCATACATTTTGATCAACCGATTGTTGCTATAGATAAGCATTCCATCTTGACTTCTGTTCCCTATGTTTATGCCAAATATTAAATAGAGCTTCTTTGGCTTTCTCAGTTCTCTAAGACAGGAAAATGAGCAGGCAGTTAGTTTTATAGGTTTTGCCTTGTTTGTTTTTAAGTGTTTGCCAAATGCAAAGTAACGGCTACTGCTACCAGATTAGTACCTACAGATTCAACAGTTTAATTTATCAAGAATTATAAATGATAAAAAGTTGCAATCAATCACAAAAACATTTAAATATTTAAAGGTTGGCATGACCCTTAGATGCTGAAGTGAAGTCAGAATACTGCTGAG
The DNA here is from genome assembly GCF_001723915.1 of Gavialis gangeticus. NCBI lineage: Eukaryota > Metazoa > Chordata > Crocodylia > Gavialidae > Gavialis > Gavialis gangeticus. The sequence continues at coordinate 257,867,713 of NW_017729032.1, read as the reverse complement.
GGTGAATGTAATCTGCCTTTAATGCTTCCTTGACATTCACCACCTAGTTGCCAGTGGGGGGAAGGGGGAGATTTCCTGTTTAGAATTAAACAAGCCTTTTAATCAACTGCAGCTGAGACATGCTGATCTAATACACTGCAACGAAAGCACTGCTTACTCAGCTCCAAATTAAGACTAGAGCCATTGCTATGAAGACATTAATGATAATCAATAAAAACAGCTTAGTATATTTTTCACTACATTTGAAAAGTATTTACCAAGTTAACTTGGTACCTGATTTTGTTTCCTAAATATTTTTTTAATTACCTTATTGCAATCATCGTCAACAGCTTTTCACACCACAAGCAAATAAAAAGGGCAATTCCTTCCTTGTGTAATTTTATTTACATATTTGCAGGCTGCAATATCCACTGTCTCTTGCAGATGAAAGGATGCCAATTGTTTGTGTCTATATTCTTCACGTTTCCTTTCTCCAGATACTGGAGAAATACCATTTGGTTGCAGAACTTTCTAGAGGGAGCTTAGTGACCCTCAGTATGAACAAGGAGAATAAACTAACATAAAGCATATTTTTGGAAATAGCATTGGGAGTGGAAATTTTGAACACTACTCTGAGAACTACTACATGATCATTAACTGCTCACCACTACTTGTATACTACAGTGCTCATCATGATCAGAAGACAAGCTTTCTACATTTAAAGGGCTACAAGAAGCCCATATACAGCCATGTAATTACAATTTCAAGAAGCATAGGGATGCCTCCCTTGAAGCAGGCCTTCACATAAGCCAGACAGTGTATATTGTTACCCAAGTAGCCTCACTCTGTCAGGGATTTCAATACCTAAAATTGTTACTTTCAGAGAAACTATTAAGTATTAGGTAATACTCATTTCATCTGTTGGATAGCATGAAAAATATAACAAGCATTTAGACAAATTAGAGAAGAAAATTCTCTTCTGTAAGATTTAACAAAATTTAAATGCCAAGAAAATGATCCTCCACAGGATTGGTTAAAAAAATTTCAGAAAAGAATAAAATATTGAAACACTTACAATAATTTAGAAGCACCATGAAAGAAGAAAGAGTAGATACAACTTAAGAAAACATCATGCAAGAATCAGCCTATAGATCATGCCTGGATTCACAACAGAGTTAAATCACTTATCCTAAAATTCTGCTTAAATATGTTCATATCTTGCCTTTGTTTCACTTCAAGCTTCTCATGCATTCTTTTTGCATTTTCTAGAGCATCCTGTAATGCAAGATGAGCAGGCTTTTCCATTTGGGGGGAAAGAGGAGGAAAAGGTTACTTTTCATTCATGTAATGCCCTAAGTATAAACTTCACTTGTTTTTGAAAAGTCAAATATGGCCTTCCAGTGATTGCAAGCCTTCCAATGGGTGCAAGACTTGACTTGAGCAACTCAGAGGCAAATCATAAAATGTCATTGTGGGGGCACAAGACTGGAGGACCAATTAAAGGAATATTTCTACATTTTTTAACGAGTATTGTGTGTACAAATATAAGGCATTATTATTGCTTTTGAAGTTAATGGGGAGTATCTTAAAACATTTTCTTGGAGGAGGAACTTAAGTTGATACTAATACAACTAGGCATTATATCTTTTTAAAATTTCTCATCATCAGTAAATATGTACTTAACAGAAAAATAGTACAGTTGATTTCTTTTGCTGCTTAATATTATTACTAGGCTACATTTCAGAGGGCTTTTATTAAGGGTGTTCCTAGCCTATATTTTTGAACAATGACATTAAAAGGAAGCCACCCTGGTTGATTTTCCACACTAATACCTGCAGTCCAATGAAATGCAGGTTGCTATGGAGCACCAGCTATAAAAAGCAACATTTCTGAAACCATTACACAAATGCTGTCTTTGCTACAGTACCTCATTGTCTTCATGCAAAAAGAATTCTTCCAGATGTTTTAATTGACACTCAGCTTCTTTTACAGCTTGTTCAGCTAGAAAGCATATGCAAAAAAAATGCTTAAAGTAAGGCTCAAAGATGTTATAGATATTTACTTCAAAAGAAAGAAAAAAACAACTTTATTCAGTATTCAGTGAATTACATAATAAGTTGTAACTATCAAAAGCAAAGATTCTTAACAAGGGTGCTTCAGCACCCTGGGATGCCTTGAGACAAGGCAAACATGATTCACAAGATAAATCCAGATATTTCTAATACAAAGTCAATGCAATATGTATTTAACAACAGTGTTAAAACATGTTGGAATCTTTCTGAGTTCTCTGCA
>NW_017729032.1:257853734-257860442 GCF_001723915.1 Gavialis gangeticus | reverse complement strand
TACACAAATGCTGTCTTTGCTACAGTACCTCATTGTCTTCATGCAAAAATAATTCTTCCAGATGTTTTAATTGACACTCAGCTTCTTTTACAGCTTGTTCAGCTAGAAAGCATATGCAAAAAAAATGCTTAAAGTAAGGCTCAAAGATGTTATAGATATTTACTTCAAAAGAAAGAAAAAAACAACTTTATTCAGTATTCAGTGAATTACATAATAAGTTGTAACTATCAAAAGCAAAGATTCTTAACAAGGGTGCTTCAGCACCCTGGGATGCCTTGAGACAAGGCAAACATGATTCACAAGATAAATCCAGATATTTCTAATACAAAGTCAATGCAATATGTATTTAACAACAGTGTTAAAACATGTTGGAATCTTTCTGAGTTCTCTGCAATAGAAGAACTGCTCTGTTCTTCAGTAGCCAAAAAATAAGTGAAGACTAAGAGCTGGCATTTTCTGAGCAGTGTTCACAAAGGTTGAGAACCACTTATCTAAGGTGAAAGGTTGCACATTCTGCAGTTGTGAGGAACTGAGCATTATCTGTCTACTGAAATCCAGGAGATCAAAAAAGCACTTATTCAATGACTCCTGAATGCCATAAGGAAGCAGTGTTCCTTGTAATTTACTTGGGGACTAATATAGCAAACCAGTGCTAAGTCTATAGAAGATTTGGGATGTAGGTCTTGGGACATGTCAGTCATCTTCTAAGCAGGAGAAATTCTATAAATGTACACTGAGCTCCAAATTTTAGTCATACTTCATAAACAGGCAATAACCAAAATGTTTAAAGCATCCTTATTGGACTTTAGTGTTGGGCTGCATTTTCATTCATTCATTTTCCTATACAACCACAATCCAATTGGAACACAATGATTCAATGATCTGAACTACTGAAATCAGATGAAGAAAACAAGGCAGGAAAGAAGGCTAGGGCCAGCCTATCTGGTTTCCTGCCAGCTGGCAAGAAACCTGGGCTTCCACACTCTGCAGCTACCTCAGTAGCTGTCTCTCAGGTCAAAATATGCAAGCAGCCCAGGGAACAGGCCAAAAAAATGCTTCCCTTTGTTGGTCCTTCCAAAATAGATTTTTACAAGTTTTGGAAAGAATTTTTTTCAAAATTGTTTATGGAAGGAAAATCCCCTTTTACAGGCTCCTCTGACCATTCTTGGGTGTGCTTCCATAAAAGCTGAGAGCCCCTTCAGAAGGACCAAATGGTAAGACTAGGATCTACACTTGTGCATGTATGTTCTGGTGGTCTCCACACATAAAGAAGAAAAGATGCATGTCAACCAACGCTAATTTTAGACCCTGACAGTTGGCCCTGCATTACCCTCTCCTTGCTCGCCTCCTGATTATCTATTCCAAGAGCTATCTTCCACGCCCACTGGCAAGATGCCTCTTCAGCATCTTTATCTTCTTTAATTAAAGCTCTACAGTCAATCTGCTAAGGCAATTCATATTCCCACCCCTTTGGTACAGAATATAACAGCAGTGGCGGGGGTGTTCTGAGAGCTTAGCTAAGGTTTGTAAGCTTTTCAAAAGTTTGAAGTGCTACAAAGGTGTTACTGCTTTTTATTTACAAACAAAACTGAATATTAGCCTAGCTAAATGAGAAGTCTGTAAGTAAAAGGCAATGTAATAAATAATGGCACAGTAAATAGGAGAACTTAGTATATTACATACCAATCTTCAGGTCTTTTTTTGCCTTTTCTATTTCATTCTGTGCAATAGCTTTAAAGGAGGATGTCAAGTATGGATACATCCTATTAAGAAAGAACAGCACCATCAGTATCAGCTGAATTTTCAAAGAATGCTCTTTAAAAATATGTGCAGGTGGCCACAGCAAGAATAAATATTCCAACACACAAACTATGTAATATGCTACCATCACTTTGATTCATTTACCTTTTCTAATATTAGTATTACCTTGACTCTAATAAGTAGTCACTCCCTATATGTTAACACATACTTCACAAATTGTTGAAGAATTGCCACAAAAGCCATGTAGAACCTAACTTCTTTTCACCTTTGAAATATGTTTAAAGGAAAGGCTGATGCTCTCTTACCATTGACAGCACTGAAGAAAGGACTTTATAAAGTCAGCCTCCAGGCTACCTAGATTGAATATGTTTATACATATTAACATAACTATACCAGAAATATTGGTTGCCCAGTTGCCCATACAAATAGATCAATTCAAATTAATTAAACTACCCAATGGATTAAGAGCAGTTGGATTTGACATTATTGGGTTAATATTTTCTACAAAAGGAAACATGTCGTTTCAGGGAATAATTATTCCACATGTCAAAAAAAACAGGAGAGCTTTTATAACAGCAGAATAATAAAGTCTGTTACTCTAAATGCACCTCACCCTTCTTGAATGCTTCACCTTAAACTCAGTGAAAGGATTTTAACAGTTCTTTAATTTGCCAAAGAAAGGGCTATAACTAAAACTGACAAACATATTAAAAAAATGTAAAGTTTCAGACAAATCTCTTAGGACAGATATAGGCATTGCACTTGTACCAGTATAAGTGACCACAAACAGGTTTATACCTGTAACAGAACAGAAGTTTAGGACACATAAACTGTTTAAAAATGGTGGAACCTAGTTTAAGATTTGCACCCCCTTCCTCAAAAGGTGAATATGTGTGCTCTCATATTGATATGTGTTCTTTCACTACCGTTCTAAACTATGCCACTTACAGAAAACTGCACAACTAAGGTCAATTCTGCCTCAGGCTTTTTGAATGTCTGTACCTAGCCTTAATGTTTAAGTGCCTTGCAATCCTTTTGATTTCAGTTGAACTGCTCAAGGGAGGACAGGTGTCAGTTAGATAACATAGGATAAGAAGTGGAGCCAGAACTGTCCTGAATTTAAGAAAAAAAAATAGAAAGTCTGTCATCTTTAATATTAATTTTGATAGACTATAATTACTTTTATGGGAGGTTTTTCTTTCTGTTTTTTTGAGATGATACTAAAATGGGAAAGCATTGACATTAAGGAATGATTTAAAATGATGGGACAATGCTCAAGTGATGCTGCAAACACTTGATGAGAGAATCTCATTATTATGTTCTTTTTAATTACTGATGAATTTTTCTGAGGATCTGTGAAAATGACCAGAGATGTGTATTTATGTATTAATACTCTGTTATTTAAAAAGAATAAATTGATGGTGTGATGTGAAAGCCATCTATGAATTTGAAAAATAGCAATTGTCACTGGATTTGTTAGAATTCTGAGCTAGAAAAACAAGTAGTGAGTAGGTTTTGTGAATTCCTCATTATCCTGAAGAATCTGGATGAAACTGCATGATACAAATTTAGCCATACAATTAAAACAAGTAAAAATAACTCTATTTCATTTGAACATCTCTTCTGAATCCCAAATTTGAGGTTAATATATGATTTATGATCTAGCATGTACCTGAAGGCAAACATCCAAGTGGTACACCTACACTTTTAAAGTTACTCTGTTAGGGTTTTTTTTTCTGTTTCTGACCAAAGAACTTGAGACTCTTTTGGCAACACAATGCACTGAAAATGCAAAAGTGCTAGAATCCTTTGTATGGATAAGGAAGTTAAGACCATTAGCTCTTGAATAACGTAAAAGTTTTAGACAGGTGTTGTGGCTCCACCTATTGAGCTTTGGAGGAAGAATCACAGGGGGTGCAATTAAGTCCCCATAACCCATTTCTTAATGAAAATGTGTGAGGGATGTTAGGAAAAGGAGGATAGAAATTACTCAAATGTATTTGTCATGTCAAATTTCTTTCACACTAAACAAATAAATGAAAGTAAGAAGAGACTCCTACACAAGAACCTTCAGAACTACTGTCAAATGTACCAACCTACATAAATACTAGGTGGCAGGCGTACTAGCTGTACCTAAAGAGACAACCTGTTGTGGAACAACCCAAAGAAGATATGAAATGAATGCAGATACACTTCTGGTAGGATGACTAACAAAGGCTGTCAGCTGGCCTGTGAGTTGATTTTGTCTGTACAAACTTCAATTTTGGATGCTGCAGTTGTGGTGGTTTTGGTGATGGAACAAGTGTTTCATCTTTTCAAAGCCTTATACAAAACTGGCACTTTATAAACCTTTGCAGCATTGTGCACACAACAAAGGGAAAAAAGGTTGGTTAACTAAATTTCACTAAAAGCTTAAAGAATATTTTGGGGATAAAGGCAAGCACTCTTTTATAGGAAATTAAATATGCAGCCAGGAGTACAAGAACAATTCCTTAATAATGCTACCAGAGTAGACATGAACAATAAAGTACTATTTCCTAGCTGCTATTCATAGGCATGCACCTCTTCTGTTCAAAAAACAGGTCACAGTCGTACATTTTAGTTACCCCTAAAACTTTAAAGTGAATGGCAGATCAAGTGAATACTTCCTGCTTATCAGGACTGTGGAGTTAAAGAGTTATTTACAGCTTGGAAATACTCTATCAAGGTTCATGAGAGGGGCTATGGCTTTTACTGTATTATTTGTTTGAAACATAGTCGTGTTGTTATAAGGTGTGCAACAGTTTACCAATAAAGCAACACATGGAAAGAAGGGTTAATAGGGTCTGTGATTGTAAATGATCTGCCTAAGTGCAGGACAAGACTAGAGGGATCCTCAGCATCAACAGGACTTGAACGGTCATGTTGATGTTTCAGATGGACTTGGTACTCGTCATTTGAAGGAGACACCCTGGAGGCCTCAGAGAGAGAGACTAAGATAAAGCACTAAAATGGATCAGTGGTGATGCATAGGGGGTGCACGTGCATCCCCTGAGAGTGCTGGTGCACCCCCTGACCAGCCACACTCGCAGCTTAGTTGATGGGCAGGGGGGGCAGGCAGAAGTGCCTGTTCCCCCCCTGCAAGTGCCAGCCGATCTCTGCAGCTGCTCCCAGAAGTGGCCACAGCCACTCCCAGAAGCAGCTGCAGTGATCGGCCACCATGGAACTAGCTGCTGGGGTACCCCCAGGCAGCATCGGCTGTGGGAAGAACCCCCTTGCTGGGTCAGCAGGATCAGCCATAGGGGCACCTCCCCCCTGGCTGGTGGGACTGGTCGCAGGGGGGCATGTGCCCCCCCTACTAAGGTGGCACCAGTTGCCCATGCAATAGATGAAACAGTAAAGATACAAGGTGGCAACTGAAACCAGGGGAGACCCCCAAAAAGGAGACCAGGTGAAGCCTTTGGAGCTTGGGAGCCAGGCAGAAGGGAAGAGAGAATAACTGAACTAACTATGGGATGCACAGGGCTATGCCAGCTGGACTTAGGACAGTGGGATTGCTTAACCCTTTGGAAGGGATGGGGTCTTCTTGTTCTGTGGCTTTTGCCCTAATGAACATCTTTATAAAGACAGACTATCTGCTTTGCTGCTTGGAACTTCAGGTTGCACATATTTCCCCCAAACAAAAGATAAAGCCCCTCTCTCAAGAGCTGAACTGGAACTTAACTCCTTGAGTCAGGGCCACAGACATTTAGGAAGTCAGGAACTGAAAGGCCAAAGTATCAGAGTAAGAACAAGCTAGGGTTTCCCCTGCATCCCAGCTCTAGAACCTATGCTTGGGTTGGCTTCAGGAAGCATTCACAGAGACTAGACAAAGATGCAGCCATCCTGAGCAAGCATTCCATTTTGGGAGCTTTGGGAGCTAAGAGCAAGATTTTGTTCAGACCACCAAAGTAGGAAAATCTTAATATAAATATTAATATTGGATCTTACATACCACAGGAGAGGTTCCAAGCAGTCAATAAAAGCTGTTTGTGGTCTTTATTTATTTATTTTTTTGCCTTTTAACCTGCCCTCTGCGAGGGCACAGAAAACAACTTCTCTGTCCTGTCAGATTGTTGGGAAGCAGACAAAAAGTCATAGAGAGAAATGGACTGTGCTAGCAGAAATGGTGCAACAACTTCTGCCCAAGGAGCCAGTCAGCAGAGAAGCAACACCCTTCATGTCCACGTTTGGGGAATAGAGGCTAATGGCAAATGTACCATGAGAACCTGTAACACCTTCCTTAGAACTGTAGGCCCATCCTGCCAGGTGACCTCTGCCTTAGTGTTTTCCACCCACAACACTTAGAGACTTAATGTTTTGTTCTGGTCTAAGTAGGCAATTGGCTTGAGGCCACAACTGATTTACAGCAGAGGAGTGAAACAAATACTACAGTGCTTCCTGTTTACATTAAAGGCTCAATTTGCACCATTTCGTGCCAGCCAATCTATCTGGTCACTCCACCCCCCACATTTATTCCGAACTATTGAAAATGGGTCTGGGGTAGGGTTGCCATGCTTCCAGGTCCAAGAAAAAGGACATATTCATGTGGGGGTGGGTGGGGGGAAGGGCAGTGACATGCCAGTGCCCCGCCCCTGCCCATTCTGTTGCCCCTCACTACCAAGCCACAGGCCCCGCAGCCTTGCTGCTGCCCCTTACTCCTGACCCACTGACCTCAGCTGTGACAGCGCTCCTCACTCCCAAACTGCAGTTCCCTTCCCCCAAGGTTATGACTGGGCCAGAGTGCGGTGGCTCCAATTTATGCAGGTGGTGGCGGAGTGTGTCCAGCCCCAGCATGGGCTGGGGGGAAAAGGAGGGGAAGCTTGTGGCATCCCCTGTGCCCTGGGATAGGGCTGCAGCACCTTGCCAGGCAGCCTGGCCAAGGCTCCTCTCCCCCTTTCTTTCCCTCCCTCCCCTTTGCTTACTTGT
>NW_017729032.1:257853515-257853723 GCF_001723915.1 Gavialis gangeticus | reverse complement strand
GTCCTGACCAAATGCCACCAGTGGAGCAAAGCAAAATCCCGGACATTTGGTCAGATTTTAAAAAACCCGCCAAGACGGAGATCAGAGGGCTCAAAAAGAGGATATGCCTGGGGAAACCTGGATGTATAGTAACCCTAGTCTGGCGCCAACATACAAGATATTAGACTCAGGACTGGCTAGAATTATTCAAACTCCTTTCCTTTGTCTT
>NW_017729032.1:257846015-257848515 GCF_001723915.1 Gavialis gangeticus | reverse complement strand
TGGGGAAACCTGGATGTATAGTAACCCTAGTCTGGCGCCAACATACAAGATATTAGACTCAGGACTGGCTAGAATTATTCAAACTCCTTTCCTTTGTCTTCCAATTCAGCTCAGCTCTTTAAAAATGATTTGGAGAGAGAAACTAGTTACAGGCCATCGGGACTCCATTTTTTGAGCTTTGTGGCTGAAAGATGGAGCTATTAGAATAGAATAAATCTGCCAGGATTCCTTATAACATCAACTTCTCAATTTGTCATAAAATGTTACAATGTGACAGCACATTATAAGGACTGAAAGGATTCTGATTTCACCACAAAAAAACCCAGCAAGAGCAGTTACACTGTGTTAACAAAGGAAACTGACAGTTTGTACTTAAAATAGAACAAAGTCACAGAAGAGTCCATTAAAAATAACTGAGAAACAAGATAATGGGCTCAATAGTCAAAAGTGCTCAGATAAAGAGGGCTATGGAAATTGAATAAGCATAATACATATAAAGATAAAAAAACATTCAGAAACTGAAAGTGATTGAGAAAAAGTAGATATTTCCACTGACAGCACACATTTCTACAACAATGGGTATATTCACAGTACCTAGCTCCAGAAGGAACAATATTTGGGGATCTCCAAAACTGATTTTAATACTTATTTTACAGATGAAAAGACTTCAGCACAGATCCAAGAGCATGAACATTTAAGTTGTAGAAACCTTCAGTCAAAGTGGTACATATTGAGATATTCCAACACCCCCTGTCCAGAGTACCTCCTTTCTGAATACTGTAAAATATGGTTGACTGGGGATGTGAGTACATTTATAGAAATAAGAGTTTGATTAGGCAGATAATGGCATCTGCTGCTAAAAGCTGACATCCACCTTGCAGGTTAGTGGTCTTATTCTAGAATAACTTTCAACCCACAGCAGTATCCAATGTAGACTGATAAATTTTCCAAAATAAATCCTTCATAAAACCATTAATAGACAACTGCCTCATAGGTGGCACCAAAACAACCTACAGCAACAGCTTAGAATATGGAGTAAACAACCCCATTGTGTTTCACATCAGCTTGTTTCCCACTATTCCCCCTTAATAATTTACTCTATGCTCATCCCAAGCCATTCAAGGTTTAATCCCTATTGTATCCTTCTCTGACTCAATTTTCTGACTTTTTGAAGATGCATCTTACCCTCTGAAATCTGCCTTTTCCAACTGTGCCCCATTCAAATCTTTCCACAAACTGCTCAGCAAGTCATCAACATAAGTAGCATTCAACTCAGCTGAAAATTTTACAGGTTCCCAAGTACTTGGAGATTTAATTTATTTGATCCTAATGCTCTGTTGGGTGACTGAACTATTTTTAAGCATAGATTTTCACACTCTGCAGTGAGGGATCCATCCCTTCCCCTTGGCTGTGAGCTCAACAGATGAATAATGAAGAGCACAATTAAATGCTAGTTACTCTGGAAAGGAAATCATTACCTTTAATCCAAGTGCTATAATAGGGACATCTTGGAAAGGTTAATTGTTGAAGGAAAGCCCTATAGTAGGCTCAACAGGGTTGTAAAGCATAACTATAGGTAAAACACAAGCTATTAGAGAGAGATGGAGTATTGGAGAGTTAGACTAACTTCAGTGAATAAAAGCTCAAACCTACAGTCTGAGAAGCATGAACTGAAGTGCCAGATTCAATGACCTTCTCTTTCAGGATTAGTAAGATATCTAAATTTGACCCCTGCACTTTATTTAGCATATAATGATACAGTGATCACAAGGAAAGGAGAAACATATTCACAATTTTATTCAAAATTTTATGTTCAAATTTTGCAGCTAGCTGATTGCTTCAGGTTTGTATTGTACAGAACCAACAAAGTTCCATTAAATGCACAAAGATGACATCCAGTGATTCAAAGTCTGAAAAGGGGTGCCACAGTTGTAGTTCGGTGAGCTAGTCCAGGTCCATCGACGCAACAGAAATCCATGTCTGCCGCATTCTGTCCTAATTTCATTTACAGAAGAGCAAAGATGTCTAGGGGGATCAAAGCCAGCTGGTCTAATGGTGGGATTTGTAATGCTAATTTCTGTATTAGGGGGTGAACTGAACCACTCTTGAATTGAGCACTCCTGCAGTGCTCTCCCATATTGCATCCCTTTTGTAGTTACTTATATGAGTTTCCACGGTACGCAACAAAAAGGCGTTCTAAAAATGATGCTCTAGTAAGAGAATAGAAATAAATCATTTATGAAAGGCAGAGGTACATATTTTAAAGAGAGAACACACTTTCTCCTCAGGTGATCAACTTACTGGTGAACAAATGGATTACATTCTGGCAATTGTCACGTAGGGTAGGATGTTCAAAAGCACTTTATGATAGTCAAAAAATGCTTCATTTGGAGACCATCCCAGATTTCAGTGGGAGCATAGTGAGACCAGTGCTGATCACATCAGTAAAAATCCATCCTTAGTTTAGAAACATAAACTGTCATGAAGGACCAAGACAAGA
>NW_017729032.1:257818419-257841015 GCF_001723915.1 Gavialis gangeticus | reverse complement strand
GCATAGTGAGACCAGTGCTGATCACATCAGTAAAAATCCATCCTTAGTTTAGAAACATAAACTGTCATGAAGGACCAAGACAAGAAAATTGTTCTCAAGTTTATACATGCTGAAATTAAAGAGCCAAATAAACAAACAGGGACAGACAAAAGGCTCATAGGCCAATGCAGTAGAAATCTTCTGTTTCCATTAAGATGTGGCAATATATGTGTTTCAGCAGTACAGATAGCTTAGGAGGACTGGAAATCACATATACCCAATAACTTGACTGATATGACATTGAAGTAAGTCCCACCCCCATATGTCTTCCTACCAGAATCACTGGGTTAAATGCAAAGTGAGCTCAAACAGCATTAGCATGCAAAAATGCTCAAGAAGTGCTTGGGATGCCAAGTAAACTGGTGTATGGTAGTCCTAATACTGCTTGGAAACTGTAAGTCAGTGTTAAATAACATTTCATTTTAGATGTTAAAAATACAGCATGTTTTATCAAAACCTTAATATCCAGGTTGCAGTTTATAAAATCTAGTATGCTTCAGTAAGGTTTTTGTTTGTTTGGTTGGTTTTTGTTATCCATCTTCAAGATGACATAAGAAGTGTATTTGTTTGGTAACAGGCAGACAAGGTTATTGGTTTGATAATATATCTTTTACTGGATCAACAATAGAGTGGGGAGAAATTTATTATACAAGCTTTTGGACACAAATGCCTTTCCTCAGGTCTAGCTCAAATGAAGGATATTCTGTGCACCAAAGCTTGTCTAACTTCTCTTCCCACTATATAGTTTGTCCAATAAGAAGTAAGACCAGAGAAATCCTGATTCTCACCTATTCCTGAACCACCACGGCTACAACACTGCTTGAACACTATACCACAGGTGACCAATCATAAAGGCCTACCCATTCTAAAATAAGCTTTTTTGGTCCACAGACATGTATTAACAACTTTGCTAATAAATAAGTGAATGCTTCAGTTTGTACACCTTGCAGAAATCTATCCATTGACATCAGAAGGAGTTGGACTGGATCCCAAATTCAGTGACAATTTATTCAGGGCACTAACTGGGACATAAAAAGATTTGCTTTAGGAACATCTCCTTACAAAACCCATGGTAAAAAGTTTAGGAGTTTCTTAAAATGAATGGTGTAAGTGACCCATAGCCTTATACTTTATTTTTATATACCTTGAAGATATTCTAAGTGAAAGCCAAAAACCTTTTTAGGTGATTATATTATGTAGCACCTTCTTTGACCTGGGTTGTAGTCATACCAAGTGTTTTGTCACAGACGATTACCCTTTAGCAGGCCTGCCTGCCAACATGATTTGAACTTTCTTAAATTATAAGTCACCCTGACATCAAAATCAATTTCCCACCATGACAAAAATGTTTAGGCTTTCAAATGCATTGGTTTGAAAATTAAAAGATCTAAGAATACAATAGTAACAGAAGCCTACTCACCTGGGTCTGTAAAAGCAGTAAGGCAAGTATCGAGTTTCTACCTTCTTAGCCTGAATGAATATCTTCATCCTTGGGTCAAAATACAATACAGCTGTATAGGCTCTGAGTGACCATTTTTCTGGAAGGCTGTTATATCCCAAAATTTTAAAAAAAGTAAGAAACATTATTTTGAGGACAAAGAGCATGAACTCTATTAGGTGGGGAAAATGAGATGCATAATAAACTAAGGCAACATGCTCTCACCCAGAGTCATTAAACTAAAATATGGTGCATGCTGTAGAACACTTTTTGAAGATTTTCTCCAGATTAAGTTTGTCCGAACTTTGCCAATCAACTTCAATTTGTTCAAATACACTAGGCTTCAGCTGACAGAGTGAACACAACGCCAAGTGTATCCGGCTGAAAATGAGGTTCATAATGGGATGCTACTGCCAATGCAGAATGAAAATCTAGCTGAAAATAAGGATTTAATGCCACATAGTGGGCTCTTCAAGGACAGCTACGCCACTGAATCTGTCCTCCACAGCTCTTCCTGTTGTGATTTACTGGTTTCTCCACAGCTCTTCCTGTTGTGATTTGGGAAGGATTCTTACCCTGGAGGAGTAACTGGTATATGGGCCCCTAGGCTACACATAGTGTAGGATGAGAAGCAACCTTTTGACCAACTGCCTTTTGGGAACACAGGATGTAGCAGGAAGCCAACAAGAAGACAAGCTCCATTTCCTAGCAAAGGGCAGTGCAAAGTTGGGAGCCCAGGGCCACAAGTCAAGAAACAGCTCAGGGTCTAGGGAAGGATTTAATGAAGTACCACTCATGTAAGATACTAAAACAACTGAGACAATGCCGTACTCTAGCCAAAAAAAAATATTTACAACAAGGTTTTGAGGATGCTTTAGTAGTCTGGACAGCCCTCCTTGCTCCATACTGTTAAGTGTGATTGGTGTTTTTTGTCATCCTGCTCCACTCCCCAGCAGGGGCTGTAATCCTGCTGCTTCATCATCCTTTGACTTTCTGCTCACTTTTGCATGCAGTCAGGTTCTCTCTTTTTCCCACATGAAGCACTAAGGATAACTGAAGGAGGCATGCCCTACTTCTCTACTTAGAGATCTCTGGTGCTTGTGTACCAATTAGCCATTATTTTTCCAGTTACAAAGCTCAGGGCTTACAATATCAATCCTATTTCTGCTGTGCTCAGACAGAAGCACTGACTCTTCTACACTTTCCTCATGATTCTCTTTTCAAAGTGTCTGTTCCTTTTTTAGATCTACACATCCATCCTTTGCCTCCAGATCCTTTCCCCCTCTGACATAATTTCTAACGGAGCCCTTCAATTCAGTATCAGGATTTATTTATTGTTTCGGGTGCTCTCTCTCTCTCTGGTTTGCAGACTTTTTAACCCAAATACTACTCTTAATTATCTACATATGTTATAATGAAAGCTTCATCTATACTACTAACACTGGAGACTTCCTATGAAAAAAAATATTTTAAGTTAAATTATTCATTTTAATTAAAATGTGCTCACACTAATTTTCAGGATTACTTTTACTGCTGTCTGCCAAATGTACACATTAAATAGTTCTGTCTGCTAAAATAATTTTTATTTCACTTGCATTGAAAATGAAGTGTAATAAGAGATGCATTTTTAATTGTGACTAATCTAAATTGATTTAGTCCCAAGAACTCTCAAGTCTCTAAATTTTTAAGTAACTTTAAAAGTATTGCATCATTAATTTTTGTTTTACGTAAAGTGTGCAACAAAACAATGGACAAAAGATGAAAATCTGGTCATAAATACAAAAAAATAGCATTTGGAAATCAATTATATACATTTATTCAATTTTTTTCAGTCTGTGTTATGCATACTATTTACCCACAGATTACAGAAGGTAAACTTTTTTCAGTGACCCCCAAGTTTGTAGTATAACCCAATTACTATGAACTATCAACCCTGGGATTTTCAAAAAATTGCTTTTAATGATTGTCACTGCCCAAGAAATATTAGAAAAAAGAAAAGTAATCATCACGTTTGATCTTCCTTGTCTTAAAATACCAGCTGACACCTGGCTGACACTGTTGACTTAGTTAACTTTGCAGAAATTAACTGTAAATATTTTTTTGTGGTCTCCACACAGTGGATAGGTTGGAAACAGTCTGTCCTAAGTCAAGTATTCTCTAACTCCAGTGTGTATCTCTTGCTCTAGGAGTAGAAACCACTTTTTGTTATTATTTGTTGCTAGGACTGATTGACATTCCCTTGATGCCATAACCAAGCACCTGTGTGTAGCAAAGTAGCATGTCCATTCTTTAAAGCCTGAACAGAGGACAGAACATGTTTAGAGACTATACAGTCTGTCTTGTGGATTATCTATCCTTTTTTCTTATGCAAAGACTCAAGTCATCCATGCTATTTACCCAAATATGCCATATGTGCCTTTAGATCATGTGTTCTCCCAACAGCATTCACCCGCACTTCGCTTGTCCTATGGTCTTTCTTCTGAATAGGAATCCCTCTATTCTTTTTTCAAATCCAAATAAATTAACAGTTGGCCAATAAAATATTTTAGCGGTATATGGTATCAATTAAAGATATATAGTCTACACATCTAATCCAATAACATAGCTACTTAACACTTACTTGTCAGGAAGACCAGCAATAAGCATGTCTGTATTATTTGTTTTAATATCTAGCTCTGGCTCTCCATTCAGCATAAGCTTCAAGTTGTAAATAATTATTAAAGTTCCTGAAGAAAAACAAAAATATATACAACTTCTAAACCAAATATTTTAACGGATACTTTCAGGTGTTTCTTTCCATTTTAAAGATTGACAGTCAAGTCCAAACAGTATGCACAGAATCATAGGAAGCACTATCATTTCTGTGACCTCCTTTAATTTAAATAAAAAGGAAGGCAAATTGATATTCGCAGAACCCAATTCTAGAGGTCCTAAACCTAAGAAAGGTTTGGAGCAGGTCTTATTGTGTTGGTGTCCAATATTATTGTGGCAGGATGGCCAGTGGGCTCACTGGCAGCCCGGATTGTTAGCTTGAGCCTGAATTGCCTGGGATCCATTGGTGGAGGCAATTTTTCCTTCCCCACCAACCAGGGGAAGGCAGGAGGAAGACAGCCCTACCCTGACCCAGGGGTGAGGTGAAAGAGAGGATCTGAGAGGGAACTAACACCTTGGGCTTCCTCACTGGTCCATTCCCAATCTGGGGCAGAACCTCTAGAGGGAATAAAAGCTTGTGTACTGAGCACACGGGTTGCTTCTATGAGAGGGACGATGAAGATGAGGGCTGCAGAAGAGCTGGTAGAGCTGACCAGGGGGGCGGAGCCATTGCCCCAGAAGTGCCCTGAAGATGCCTCTGGCAAGGGAGAAGCAGCAGGCAGTTGCATCTCAGCTGCCATAGGAAGAAGGCAGCAATGGTGCATGGGACGATGCACAGAGGGTCTGGAGGACAGACGGGACCTCGACGGCTGCACAAGGCAGCGCAGGTCCCCAACCCTGCACGAGGAAGGAGCCCAGCCCCTTTGGTGGAGAGAGCTGTGCATGGGGCTTGGTGAGCTGAAGGGATGCCATGGCTGCATGATGCAGTGTGGGTCCCCAGCCCTGCATGAGGCAGGAGCCCTCAGTGCACAGGGCTGGTGGAGATGAAGGGGCCGCAGCAGCTGCACAGGGCAGTGCAGGTCCCCAACCTTGCACAAGGTGGAGCCCTCAGTGCACGAGTCAATGCACAGGGCTAGAAAGGATCTGGGAGAGCTGAACTGAAGGGACTGCTGTGGCTGCAGAGCCCTCAGTGTACAGACTGGTGCATAGAGCTGGAGAGCTGATGGGATTCCAGGACTGCATGAGGCAGCCTGGGTTCCTATACCTGCAAACGGCAGGGGTATCACAGTGCATGGATCAGTGCACGGAGCCAAAGCAGAACTGAAGGGACTCCATGGCTGCACAAGGCAGCGCGGGCCTGTATCCCTGCAGGAGGCAGAGACCAGTAGGCCCTAGTAGCTGCATGAGGTAGCTGGTGCTTTTCCACTGTGAGCAGCAGCTGGGTGAAGCCACGGGTCCCTGGCAAGGTGGGAGTTTTGACCAGCCCACCCAGAGAGAGATGAGCCAAATTCCAGCAGAGGGCCAAAGAGCCATGAGTGCCTGGGTAGGGGGATCAGGGCCCACATAGGGAAAGAGACAAAGGTCTCCACAGGGGAGGCGTGGCCGCAGTACTCGGGGGACGTTTTGTGTCCCTGGAGTCCAGCCAGTTCAGGGCCCATGGGGCAATTAATATAGTACTTTTGGGGTCACTTGTTTTCCCCTTGGTATTGCTCCTCTATGCAGGGTGATTATTGTGCCGTTGTTGATTTTGGATGGTAACTGTTAAGGTTTATGTAAATAGTTAAGGTTGCCTGGGTCCCTATGTATATATGTGGGAAGGGCCATAAGCAGTATCCTTTACTGTTATTTAAATTCAATATTGTATCGTAAGATATTTATGTATTGCCTTGTTCTATCGACTGTTGAGCTGCTAAAATGCTATGGAGAGTTTTGTGATTATTACTTTGAATTCAAGGGGTTGCTATGCCTGGGTATGGGTTTGTATTGCAGTATCATTATTCACGTATATTCTAATCGTTGTTGAGTTCTATTTAGTGAACCTCTGTTTAACCTGGTG
Source organism: Gavialis gangeticus (assembly GCF_001723915.1). Classification (NCBI taxonomy): domain Eukaryota; kingdom Metazoa; phylum Chordata; order Crocodylia; family Gavialidae; genus Gavialis; species Gavialis gangeticus. The sequence continues at coordinate 257,834,890 of NW_017729032.1, read as the reverse complement.
CCACTGTTATTTGTTTCCTCACCTGCAGCATGCGAGGCCTGGGAGTGAGGGGTTATACACCAATAAGAAGACCCCTTGGAGCCCAGGCATATATCAATAAAGCACCTCTGTTTGTTATATCCACTTATTCCTGTCCATGTATATGAGTAACAATATTTATTTGTCTTAAATGGCATAAATTTGTATATAGTTCTAGGATATATTTGTGTATATACTTAATAAGTTCTATGGGTTTTGTAAATGAAATTCTGTAAATAGCTAAATTTTACTGAATGACCACATTCTCTTCTCTGCTCTGTAAGTGGGGATGGCAGATTGGTCTAGGCCAAGCAGCCATGTTCTCAAGGCGCACACACGCACACCCCAAACATCCCTTCAATTGAATAGGAGGTACCAACTGCGTACCGCCAGGGTTACACTATATTATTAGATACAGATTAATACAGTCAGAAATAAGGAAAGGGAGAACAAAGAACTCACACTGAGGGAGAAAAAGTGATGATTTCAAGGAATCTGTCAAGTGAAATTAGAGTTAGCAAGAGACTCTTTCAGGTAGAACATGCTGCTAAGGAAAAGTCTCCTGCAAGTTTAGACTGTAAAAATATTCAGAAAATGCCAGTGAGAGAAGCAGAGGAGCACAGAGAAGAATGATTAAATGAGTGTAAAAAGACTGATCTTAAATTCACAGAATATTTAGGAATTATTTCTAGAAACTTTTTATTTATAATTTATCTATTTGATTTATATGCTGTCTCCCCCCAGTAAAGGCTCAGATTGGCTTGATGGCTTACCATAAAAAACATAGCTGAACCAGCACCAGGAAGGAGCTGCCTTCATGGCCCTGGTGCAGGAGGGCAGAGCAGGGCAGGGAGGCTCAGTGCTCCAGGGCCACCACCGCTGTTGGGAATGCCATGTTGCCATACCTGCCAAGGTGAGGCATCCCCTGCCTGCTGCCACACTGAAGGGGGCAGGAAAGGGGGGGCTGGGTGGTAGGCAAAACTCTGTGCTGCTGCCACAGCACTCCACTTTGGCAGCCATGGTGGCATGGTACTTGTGGGAGTGGTGGTGGCAGCACTGAGCCTCCCTGCCCTGCTCCACCCTCCTGCACTGCAGAGGTGGCTCCTGCCTGGTGCCAGTCCAGCCAGGTTGCAGCCCTGTACCCTGCTGTGGGCACAGAAGTCTGGGGGGTCACAAGCATTGTCTTGCAATGCACTCTCTATGGACCCAAAGCCCTCTGTGAGTGTGCATAGCAGCGGTGAGCTGCCACCCGCTCCTCCCCCTTGGGACAAGGTGCCCATGGCTTTGTCCTGCTCCCTGGCCAGCCCTGCAGCCGCACATTCCTGGCTTCTCCAGCCCTCGCCACTGCACTGGGAGGTTGGGCAGCACCCCCAGCCCTAGCTACTAACCATGCTCCACTCTCTCCCTCACTGTGCACACTCAGCATGAGCTGCTGCCACTGCCTCAGTCTCTCCACAAGTTGTGCCCCCCATGCCTCATCTGTGCCCCCCCTGCTCCTGCATGTGTCACTTATGCTCTCCACCATGCTGCTTGGCTGTATTGCCGGCCATGTGTACATGTACATGCACACATGCATGTGGCACTCCCTGCCTCTTATCACATTCCTCGCACTTGCCCCAGCCAAAGCAGCCCCTTGCAGGGTGAAACCCTGCCAACCTGTAAGGGGACCACGTCTTTAAAGGAGAAAAATTTGCGTTTTTCTACAGGCATGGACAACCTGGATCCCTGATAATAATCTAGCTTAACAAAATCATTAAAAAAGAACAGAACTGTATATGAATGCCCCATAGAAATGTGTTAAAAAAGCCAATCTAGTTTTTGTTTTGATATCAGATTGTTATGAGCATGCAAAAATTTCAATAGCTGACTCTTCAATAAATACTGAAAACCACACTGTATCCCCAGCTGAACTTCAGTATTTATGTATTTTTAAATTATTGTTCATGGCACCAATACAAATCCCATGATTAAAAAACAGGATAGTTTGGGAAGTTTACCGCTTTTCCCATAGATTGCATCAAATTGCTGCATCAATTCATCTTCGCTTGTGAAAGGGGAATATTTAAAGATGATTGACATCTGTACAGCAAATGTTGCAGCATCATGTAAAACAGGTTTTCTGGTACTTACTGACCATGAAGGGATTGGAACAATCACCTGCAAAAAATGCCATGAAAAATATTTTGGGTTATACTGAAAATTTTATATTTTAAAAGAGAGTCCAAATACTGGTCTCACAGAAGAGATGGGGGAGGCTTCTTGGAATGCTAGAGGACTGTGCTACAGCTTCTCTCAGAAGAGAAGGTGTATTGACATTTGCTCTTCCAGGAGAAACTCTCCTGTGAGTAATTTAAACCTGATTGTTTCTAGGTTATTTTTCTTCTAGAGTGGTCATTTTTGTTCTGGGAGAAAAATCCCAAACATCTGAACACTTGTGGTTTCTCCTGGGAAAGCAGCAATTCTTCCAGGAGAAACTGAATGTCTGTATGTGACCACCGAAAGTTACTAATTAAAACCAAACTGTGCTAAGAGAATTATAACTACACACATTATCAAATAGTAATTCATTTTTACTCTTTGAGGAAGAAGTCATGTGTGATATCTTCTATTATATCAGGTATTACAAACCATAGAGATACCAAACCAGTCTTTCTGCCAGATTTCTGACCTTCAGACATTTCTAGTAGGAGGTTTTATTTTAAAACATAAAGGGATTTATTCTCTTCTGTTAGCCAGGGGTACAGAAACCCCTTGCAAAGATGTCAGAGAAGAGCTCAGAAACATGTCTTTTCCTATTCCATCTGGAAGCAGTAAAATGAAGAGGCCATCTATTATTCTGCCACCTTGAAAAGACCCAAGACTAAGCCAAGCAATTTAGAAGGATAATTTGTTAGTGCCATATAACAGTAGAATGAGATAGGTTTAACATTTAAACAGAGCAGAAACTACTAGGATGACCATTTTGCCTTTAAATCCTCTCATCTGCTCCTCACTTTCAGAACTGTATACAGTTCTTCAACAGGGTGGGTAACCACACAAATCTCTATCTGTTCACTCAAATTCCACTTAGCTGTACAAACACCCCTTTAAGGTTAACAAGAAGTTAACATGTTAATAAGAAGATTCCCTAGTTAAAATAGTTTTTACTCTTATGCCCTTTTCTCCCTCCTTTTCTATAACTTTCATTTCTCTTCCTAATCAGTCCTATTCCTAGGTATTTATGGGTGCCTATAAATGAGCATGGAAGCTGCTCTGATGCACTGGATTAATGAAGTCTACTGTGTGTAGCAATTACCATGCTCTAGCAGCCTCCTACATCTTGTGTATCAGTGTCCCTGTTCTTAAAAATGGCCACCTAACCTCCACCTCCAACCCCTCCCCTCCATCTTCTCCCTCCCCCTGCAGGCAGGAGCTTCCCTTCCCACTCACAAGCTGTCCAGTCATACACCATCATGCTCAGTACCTCCACGTGGGGATCCCAGGTGGAGTGCCAGGATCCCCACAGAGGTGGAAGCACAAAGCTTGTCCAGTCCAACGGTGCATGACCTCTGAAAACCTGCTCATTCCGCCCACCAGCTTTCAGAGAGCCAGCCACAAGCCAGTAATAATTGTTTTTGGAACGACCCCACAGCCAGACAGAATGGCCTAGAAGGTTGGATCCCACCTGCAGGCTGTGTTTTGACTGCTTATCAGGTAAGTCTGCTGCATAAATATGAACTTCAGAGTTGAAATATCATTAAATGTAAATAGCGCTTAAGCAACTGGTAGAACTTCTGCCCAGTATTTTACTTGAGACTACTTTCAAGCTAGAAAAAAACAAGCAGACACATACCTCATCAAGGCCTTCTCTCTCACAGAATGTTTGAGAAAAGAGAACACATGTCATGGTATCTTCTTGCTTGGTAAATAATATGAAGTCTTTCCCTAGTCGCATAGATCCACTATAATGAAGTTAAAAAAGATGCTAGTATCACATAGTTTATTGTCAGACTAGCCAACAGAAGACACCAACAGCTGGCCCAATGGCCCTATTCTAACATGCTCAGAGTAATGTATTGCCTCTCATAGTCATGGGAGGATGGAACACAGGATAAACCAACTCTTGAAAAACTGGGAGATATTAAATAGTAAGGCTACTCATCTCCCACAGAATACTGAAAAGGGCAGCCACTTAACCAAAAAAGGCAGCCACATGTTGAAAGAAAATATTGGGGAGCCCCCCACACTCCTATGGGCTGCTCCATCTCAGCATTCGCGAGTTGCCTGGTACTTTGAGGTATGTAGAAAAAACATTTAAATCTGTGTCTATGTCTGAATTGTCAAATCTTTCCAAATCTCTCTGAATCGATTCAGAGGGTTCCGATTTGATTCGGAGAGATTAAAGGGTCTCCCGATTCGATTTGGAGATTTGGCCACTGAATCAGGCTGAATCTCCACTGAATCAAATCAGGGACTGAAGCTTTGCACAGCCCTAATAACAATATAATTATATCCATCTCTCTTAGAAAGACTCCCTAGGATACGCATGGGCAAGGACATATATGGGCTAGTCCCACACGGTAACCTTTTACTGGCCACAAAAAGCAGTGGACAATAGAACAGAGAAATTGATTTTTGTAAAATACAGCAGTGAGAACTGGACAACCACAAAACAGTGCATACTGAAAGTCTTATAAGGAACAATTCTACGTTAAACAGCAAATTTGATGATCAACCAGATTATTGTTATTAATCTCAATTCTTCCATTACTGAATGCCATTTCATTTTTAAATTCATAGAATCATAACAAATTAGGGTTGGAAGGGACCTCAGGAGGTCATCCAGTTCAATCTATTGCTCAAACCATAACCAGCCCCAAAAAGCCAAGCTTTTGTTTACTTGGGTCTTAAAAACCTGTAAAGATGGAGATTCCACAACCCTTCTGGGTAACCTGTTCCAGTTCTTTACTACCCACCTAGTAAGAAAGTTTTTCCTAATATGTACCCTAAACTTGCCTTGCTGCACCCTTGAGACCATTGCTCTTTGTTCTGTTGTCTGTGACCACTTAGGACAGTCTAGCTCCATCCTCTTCTGAATACCCCTTCAGGCAGTTGAAGGCTGTTACTAAATTCCCCTCAGCCTTCTCTTCTCCAGACTAAATAAGCCCAGTTCTCCTAGCCTCTCCTCAGAAGTTATGTTGCCCAGCCTTTTAATCATTTTCATTGCCCTCTACTGGACTTCCTCCAATTTGCTCACATCCATTTTGTAGTGGGGGCCCCAAATTAATCATTAGGTGTAGATTAAGTTTGTTAAGAAAAGAAAAACAACTATGCAAAACAGACAATCAAGAGATCAAGATTTAGATAGGACTCTTACGACTTAAGGCCATTGCCATAGCATCCAATCATCTTGGAGGCAGACTGCCGTTTAGAAGACTTTCCAAAATAAATGAGATGAGTAGCTTCCCCTGAAAGACAACATTTAAAAGTTATAGATACATACAGGGCATTTGCTAGATAACACTATAAACCTTAAAAAAAGAGAACATTTAAAAACCAATACAGCATTCACTTTGGGCTACTTTATCACATAACAAAGTATTTGTCAAGAGCCAACTTATGTTATTCACCATGGAGCAAGATATCTATCACAGTTCACCAGTTTCCCTACTCAGCTGATTCAAAATGAACATAGACAAACAACCCCTGTCCCTTGGATTCCAGCCACTGACAAAAGAATAATAATGGATTTGACAGACAAAGGGCCTAATCCAATAGCAAGTCTCAAAACTCTTTGCCTCCCCAGCTCAAGGGGCATTCTAGGGTCTTGAATCTGATGTTACACAATTAAAACAAAAATGTTGCACATTATTCTGTTTCTCTAGGTTCAATTTTTCTAAGCATCAGTATATTTAAAAAAAATGAATGAATTGATCTGAGCACCCATGCTCTCATTGTCTGTATTTTAATAAGGGAACTGAAGCATAAAAAACCAAACAGGTTTATCCAAAATTACATCAGACACCTGGCCAACTGTGAAATAAAATCCATCTTGTGATCCAGACTGTGTACTGCCACTGTCTATAGGTGAGTCCTTAAGATCTAGTACCTACTGACAGCTGCTGGAGGTAGCAAGGAATTTTCTCTCCTGGCAATGAAAGCTGGCATGTCAGATGTCATTCAAAGAATTAGACAGTAAAGCTCTCTTCCACGAAAGCCTGATGTTCTCATTCTGGGAACAGCTTATTTTCAGCACACATCAACCTAGGTTACAAGATGCCGGCTTTGTGTCATCTATTTCACATCATGTGATAACCTCCATGATAACAAATGCACTAAAATAGCTTTTTATTGACAAAGCTGCTAGGATACCTAAAAGAAAGATACAGTCATTGTTAAAGAAGCAAGAGCCACATGTTAGAAAATAGTTTTTAAAATAGTAGGAATTCCCCTCAGTGCAGTGGAGTATTTTATCTGCAAAGTTCTGAGCCATTAGCAGCAACACTGGTTAGGCAGCATTACCACACTGTAATACCCCTATGTCTCTTGTAAAATACAACAGCAAAACATATAGAATCATACTGTGTAGTCTTTGAGCCAATGAAAGTTTGCTCAGTAAAGGTCCCTTGTAAGCAAGGATCCTGTTTTTTTCTGATAAATAACCCCCTAAATTTTCTGATTAAAAAAACCTAAAATCCACATTTTTTCTGTGATTAAATGAAACACCACTATATATATAGGGCTTAACATTTTATCGATATATTTACAATTTTAAAGCAATATGGAAGCTTACCAATGCCTTGATAATTATCATAAAATGCATTCTAAACACTTACACATCTTGGCATTTAGTTTTGTTTTCTTTATCATGGAAAATCAGAGCCCTCCCTTTCCTTGTCTTAGTTATGAATGTCTCACAAGCACACTTGTATCTGTTCTTCCTGGTACACATTTTGGTCCCCTAAATATATTCTTAGCACTTGACAAGCCATAGTGCCAGGAGCACAATGCTGTTTTACAGATTCAGTTCATCAACTGCTATTTTCACTTTTCTATATGTGCCTATGACATACACTAAAGCTTGCCTTAAATTACTATTCAAGGCAACAGAACAGTACAATATTTGTTGCTTAGAAATGTGGTGTTTAGGGGAAAACTAAATTTTCATGGAAACTATAAAAGGAATGATTATGTTGTTACATTTTCAGCTCACGTTTTATCCCGAAAGGACCCAGAGGGCTTTGTGAAGAGACTGGTATGCATAACCAGCCAGGATTGCATTGAGAACTAATGAAATGCAGCCTCTAGGGTAGAATCAGATCAGTCTTACAAGTTTAAGGCATGATGTGAAGAATGCCGTGTCTAACATACACTTGAGGGGAATCTTAGGGAGGCAAAATTAGCAGAGTAATGAATCTGACCAGGACGTTGTGATGTTTTACTTAGGGCAGGTCTCTGTAACCAGTCCACTGCGATGATACACGGCCACTCCGGAACGTGTTTCTGGATCCAATATGGAGCCAATGTGAAGGGCTTGGATGCTTTACTTAGGGCAGGTCTCATCAAGGTGTGTCATGTTGCGTGTGGGGTTTTTTAAGCAGAGAATTAATAGTTAATACTGTGCCTTGGAACTCTCAAAGCTTTTAGACATGTAGTGGTGCTTATGCTGAAAAAGCAAGGCAAATATATTTTTGTAATCATCAGTATAACATTTTCCATTTCATTTCACCATGAAAAAACTTGCAGTCATTTTAGGCACAGCTTAAAAAACACTAGGATTAATTTACTCTGCCAGCAAAAATAATTAAAACAGTAAAGCACACTTGTAAGTTAAGTGCATGTCTCATTTTAACTAATGACTCCATATATACAGATCAGCTTGGTATTTTATTAGTTTATAGAACATTCCCTTTAACAACCAGTTCAGCATCTACAAAACTAACTTACTAGGGTTCATGCCGCATCCATCATCCAGAAAACACAACATAAATCCCCCTTGCAGCTGGTCATTATCTACTAAAAGAAAGAAGAAAAAAAAGCACTTGGTAATAAATACTGAACTTGGTTGGCTGGGTATTGATACCCAACGCTCACAAAAGTCATCCTTCATCAGCAAGTAGCAGATTTGATAAAATGACAAACCACTATTTTACTGTGCCTCCGATTTGCTATAATTTAGAACCATTAGCTAAGTACAAATATTCTCCACATGTTCCAGGCTGCACAGAGAAACAATGCATCAGGATATCACTTTCCAACCTAATATGGCTTCAAGAAGAAATATACAACCCTGGTCTCTGTTCAGGATCTCATGTGGAGGTCCCAGGGTCAAGGGGAATGAATAACATCATGGAAAAAATATAAATGAATGGGTAGAAGTATGCCAGCAACAGAGATCTCAGCACTGCATGAAAAAGCAGTGGTTTTCAGTTAGTCAGAAGCTTGTTGAGGTAAAGAGATTAGGTCAGATGTGCTCTAGCTTCTAGGAGGGATTAGCTGCCAGAACAACACAACTGTATGTGAGAATTCAGCTTTATGGAATAGAGTTCTCATCATAATAAAAGGGAAGATAGAGAAGAAATGTCACTTGGGTTTTTTTAACCACTCTTCAGGAGGTCTGTTCTATGCCGAGAGAAAAAACTAAAACCTGCTTTTACAGTAAAGGTTAAAAACTGCTCACTTTATTTATTTATGCTACTGGGGACTATGCTTAAAGATACAGAAGCAACATACAACATTTTATATCCTTTCAGTTCAAACCAGCAACTAGGACAGGTCAAATAGGCTTCTAGAAAGGTAAAATCAGTTTCCACAGTTAAACAGAAATACTAACTACATACAGTATTTCAAATTCCTTGAGAGCACAAAGGCAGACACCTACAATGGGACAGTCTTAGAGTAACAATCTCTTAATATTCCTTTACCTCCCAATTGTTGTCACCCCCATGTACTCACCAGTAAATATATCAAGTCGGGTGGCTCCTGCATCTCTGAAAATAAACCATACAAAATTATGGACAAAACATGAAGTCAAGGAATAGACCAGACCAATCAGTATCCCTTAAATAAAAGTTTAACTGGTCTTTGAAATGAGCAAGACTACATATATGTTTTTAATACACTTGTATCCTCCTAAGCAGGGATGTCAAAGTGGTGTGGGATTGGTCCGTGGGCAAGAATAGATCCATGGACCAGCCCTGCAGGCTGGACAGCAGGACTGCATCACTGTAGCCAGTCCAGGGTGATGATGCACGGCCACTCAGGAACGTGCTTCTGGATCCAATACAGAGCTGATGTGTGCTGCAGTGCAAGCTGTGTGCACCACAGTCCTGTAGTGGATGCCATGGGTGGCACATCCCACATATTGCCTATGTGTCAACTCCAACACCCACAGGCAGCACTAAAGGCTGTATGTTACAGCTCCATGGCTGTACCCAGGTCACAGGCTGCATCTTTGATACCCCTGCCGTAACAGAAAACGACAAACTAGGACTGAGGGCTAACAAAGCTGAACCCTTACCTAAGTGGCCTGTATGTTCCCCCTACCCCTCCTACCCTTTTTGCTTTGTCTTTAGATTACAAACCTTTTTTTTTTTTAAATTTGTGTACAGCACTCTACACCAGTGGTCTCCAAAGTGGGGTGCGCACATCCCAGGGGGTGCGCAAGACGATCCATTGGGGTGCGGGAAGAAAATATTAGAACTTCTATTTAGATGTATATTTATATAAATATACATATATTGGGGGTGTGTGCTCAAAAATTTTTACTGATGGGGTGCACGATCAAAAAAGTTTGGAGACCACTGCTCTACACAATGGAGACAGTTCTGATGGGTCCTTCGGGAATACAAATACTACTGTCAATAACACATCCCATACCAAGCTATGGATAAGTCTTTCATTAAGCACGGAAGATGCAGTAACCCAACAAAGTTTTCAAATCACCGTAGTAACCCACAGAGTAATACATTATCTCCTGCTTCAGTGTGGTTATTTATATGTAGTACATATAAACTATAATTTTAAGTTAAGTTTATGCAGCACCATTCATCTTAGAGCTATTTACAAAGGGCATATTTGAAAATTAGTTCAGGGTCACTGTCATCAGTCACCTCCGAGATGAAATGCATAGCACTTATTTATCAGCAGACCACACTAAACTACTTTGAATAAGTATTCAAAGTTGCTGCACCTGCAACTGAAACCAAAGGCTAAAAACAGATTCCTTCAAATGGAATGAACGCAAACACATCACTTTTTCCTTTAGAGCCAAATCTGGGAGGGGAGGAATGGGGGGGAGGGGAAAAATACATAAAATTTGTGTGTTCAGTGAGAGATGAAGGAAAAAAGTCTCCATAAACATGCCCTTACTCACTTGCTGTGCTCCAAAAGGAAGGCATCTCCTGAATAAATTGATAGCACCTCACTAACACTGGAGGTAACACAGAGAGTGGGAAAGAGCCCTTAACTCATGCCTTTGCAAAAAGCCATAGATTTCACTTTAACAAAGTAATCTACAGAACTAGAATAAGAACATTCCTATGGAAAAGATGTGATTTAAACTTCAAAGCCATTTGTATCCATTTGTAGCAAGCTAAGAGGGTGCTGAAGGACCCACAGCAGATGGAGCTGACCAAGAGCATGGAATCCTGTATGTCCTTCACAAGCCTTACAGAACTGTCTTTCAAGCAATCCTTTGCCAAAAAAATTTACTTTGACTGCAAGTCCTTAATGCAATATCTGTTTACTACAATCCTCCAGGAAGCATGATGAGCACTGGCTTTTAGCCAAACCATTTAGTTCACATGCATATTAGAGAAAGCTGTCATGTCAGTAGCGAAGGTTGATATCAAAAGAGACAATACGAGGATTAGGAGGTAGAAAGCATTTGAATGAAAGCTACTGAATATTTCAAGAGAAAAAAGATGCCAAGAGTGCTAGTGATGCATGAGGAAGGTCAGGAAGCTTGAACATGCCAGGGACAGTTAAAAAGAAAGCAATCATATATTCCAGATGTTTATATACAGCACACATGATTTTCATATTGCTGTCTGTGACAACTTTGTTGAAGGCACCTCAGGGACCCATCCAAGGTTTCTTCTGGGACATGTCTACACCACAGAGAACAGGGCATGATCTGATACAGAGTGCTTCAGAGGCTGGTATTTTGTTAATTGCCCACTTTTATTAACACCCAAGAACCACTGACCTGGAAGAAATTCCACATCTCAGACTAAAATGGTTAATGACAGATTTGAGAGAGGGGCTTAATTTGACACAGGCTGATTTCTGGTCACAGTTACCTCTTCCTATTTGACCCTCTAATGAAGTGATAAAGCAGTATTTGTCACAAACCTTGCCATTGCAATTCTCTGTCATTGGACATAAGATCATCATGTAGGAGACATTTGCCAATAAATATATATATTACTAAAGTATCACAAGTGTTTAATAGCACAGGGAAGAGGCAATATTAGCCAAATCATTTTTTTCTGTACTGTTCCCAATTCTGAAGTGCAATGCAGTGTAAAAATCCCTCTCTAATTGTTCAACTGTATATAGCAGTTCTCTCAATCTGTGACACATGACATATCAATGGGCAAAGTATCACTATCATCTTCTACTTCTCAAGAGGAATTTAAGAGAGATTTAATAAAGCTTCATAGTGGAAATGGTACCAGAACACATTTGCTCACATGGAAGATCAGAAAGCATTAAAATCTTCCTCCATTAGCTCCATCAATAAGCAAGATACATTTTGTGACATGCATTTGCTGACTTGACACATGACTTGATCCATTAACTTGCAAAATTTATCAGAAATGTCTCAGTTTTTACCTGGTAGTTTTACTGCAAACATTGAAAAGGAAACTGGAAATATTTTTTTCAGCTAGAAGCAGTCATTTATGGACCTTCTGGCTGCATCCAGATGGGCATGGTGCCACATATCACTAATTCCATTGATGTCTGCACTGCAAGGGTTGCAAAGTAGTTCAGAGGCTTTTTCTGACCCCAACAAACCTGCCAAAAAAAATCACAGAGTGGCGCACGTGGCGACAGTGTGCACCACCCAAGGCCAGAGCCTGGCTGGCCAGAGTTGTGCTCCACTCTTCTTCCCTCTCACTGTCCAACCACTCAGAGGATTTAATCACAAGCCAGTACTAAGCCATGCATACAGTGAGGTTTACATAATAGCACTGCAGTAAAATTCATTTTAAACAGACTTAGCAACATGTACTTGGCTTTTTAAATCTACTATGCAGCCCTTCAAAAGCTGAAAACAGTGCCCATGGTTGTGAATATTAAGTACCATTCTTGCTTTGCAGAATCAGTCCCTTCATGATCCCAATCATCGGAAGAATTAACAAGTTTAATATGTCACAATAAAGACCCCGGATATTTCAAGTCTAGCTCTACAAGATGCTGAATAACCTCAGATTCCATTTACTGTAACATGGAATCAAAGGCACTTGGTATCTCTTGTTTAGTACCTTAAAACGCTTCCAATCAATGAAGAAAAAGTAACATTGAAGGGGTGGGGGGCAGGGAGAAGCTTTTTTCACACACTACCATCTACCATGGCACAGTTTTATGACACAAAAGCACTTTTGTTTTTGTCTGTTTGTTACTACTACTTGCAACAATGGAAAACATCTTCCCGGCTCTCACTGACAGAAACAACCAGGCTGTTAATTTTATCCCATGAGTAACAAAATAAGAATACTTGGATTCTTCAAGCAAAATATTTACCGGGCATTGTCAATCAGTTCAGCAATCGCTCCAAAAAGGAAGTCATGCGTAGTGCTAAAACAGACATGAAAAATGGTTAAAACTAGAAGCAGTTAGTGATAGCAAATCAAGCACTAGCACGTAAAGTAATGCAAGTTGTACAGTAGACGCCAGGTAGTTCTTAGGGCTGAGTTTCATAGGCCCAGTGAAGGATGAGATTTGGGAACTAATCAGGGATATATCCAGCAAACAGCTGTGTGGGACTGGGGAGATGCTCAGAAAGGTTGCTGAAGCTTTTACTCCAAAGCATATTGCTGTGAAGATCAGCTGCCTAGGACCACTGCTGAGCACCAGTTGATCAGAGAAGTGGTGCCCTTCAAAGTAAAAGCTGCAGCAAGCAGCTGCCTGGCTTATACTTGACTTGGCAACCTTCTGCAAATTAAGTGGTTTGCAAACCACCTTGATACAGGCATGATTTGAGTCCTACTGTAGATTCAGCTCTAGGCAACAACATTCAAAATATGATAAAGGAAGTTTTGCCCTGAAATTCAAATACTCATCTACAATTGTGAAGGATTAAGGTTTAAGACATTTAAACCTTGAACTTCTGGGTCAACCTGCATTTTAAACCCCTATTAAAACTTCATATTCTTTTGTTATAACATGCTTCACACAACCATAGTGAAGTAGTGGCAGTATTTGGTACCGAGATTCCCCCCCGCCCACCAACTTTGCTATGCATAGTGGCACACACACAGTCTGTTATTTTAACATATAAAGTTTGATAGGAAAAGAAAGCTAATTTCAACTTGACGCTGTAGCAAGCAGCAGGACAAGCTTCCAACAAGCCAGAGCTACGCAGATATCCACGTTTTTCTATCAATGAAACTAAATCTGCTCTTTGACTAGTGCAACAAACTCCACTGCTAGAGGATTTACTCCAATTTACTACAGTAGTAAGATTTTAAACCAGCCCTTATCTTCCCAGAACTCAGGATCAGTTCATTCTGCATTCAACTACAGCAGGTGCCTGAAGGATTGGAGCTAGATTAACAGACAGTGTCAAGGGCAGGTGACTTTCTCTACAGAATACTCAATGGCATTAAATACACTTGGACTGTAAGTCACAGCAACACAGCAATAGCTGCTAATTCCGACTGCTTCTTGTGAGAACCCCAATGGTGCTGTTCATGTTACTTTTGTCAGACTTTACATCTTAAAACCCTATTTCCAAGTTTTAAAACATGGCTATAAAAAGAATAGAGGCTAAAGCCTAAATCCCGAATCTTATGCTCTCTGTGCAGTCTTTTCATACTCTTTAGTCTAATGCCTGAAAAAGCATGTGAGATTAGGTAAAGTATTGCTTATTTGTACAGCGCATCTCAAAAACTGCTGTGCTACCTTAAGGAAACTTGACAGCAACATAAAAAACACTGTGTTTTAGCCTGCTTTTTTACAGGAGAAATAATTGCTCTGCATCCTCACTCGCAAAGAATTTATTTCATGGTAAAAGTAATCATTTGGGTTTCTCTTCAGTAGACTAATTGTACTTGGCATTTTCTAGCACCTGTAGAGCTGCACCAATGCTAGAAGTAGTATAAGGGCGCAACTGCACAGAAATTTTTAGGCCACTTGAGTTACAAGAGGGCTTGTTTCACTGCTGGCACAAAGATAGGAAAACACATGCACAGAATATTATGGAAGCAGTTCTAATCTCCCATCAACATTAGCATTTTTACTTCAGGCCACCGTGGCAGCAGACTTGAGTATTGCATTAGACTGGCTTCCAGCATCCCCAGTTGATACCTATAGCTCAGCAAGGTTAGGAAACTTTGGTTAAGACAGCAACAGGCAGTCTACACTAGTGCCCGTTGCTTTATTACCAACCCCAGATTTACAACAGAATGTTACAAGTGGTAGATTTTAAACAAATATATCCCATGTAGTATTTTATTTATTTGAATTACAAGCCACCCTATCCAATGCAGCCTCCAGGGAGGCTTACAATAAACCTTCAAGCTGTGAAATAAAAAACAGGCTCCCCAAACATCCCAAACCACTTAAAAAGTCCACGTCACCGCCCCCACAGACATATGCTCTACTTAAAAATAGATGGAGAATGATCAAATCCCAAGACACTGTATGTTTCTTCCCCCCCCCCCAAAAAAAAACAACAACTCAACTTCTTCAGCTTTACATACAGACCATTATATTTTTAACCTGACTCTGGCGTAGCTACATTCCAGGGGACTTGACACAGGACTGGGGCTTGGATAATTATGGCTTCACTACTGATTTAGATGTCAACTTGATGTATTGCTCTTGGATTAAGTCACTTCAGCACTCAGATGTTCAAGCCTGCACAGTTCTCATTGTTTAAAATTCAAGTTGCAGATTTTCCTCAAGATTAAAACAACCAAATAGGAACCAAACTGGGGAGATCAATTAAGCTGGCAAAAGGAGGGGAAAACAGAAACCTTCACCTCTCTGAGATGATGAAATGAAAGCATATCTATCTTCCTAAAATCCGCAAATGGGAGAAGGCTTTATAAAGCAGCAGCCATTACAGCTTGCTGGTAGCAAACAGGGGGAAATCAACAGTGGTCTTCTCACATTTGCTGTATATATTTTTATCCATGTCTCCAGGCTTGGAATCACAGAAACGTAGGGCTGGGAGGGACCTTGGCAGGTTACCTGGTCTTGAGGATATTCAGGGGTGGGGTTGGTTGGTTTTAAAAACTGCAAGCTCCCCTTTTGTGAGTGAGGTGGGTAGCCTACCCCAGCACTTCTCAATGCTTTTAAGCTCCAGATGCCTTTCCCTAGACTCCAGGTGCCCTTCCAAAAGCCCCTTGGAAAACACCAGCTCTTTGTTTCCATTCTTTTTCTGGCTACAGAAAAAATGAGAGTGCAGGTTTTACCCCTGTGCCAAAGACTGCCCCCCCCCCAAAACAAAACAAAACACAGTGTGGCTGCCTGCATTTAATGCCACAGGTTCCCATGTGAAATCCTTGGTTTCTTAAACAAGATGCCAGCACGCGCAGCAGCACTACCATGCCCTGGTGCCTCATACCACCCCTGAAAGGACATTCAGGAGCATCAGGGCTTTGCAATACCCCTGAACACATCTCCAGCTAAATCAGGGCTTTGTGACACCCTGAAAGGATCTCCAGAAGCACCAAAGCTTCATAGGACCCCATAAAAGATCTCCAGGAGAACTGGGGCCTTGTAGCACCCCATAAAGGATCTCCAGGAGAACTGGGGCTTTGCAACATCCCTGAAAGCATCTCCAGCTGCATTGCGGCTTTGGTGACACCCTGAAAGGATCTCCAGGAGCATCGGGGCTTTGAGATGCCCCTGAAAGCATCTCCAGCTGAATTGGGGCATCGTGACACCCTAAAAGGATCTCCAAGAGCATCAGGCCTTTCAGATACCCCTGAAAGGCTGTCCAGGAGAATCGGGGCTTCCTAGCACCCCAGTAAAGGATCTCCAGGAGAAGCAGTGCTCTGCAACGCCACTGAACAGACCCCCAGAAGAACAGGGGCTTCGGGACAGCTCCGAAAAGCTCCCCAGGCGCCGCAGGACTGAGCATTAGAGCCCAAGGGCCGGGGAGGATCGGGACCGGGCGCTGCCACAGCTCTGGGAGCCACATGCGCACCCCCGGGCGCCGCCAACCCGACCCCTGCACTCACGCGTTGGCGCGCAAATACTCCAGGCGCAGGTGCGCGCGGCACAGCGCCCCGTACCG
>NW_017729032.1:257809215-257813419 GCF_001723915.1 Gavialis gangeticus | reverse complement strand
GGAGGGGGAGGCCGCCGCACGCGGCTCGCAGTGCTGAAGCAGCTCGGGGAGGGCAAGCAGCGGGACTCTTGGCCGCACGCTGCTCTTGTGGGGGAGCACACGGGGAAAGGTTCCTCTCGCCTTGCACTAAAGACTTGCAAGGGGCTTGCAGGAGCACCCAGACACAACCACAGCGCCAAGGCCATTTTCATTCAGATTGAGGGATGACCCTCGATTTTCACAGTTGCCTGAGCGGGGTCCCAGCCCGCATTTGTAGAGAGGGGTCGCACTTCCCAAATGGGACTCCAGGCTGCCAACTTTTGAAGTGTCCAACTTGAAATGGCACCCAGTTTCTGGCGTGCCCATCCTTTGAAAAACAGGCCCCGCTCTTAAGGAGACTGTCCTTGCACTGATAAAAGTAGTTTGTTAATGCATTATTTCTCTACCAATCTTCTTCCGCTTGTAAGTGCCGCAGGGCAGATTCTGGCACGATGCCCCGCCTCCGACTCATGGCCAGGCTGTGAGGCAATCCTCCTTCCAGCTTGGTCTACCGGGCAGTGCACACAATGCTCTTGTTCCAGGCTGTCACTGCTCTGCTCTGTCTCCCTTATTTCTATTGTCACTCTCTTGTGTGTAACAATCACTCAGTCCAACCCATCACTGAAACTACTGTGAGATGGTAGCAGATACGCATCTTGTCCAAGGGGCTGGCTACTTTACCTGGCCCATTTTATTTGACTTCGCCCCTGTCTAGGGCTCTGAACTGCTACACAATTCCTGGACCACTTGTTATTTCAAACCCTCTGGATCCATAGTCTATGTCTGGAGGCTTGAGCTTTCTTCTTATTTCTCCATCAGCCTACATACCCTCTGCCTCTGGCCTCCTTCCTCCACTAGGAGCTGTCCAGCATGCCAAAACAGATCTTCACCTTCTGGCTTCCCAGTCCACTATGACCCTCATTTGCTGATTCTGTCCTTTGATCAACAGGAGTGAATAAACCTACAAACTGGTCAACAGTTGCCCTGACACAAATTAGAGCAAGAGTGGAGCAGGAACAGAAACTGTGATGGGCTGGGGAAGGAGACTAGGATGAAAGGCCTGAAGAGTGGAGATTTAGGACTGCCACTGGAAGAAGGAGGCAGGGAAAGAGAGAGGACTGAGGCAGGGATGGGACAAAAAAGGGTCAGATTAAAACATGATAGTAAAAAACTCTTAAAACTCTTTGAAAGTAAAGATAGATCAGAGCTAGAAAGGTGATAGACTTTCTAGCTCTGGTATTGTTTCTCCACTCAGTCAGATGACAACCGGGGATACCTTCTCCCTTTCTCGTGATACCTCCCCATCACACACTCCTCATCCAGAACATACATTCTGGATGTTACCAAAATAAGAGGCATTAAATGATACATTTTGACTCCCACAGTTTTCTTGGTACTTCCTGAGCATACATGATTATCTGAGCCCTTTACTTGACAGATCCTCATAGCAAGCAGCAATCTAATTCAGAATCAAGAGAAGGCAGGTCAGGCTTCCATGCTGTAGCAGGCTGCCCTTTCTTCCAACCATGAATCAGCTAAGACCTCTATAATATATTACACAGCTCTAAACAGCAATATCTTAAGACCAGCAGTCTGCCCAGTCCATGCCTTGTTGCTCTTTACAGCTAGCAGAAGACCACCCTATTTAGGGATTTCTTGATTCAGGGTTTTTAAACATACCTCTGAGTGTTACCTGAACAAGATACAGTACAAACTGTAGAGCCTTATTTCTTACAAATTTCCACTAGTTGGAATGCATTGGAAGTGCTTTTCCAATTAGGCAAACAAGGACTATCAAAAGCTATAACTGAAGTAAATTAAAACTGAATATATGAGAAAGTAAGTATATGAACATGAGAAAGTAAAAATCTATAAAATGAAACCACAGGCAATTTCACCATGATAAAGTACTTCATGATACAACAGCAACTTATTTCTGCAAGGAAGATGCTTTTACAGGATACCTTGCATCTGAAGCAAGAACCAGTACTAGTCCTGTTGATTAGCATCCACGCTAAGGTATTATATTAGCATTTGCTTAGATTTGATGTACTATGTAGACATCCACACCCCCACCCTTAAAATAAAGCACAGAAATACATTGTTTCATGTACCGTGTTGAAAATCCAACAATGTATATCAACCATTTTAAACATGTTGAAGATTGATTCTAAGGAACTGCCATGTTCACATCAAGAAAAACCTGATTGCTACCACTAACACCACTTGTGTCCACATACAAGTCTCTACTTCAAGTTAGGTAAGTGATTTTTGCTAAAACTAGTTATACCTGTTGTTAACTGGAGCTTGAGTGTTACTAATGGTAAAGTCCTTCAACACAGTCCCCAAATTGCTGCCCAGGAGGATTTATGAAACAATTCCTATGGTCTTTTGATGAGAAGTTGTGACTGTAGGATATAAGTTTGTGGCAATATTCAGAACTCACCTTACATATAGCTCCCTACACCTTTCCAGCTCTGATAGACTTTCTAACTGGTATTGTTTCTCCACTCAGTCAGATGACAACTGGGGATACCTTCTCTAGCTTGTAGCTAGCTGGTTGATTGTTTAGCTCTCATGCCAGCAGAACAAAGGCTTTCAGATCAATAACCTCAAGTCAGCACACTTCTGCTGACCTATCACTGAAACTGTAAGGAGGGGAAAAAAGTCAAACCACCTGGTCAGTCAGTGCCAAGACAAAGTCAAATGTCTGAATATAGTATTTACTAGGTGGAGGATCACAAGTCCTAGTCCGGAGGAAACACAGAGTTCACTATGCTACTACAGTTCAAACACCCCAGGCATGGAGATGGCCTAGAAGAGCATGGCCAGCCCCATAGGGAGCAGCTGGCAAGTGACTGAGGGCCATGAAGATGATCCAATTCCAAAGCTGTCACTGGTCTCAGTGGTCTCAAGTAAAGCACAACATTAGCTCCTTCCCAGGACTTACAGCCACTTAGCTCTCACCCAAGATTCTGGGGAAGAGATGGACGAACAGAGCAGAAAAGGAAGTCAAAATTCTTAAATGTCCCAAGAAATAAGACCACTGCAAAGCTTCTAGGGATGTCAAGTCACAAGCACTTAGAAGTCTCTGGAATCCCATTATTTTGGCTGCCTCTGAGGGACAGAAATGGAAAGGCACAACTTCATTGCCTGGTTGCTGCCATGTCTACTTCAGCAGCCTGTTTATGTTGCCTTTAATTTGCTCTAATATCCTGGACTTATATACCAGAAGTACTCTTAAAGCAGGATTTTTCAATGTCTTTCCAGTTTCTAGGCATCCTCAGTTCCCCACACCTCCTTCTGTAGATAATCATTCTCCTTCAGTCACTATGGAGACAGAACCTAATACTCTGAATTTTTCAAATATGTTACCTGTTTCCATTTAAGAATCCTTTAAATTAGATTATCCCACTATCCTATACCTATATCCCACTGTACTGCAAGATATTTTATTGGTGTAAGAGGAGACATTCACATTGTGGGTATACCTAATAACTTATTTAAATATACCAACAAAATAGACACATTAAAGTTGTGAATCCTTTCTAAAAACCAAAGCCAGCTCAGCACTGGCATAAGTAAATTCCACTTCACTTCAGGTCCAAATAAAGTGGAGTTGTGCACATTTAAACAATGAATCATATGGCATTACATTCACATAGAGATAGCTGACATTTTTTTCAGCAATTATATATAAACTTTAAAAAAATGATGAATCACGTATGCTTAAAGAGAACAAAACTGGAAGAGAAGTGTGAAGCATGCTTCCCCAAACCAGATGAGCAGTGGAAACAGCTCTCACAGCTAGAATTAGAAGTTTCCAGCTTTTAATCACGAGCTCAGCTACATCTCTCCTAATGTATTTATTTTTTACACAGATGTCTTCACCTCCTTAGCATCCTCTGAAGATACTGCAGCTTCTTGTTATCATGTGCAATATTTTGACACAAGGTAGAATAAAATGACAGAAAACCTTCAGCTATTCACTCCCTTAGAAATAACAGGCCTGTTACCAGATGCAGGATGTCCATCAAGATTTTACCCAAAATATGGTACATTTATTTATTTATTTTAAACAATAGTATTAAAGTGTAAAATCCTACATGGACTTTGTTAGAAGTCCTGGTTGCCAGAGGGAGGAATTTGGAGCACAAGGAAGTCAGTTGGTTTGAGTGTGCAGACG
>NW_017729032.1:257791891-257804215 GCF_001723915.1 Gavialis gangeticus | reverse complement strand
AATAACAGGCCTGTTACCAGATGCAGGATGTCCATCAAGATTTTACCCAAAATATGGTACATTTATTTATTTATTTTAAACAATAGTATTAAAGTGTAAAATCCTACATGGACTTTGTTAGAAGTCCTGGTTGCCAGAGGGAGGAATTTGGAGCACAAGGAAGTCAGTTGGTTTGAGTGTGCAGATGGCTAGAATGCAAGCTACAGATGCAATGTTCTGTTAATAGTTCCTATATTATGTTATTATTCCAGCATGCATAACAGATTGGAAGAGAGGACCAAAACTGAACAAGGATCAGAATAGAGGAAGAGCCAGTGAGGTGGGCTGGGGGAGAAAACAGGACTGACAAGGAGCTGAAATGTGGGGGATGAAAAGACAAAAAGACTGGTATTAGATACCTGGGAGGTGTCAGATTGGATAAGAAGGGAGATTAAGGTTGGGAATCAGTGGGATAGGAAAAATGACACAAACCAGACCAAGAGTGGAGTATGAGCAAGGAGTGGGATTGACTGGGCAAGGAGACTGGAACTGGCATGGACTGAAATGGAAGGCCTGAAGAGTGTAGACTGAGACTGACACTAAAACAAGGATGCAGGCATGGAGAAGAGAAAGAAATGGGGTCTAGATGGGCCCAAAAGGTCAAATTCAGACATAAAGTTCAGAAGTCTGTGGTCACTAGATTATAATTATCTCAACACTCTCTTATGGAGCCAAAGCTTCCATTTTTGCTGCAACAGAAGCTGTTTTTAAAAGCCCTTGTCAGAAAGACTATCTAGGTCATATCTAGAGTGGAAGCTGTGAAATAAATCAAAAGTTTCCAACTCTAGTGTTGGCTCACATGGTCAAAATGATGACACATGGTAGAATTTCTAGCATTCAATTTGCATTTTTAAAGTCCTTGCAAGTTACACACACAACACTGCCCATCTCCACCACCTCCCAGATAATTAAGACTATAAAGTGCCACACTCGAAAGTTAGAAAATGTCCAAATCAATATTGTCTGTGCCACCTTAGTTCAAAATTCCACTTCCTTACATCTAAGCAATATGAAGCCATCTCTAATTAAATAAGCTATCATTGTTTCCCCTAGATCTCATTACACTGTGTCACAGAATGGTTGATGCTCACCTAAGGTGTTCTTAATCCACTTATCTAAGGATTATATTCTGCTACCTGTTATCACCCTGTCTGATCCCTTCCACATAAAGTCAATAGCAAAGTCTGATTCTCCAGTATATGGGTCTGAACTCATGCAGAGGGCTGCAGTCTACTGAATGGTACTACATAGATTCTTACCCCAAAAAGACCAGAATGGCTTTTGACATATCTTCAAGCCCACCACCACCTCTGGAAATGAACTCCATTTTAGCTAGGGATCAGGTGAGACCTTGAGATTTGGGAGATAAAGTTGCTACTGACAGATCATAATGCAGAGGCAGATGGGGTTTCCTAGGAGGAAAAGGATGAACTCTCACCAGCTTACCTCTGCAAATCTCTGCCTCTGGTAGGAAGGATCAGATGAGGGGGGTCAAGAGACCATGTGCCCTATGTCTTGTGCAAGAGCCAGGCCCTCCAGGTCTGATCTCTGGGGGATCCACATCTTAATAGAGTACCTGGTATGTAATGTATAGTAAAATATATTTAGGTCAAGCTTATTCAGATACAATTTCCATCTCTCCCAATGCTTGACTGGTCTCTAAAATCCAATATTTGTACCTGTAATCTAATATTTACATCAGCATGTGAAGAAAAGGCAATAGACTAAACTGCAAGCACCTGCCATAGGAGATGAATAAGTCTTGTGCTATTTTATGCTACATAACTTACATTGAAGTGAATTTATCTATGGAAAAATAGCTATTGTGGAATATTAGAAGCTCAGCTTGCAAAGTCCAAAGGGCATAAGGAGAAGTATATATGACAAATCTGAACTAAGCACTGTACCCTGCCCTGTCTGCTCCAACAGTTAACAGGTATCTGGTAAATGATTTATAAACTTAAAGATAACACAGTATAAAATTGAATGAACATCCCTGCCTAACAAAGATAAATGTTTTCCAGACAACCTATGTCACCTCTGAAAATGTTTCAGGTTATTGTGTCCCTTCTGCTGCTTTCAGGTAAGTGTTTGGCACTCGCTCTTGTGTCATTATCTTCTCTCATGTGTAGTGATTTGCTGGCAGAGGCTGTGCTGCAGGCATAGCAGTACAGAGACAGAGGCATGACAAGAAACTAAAGAGCACCAAAGAAAGGACACTGTCTAGTGACTTGAGCTGAGATCTAGGTAGCAAGAGCTTGGAGACACTATCCTGACTCTACTACTTCTGTATTGCTTTAAGTATGTGATTGAGCCTTTCCAAAATTTAAGGATACTATATCAGCTGGAAAAGGTCATTGCAGTTGGTGATTCGCAAAATGCTAAATGCTTATGACAAGTTATTCTGTGGGATCATTCTGTACACTTAATCCTTACTTCATCACTTATTTTAGAGAACAGCAAGTTCATATGCATATTTGGTGGCCCAAATTCAATGGAGGAGCTCATGATTTTTCTGGTGTCCAACTTGAAACAAGTTGAGGAACATCATTTGTCAGAAACCAGATGCCTAAAACTTTCTAATGTTTAGGCTCTTATAAGCTAAAAATCAATCATTTTTAAAAATTAGGGCCAGAAGGAAAATTTATGAAGCCGATACAGATGTAATTAACTGTCACTGTGGTTACATGGATGCAGTTTTCAGATAAATACTGACAAGTACCGTACATAATAATGGTTGTGCATGCTGAAAGACAGTTTTTTTTTCCACACAGACTGATAAAGCAAGCAGACATCTACCTGTAGAGACCTGTAGTAGTCTGTTCTGTAAAGATGTGATCCTATCTATTGTAATGTCTGAAAAGTGCCAGTGTTCTTGCAAGTGTTAATCCAGGTGCTCCCTGGAATTGATATTAACAAAGGAATGATATTGTGACTTGGCCCTCCTTCAGCAAAATTCATTCCTTAAATTACAAGGACTAATTATCCTCTTTTAATTCAAATGAGGTGAACAACAAAGTATTTTCCCCTATTCCACAGAGCAGGAAAACAGAAGCAGCAGCAGAAGCATTTCCCCAAGAACACACAGACCTCTCAGAGCCGAGATTCGAGCTTGTACTTCCTTTAGTCTTAAAACTGTTGTTCAGAGCAAAAACGTCCATCTCCTAAACAGGCAGCCAAACATTTGAAAAGATGGGGATTATTTTTTCAATATGATTGTGTTCTGTGCTAGAGGGAAAACATGCTGCAGCGAAGAATGCTCTTTAGATATTCCTACACAGGTGCATGAACTTACTGCACTGGTGCTCTGTAGGGCAGGAAAGAGGAAGAAATTTTGCTTAACCACTTTTTCCTTCCCATCCTTGTACCTTGTATGGCAATCAGTAGTGTAACTAGAGCAGGGCACAAGCCTTGGGTGCTAATTTAGAGGGGAAACTAGTTTGGATGTGGTGCTTGATACCTGACCCCCACCCTCTCCCCTGGCCTGGCAGTCTTATTCCTCTTTCACTGGGATCCCCCCACTTCATCCTACTTTTGAGCCCAGAGCACTGAGATTGCTAGTTATGTCTCTGACACCTGTGTAGCTCTAATTTAAGGCCAATGCATGTATGCTTGTTGTGTGGAGGAGGGAATGGAAGGGAGATGGTGGAAGGATCACTTAGATACCTTACTTTCCCATCTAGCATTCCTGATCTGCTCTGCATCAGCTCTTCTTGAATCCAACTTTTCAGCTGGCATTGACTGGGTGAAGAAGGTGGGACCCGTCATTGTCACTTGCCCAGCACAAACACCATGCTTCCTCCCACTTTCAGAAAAGCCAGTTTCAGTTGAAATCAAGTCTGCGAAACAATAACGCACCATGACACTAATTTTTGAGGATTATCTTGTCCTTCTCTCACTTTCCTTTCTCCTTTTCATAACCACCCTTCCTTGTTTTTTTCAGGCTTCCTTTCTTTAACAGATAAGGGAAATAATTCACCACTGATTTTTAATGAACTGTTATAACCTCTACCAATCACTACTGATACGCAGTTCAGTCATTCATTAACTGCAAAAGCCCTTCAGTCAAGATGGAAGTAGTGGTGGATTAAAACACAATGCACAAGATCTACTGATTAGAACCAAACATTCAACCATACCTTCTCTTCCCCACAGCCATATTGTCACCTCCTTCCACACCTTTAGAAAGCAGTCATTTACAGCAGTCAAACCTTGGGTCTAGTCCCAGCTCTACTAGAGAGCTGTTGAGTAACCTGGGGAAGGAAAATCAAGAATAGAGAAAAGAAATTGAGACTGATCTGTCACAAGCTCTAAAGACAAACAAGTAGGACCAAAATTTGAACTTTGGGTGTCTCAGACCATTTCTAAGAACCTAAGAAAAAGTGTTTTTTTCAGAGTTATGAGTATTCACAAGATCAGCTGAATTAATACAATTATTATGCCTGTTGTAATCCAAAAGGGAATATTTTGGCCTGGATTTGTATTTTTTCTAGTGATGATGTGAATACATACATGCTACCAGTTCTGCAGTAAGTCAAATCAAAACTCAGGTTTGGATCTTTGTTTTGAATCATGATGTCAGAGTTCACCTTGTAACAGAGTGCCATGTGGTTCTAGGGTAGTCTGCTATATCCTAAAATGTGTCCCTGCAACAAATCTCCACTTATACTTGCAAAAGTTTATTTCAGATAACTAAGTCAGGATCCCTATAAAGGTCTATAAAAACTTGTGCAGCTGAGCCAAATTCTGATAAGCAGCAACTTCTACATTTCTCTTACTCCATGCTCTCAGGGTGCTCTGGAAGCAATTGCCTAGAATTGCAGATAAGTATCAATCACAGGATTATCTTGTTTACATTGCAAATAATATCAAACCATGTAACGTGTTTGTCATACACGTATAAAATGTATATGATTGAAGAAATCAAAACTGATTTTTTTTTTTAAAAGCACAAACCTTAAGCTATACAATGGTCCTACTGCTAGTATCTTTGAAACTGCAGCTCTGATTTGTTTTTGGCTCATTTCTAGCTTTAAGAAATGCAGCTAAGCAGCAGTGTTCCACTGACCTTTTCAAAGTACCCAACACGTCAGCATCATCGAGGTCAACAAAGCCAAAGTGTTGAAGGTCAAAGTTTAGCTCACAAAGCCTGCCCTCATGCTGCCTTGACTATCTGATAACACGGACACGCATATGTTTCAGAGCTGACATTACAGTCAGGTGTTATCATGAAGGCTGATGATTAAAACAATTGTTATGCAAAAAGGCATGGAGCTAAAACAAGTGCTGATTTTTAAAGTTTTAACATTCTACTTGCTATAAATAACTTGAGTTATGGATTTTTAAATATGCACAGAGATGTAAAATAATCCTCAGAAAGTACTAAAAGAAGAAGAAAGCAGCTTTGAATTATTTGCTGATGTGCACAAGGACCAATAAAAGTGTTGCTAATTCATTCCCACACTTTATATAAATATCCTAACAGAACAAACCAAATATATCTCTCATTTCAGTGGATACACACAACTGATACATTTGGTCTCAACTCTGAATCTACCAATTAATGGCCCAGTACTAGTGTCAATTACCTTGGCAAAGTGTTCTAACAGGCAGCTATATCTTACGTTCAAGCATCTTTAAGAATCAGTGTTTTTAATATAGATCCTAGAGTCCCCAATTTGATATGTATAAGTGACATTTTTTTTCCAAGTGTGCAAAGCACACAGCAGCTCCAATTACTCAGCTTCCAAGAAAAAGTTACTCTATCTGTAGAGGTGCCCAAAGTGACTCAGAAGCTGTCATTTAACTACCACTCTTAAGTTTTGCCTGTATTACCACATGGAAATGAGGATCCTTATGATCTTGGGGTCCAGAAGGTGACTGAAAGGAAACTCTCCCTGGTACATACATAGAAACTACCTAAATGGAGCACAGCTGCATGGCAGATACTTAAATTTTTATTTAAATCTAATTTTAAGGATTTAACACAAGTCAGCTTCACCCTCCTTGCCTCCTCCGCTTTCTGTGTATCTACCACCCTAATAGTCAAATCCATTTAATATCCTTTCTTTTGACCTTCAAGGCTGAATCGAATACATATTCAGTATCTTGACAATGATGACAAGAATCAGCCAGCATCTCTTCGCTGTCAAGATTAATCTTGTGCCAGTTTCCATTAATCCACAATGAGATGTTCACAAGGCATGGGACTTTAATGATAACTATTATTTTCCCCTAAAGGGACGATCACACCATCCATCTCTAATAATAATTAGAGAAACTGAGCTGCCAAACACAAAGTAAACATGGGATGATAATAAGATTAACCGTCTGTTTGAGAATAGATAGTGACATTTCCAGAAACCGCCCCCCCTCAAAAGAACTGTTCTTACAGCAACTCAGCACCTCAGGTGTTTCTCTTATCTTCCTCTTTTGGACTGAGGGATGCCAGCCTTTTACTCTTTAAGTTTTCTTCTTGCATAACATTTTCATCCTGGAGTAAAGGAGGAAGATACTACTGAGTAAAAAAACAACTTTTAGTCTAGTTTTGCTTATCTTTTTACCAGTGACTTAAATTTGTTTCACTGGAACTTTCAACTTAGCTTCCTTCAGCTTAGCGTTACACATTGTGAGCAATTTCATTAACTCCTCTACAACCCACTTGCTCACAACTATTTCCAGTCTCACACCTGGGTGCTCTGACATTTTTCTCTTCTGGTTTCACCTAGGTTCATAAATGTATTCGGCAGAGAGTTGTTCAGTAATTCTCTGTATTTTTAAAGCAGCAAATTATTTCATTCATATTATCTAAGTTTCCCAAAGGGTAGAAGAAATTATACCCATTTTACAGAAGCACAAAGAGGAAAACATTAGGCGACTTGTTAGAAATTGCACATTGTGTTTGGCTGCAGAGCTAGGCATAGAAAACAGACTGATTGACTCTGAGGTTCCAAGTGTGATCAATGTTTGAAATGTCCTTTTACTGGAAATTTACCATTCACTTTTACACAAGCTATTTCGGCAGGAAGGAATGAGAATATGACAGGCTGAAATTCACTAAGTTTCACTGTGGTTCTTCTAATGATGAAAGAACCTTACCCTCTAAACGTATGGGTAGTTACGATATCCACAAAATTGATGTGTGTGGGCCAAAGATGTAACTTCTTCAGTCAAAACTAGAGGATCTCTGCTGAAGCTCCTTGCCTGCACAGTGCTGCTCATGCCTCCCTGTACTTCCTAATTCATCCATAGGCCATCTGTTAGGATTGCTCCACAACCCCTCAGCACCCGGGGGTTCCTAGAATTATGGACTCTGCAGTAACTCTTAAAGGTTGCAGCATGACTTTTGGTGTTGCTAGAAATGAATACAACTGCTGTTGGCTCATGTGCTCTTCCAGCCATGCCAGCTCTGTCTAGGGAGAGGCAAGTAATACAATTGATATCCCTCAGTCAGATTACCTGAGTTTGACCCCAGGAACTAGGTAGCATGCATTTGAATGCAAGTGAATATTCAGTCCTTGTTTGTCAGGAATGGTATTTCCCATTGATTGTTACTTAATCTGCTCTGACTGCACTATTAAAAATTAAAGTTAATATCTCTAAAATGCAGCACTCAGCATCACAGAAGCCAAGCAACTTCACTGCTTCATGTAGTATGTACCATAAACTGCTGATTTGATGAAGGGGTGGAAATTATACCTATGTTCTTTATGTTTTCATCATAACTCACCATGAAATCACATGGCTAGGTTAGTCTCTTGAATTAAAACTTAATAGTAATGGCTTCCACTATACACACAAACACACGTATATGTGTGTGTGTATGTGTGTGTGTGGTGTATATATATTGCTAACTAATATATAAGTGCTTGTTATATATATATAATTTAACAACAAATAAAGTTAATGGCCATAAGATAGGTGCAGTGCACATTCTGGAGTTTCTTTCTGATAAAAGTTCAGGGGTATCTTTACATAGTGTTAATAAGGCTTTCCCAAACATTTAATTCCTTCCCCAAATCCCTAGACTGTTGTTCATATCACCTATGGGGCTTTCTGGCATGTAATAAAGTAGTAAATTGCCTAAAAACTATTGCATTTTTGGCACAGAGCAGTATTTGAACTCTGGAACTGATACACATTAATGTAATGGATAGAGCTGGACTTTCATAGGCTTAGGAATAAATGGTTATTTCTTACTTGCCCAAGAAATAGCAAACAAACCACTGGCCATTGAATATGCATTGGTTCATCTACCTGGTTGATAAAATTTCTTAGAAGGAATTTATTTGAAAATGACAGAAACGTTCTTCTTCCTCCCTCTATGGTCCTGTGAAAAGGATTCTGACAGGTGTAGAAACACTTACATGAAATATTGGGACAGCTAGACCATCCATCTGGCAAAGCAAAATTATTTAGTATGGCATCTCAGTTATGTTGTGGACCTGAAGGTTACAACCAGATTGGGTTCCATTCTGCTTCTCCAATTGGTATTTTTCAAATATGTCTAGATTTCACATGTATTTGCTTTGAGGAGAACTTGGTAGATGCATTGTTTGTACTCCACAGAAGTACTATTTTGGTTGTAGTCAGAGGGTGTGTCTACATGAGATGCCTCACTATGGATTAGATTAGTCTAATGGCTAGTAAAGCATGACCATCTACATATGTATAGGTAAATCAGGTTCCAATCCCCATGTGCCTCTGAAGCCAGCAAAGTTCTCCACACCTGGTGAAGATCAGGACTGACCCCATGTCCCCTGCCAGCCCCTTGGGGAGCCTGGAGCTCCTCCTGGCTGCTGCAGTGGGGGCAGAGCAGGGCAGGAGCAGCTCTGGACCCGGCTGTTCCTGTCAGGTGCAATTTGCTCCCAACAGGGGTGTATATGTAGACCCGTGCCCGGGAGCGCATTAATAAGCATCAGTGTTCTGTGCAGTAAATTCAGGCACAGTAATTGCACATATAGACATGCCCAGAATGCCTTCTTAGAGATGAAAAAAGTTTTATGTGCCAGTTAGCCTAACAGAACTGACACTGGAAAGAGTTAGAAAGCTGAATTTTATCCACTATTGAGCATTGATGTAATTGTTTTACTAATTTCAAATCAATTTCTCTGTACATACTCATTAAGAGCCAGGTGATCTGACATGCAAATGAAACCAAAGTTTGTTTCAGAGAATGCTTACTACAAGATATGATGTACACAGATACAGAGCTCTGCTTGGCTCCATGTTCTTCCGTGTGTGCAGAAGGTGTGCAGTTTAGCCTAAATTGCTAGTTTACATCAAGTCAGTTAAATTGGAGCAAACTAGTTTATTGACACACTGACTTCAGTTAGACTGACTCATTTTGGATTAAACTTAATTAGCTGTCTATAAAAGTTTGCACCAGCTGAACTAAGATGTTATTTTAA
The DNA here is from genome assembly GCF_001723915.1 of Gavialis gangeticus. Classification (NCBI taxonomy): domain Eukaryota; kingdom Metazoa; phylum Chordata; order Crocodylia; family Gavialidae; genus Gavialis; species Gavialis gangeticus. Next base: position 257,794,766 of record NW_017729032.1, on the reverse strand, counting down.
ACCTACTTAATTTAAACTGCAACCATGCTTATGCCTGTATTAAACTCTGAAAAATTAAAGGGAATTTTTAAAATGATGCTAAGGTGCTTGATATGCAGTGGGTGCATCTACATGTGCATTTGATCTGGGAGCAGTTTACTTGTGAGTAAATGCTCCTGGGCAGACATCTACATGTGCAACGTCTTGGAAGTAGATTTGCTGCTCATGTCAGCAATCTGTTCCCACCCTGACTGGCTCTGCTCCAGCTCTAGGCTCCCCCTGCATGCTATCCCAGGTGCTGGCAGGGAGCACCAGGCCAGGAGACAGGTGTCTTCTGGAGGGGGCTGGGACATTGCTCCCTGCCCCCTGGAGGGATGCCTGCTGCTGGGGTGGGGACAAAGCCTGATGAGGGGCAGGGGACTTGGAAAGAGCTTCATGGCAGGGGAAGGTCCCTGCCCCCTACTGGTGGGACAGATAGCAGTGAGCCCCCTGGCTGGGCAGGGAACCCTCCACCGGCAGATGGGACAGTGGGCTGGGAACTGCCACACCCATGCAGCTCTTTCCAAGTCCCACGCCTTGATTGCCCAAACTGGGCATAGAGCTTGGACCTCTACCTGATCGGGGCAGTTCTCAGCCCCTGCTCTGCAATTGTGAGGCAGGGACTGGAGATCCTGTTCTCTGCTCCAGTCAAGGAACTGGGCAGGGAACAAGCTTCCCAGCCCCTACCAGCAGGGAGCTCTAGGTCCCCACTCAGCAATTGGAGAGCAGGGGCTGGGAGACCCTTATCTCCTAGCCAGAGCTCTGCGATTCTGGGGCTAGCACTGGGAGATCCTTATCTCTCAGCACCAGCTCTGCAGTCATGGGACTGGCACTGAGAGAAAAGGATCTCTCAGCCCAGGCCCTGCCACCGTGGAGCTCAGGCTGGGAGATAAAGATCTCCCAGTGCTGGCCCCGTGACTATGGACCAGGGGCTGGGAGCTTCCTGCTGCCAGGGCAGGGGGACATTGTCCCGTCACCCTGGCAACAGGCAGCTCCCTGGGCAGGGAGCAATCTCCTGCCCCCTGCTGCCCCCTACTGCCCTGCTGACTGGGAGCACATTTGCTTTTGGTCAGGGTCTATATGTGCACTACTGTGCAGTTACTAACCATGATTAGAGCCAATTACTGCTCAGTAAGTGGCTGCACATCTAGATATAGATGCAGTGATTACCTATACTGCTCAGTAAAACATCTCATGTAGACACACCTGGTGACAAAATATGACACCTGCTTTGTTGCAAAATCTTTCATTTTGCAGGGGAAATGACCTGTGTATGGAATGGCCTCACAGGTGACCCAGACCAATTTGAGCAGGAACAGAGATACAACATTATCTCAACTCACAAAGTTGTATTCATCTAGGTAATTTCTATGTTACTAATGATGATAACATTGGTAAAAATGGTAAAATGGTAAAAATTAGAGGATAACTGGTACTCTTGTGTATTTGGCATGGTATTAACAACTGCTGACATTCTTAAAGAAAAGTATAGTCGTATTTAGATCACATTTTGCTATTTATGCCATTTTACCTTTTGTATATCACAGTTTGCTTGATATTCAGTTAAAGCATTTCCACTTCCAGTTTCTTTTTTTTAAACTTCATTTATCAATTAATACAACTTATCAAGTAATAAATTTGAATCTAAAGATACATCCAGTCCCCTAGGGTATACATGAAGGGAGATATTTATCTTCCTTCAACAGTGCTCCCTTAACCCAAGCTAGTATTCACAGAGGAGTCTGGTATTCTTTATTTCTCTTCCTTTCAGTCTTTGAAAATTATGTTTCATAGCTGATATTAAGCTTTTGTGTTTCTTTATATGAATCTTGCTTAATAATTCAGCCTCTCTTTTTTTCCTCAGAGCTCTGCCTGATAAGCTATCTCTTACCAATCTCTGCCTTTAGATTTTAAATTAATTCAAAATGTGTTCTGTACTATTACCTCGTAGAACTTGCATTCTCTTTCAGTATTCAAAAATATTTTTCAAACTTTCTCTGATTTGGAGGCAGGAAAAGATCCTTTTTCAGCAAATTCCAAGAACGTCCATTACATTTTTAAGTAAGCATTTTTTTTTTCCTTTGCCAATGTAAAACACTGACTTGATAGGGCAATTTTCCATTATTAAAGCTTTCCCAACTTTTTAAAACCAGTCAGTTCTTTTGGGACATCACTTCTCTTTCAGGCTTTTAATTGTAATTTTTGAAGCCTCTGAAAGATGAGTGATCAGTAACCTCAGGCCCCCTTTACAATATGCAGGAAAAGGCACAATGGGATCTAATGTGTGATTCACATAATTGTGCCTCCTGCCATGCTACACGTGAATGGAAGGAGGAGCATTTGGGAGATCACTCATTAGATCCCATCACACCTTATTGCCAGTGCAGGGGGAACTCAATCCCGGGCTCTGGGAAAAGCTGCACTGCCAAGAAGCAAGCTCCTGCAGCTGGGAAGACCATGTGCCCCAACTGAGGGGCACCCAGCTTTGGGACATGTGAAACCCCTGGGATGGGAGGATTGCCACCACAGCCAACTCCCTGCCCTTGGAGCATTTGAAACCCCTGGGATGGGAAGATCACCATTATGGTGATCTCTGAGCCCCTAGGGGTGCATGAAACCCCTGAGGGCTGGAGGATGGCTACAGGGCAATCTTCCCCATCCTGTGGGTGCATCAAAGCCCCAGGGCTAGAGGATGGCTGCAGGGTGACCCTCCATGCATCAGAGGTGCAGGAACCCCTAGGGGCTGGAAGATGGCCATGAAGATAATTTCTCCACCCCAACGGTACAGGGAGATCACTCCTATGGAAATCCTCCAGCCCCAAGGGTTTCTCACAACCACAAGGCGGGGGGGGGGGGG
>NW_017729032.1:257781910-257791694 GCF_001723915.1 Gavialis gangeticus | reverse complement strand
GGGGGGGGGGGATCAACCTGCAGCAACCCTCTGGCCCTGGGAGTTTCCTGCACCCCCAGGATGGGGGAGATCACCTCTGTGGTGATCTTCCCACCCTGAGGTTTCATACATCCCCAGGGGCTGGGAGATTGCCACAGCAGTGATCCTCCCACCCCAGGATTTCAGACAACCCTGGGGCTAGGAGATCACCCACAGTGGCAATCTTCCTGCCTTGCGGGGGAGGGGGGCATGCCAGGAGGCATGCTACAGGGACCCAGCATCCTCAGCTGTGGGACTTTGGGTCCCAGCAGTCATGAGATGCTGCTGGGACCCAGAGTCCATAGCTGCTGGGGGTGAAAGTACCCAGCAGTTGTGGGACTCCTAACCCTGGCTGAGCAAGATGCACCCCTGCAGGGGAGACCGCTACACATCAAAATTAAAGCTGGGTAGTAACCAGCTATAAAGTTAGTACACATTTAAAGGTCAAACTTTATAGCTGGTTGGAGGTTATTATTGTGTGATAGCTAATTTGTACATAATAGCTGGTTTCAAGGTAATTGTGCAACACCTATAATATGTAAATGGTGCCTTATAGAGTTCTTACTGAACCTTTCTGAGAACTCTCAAGGGGCTATCTGACAGTTTGCATGCTTTAATTTCCCTCACCATGACTCCAAACTTCTTCCAAAACAATTTGATTCTGGGATGTGTCCTCCGAATATGACAGACTTCTCTTGAATGACCACACTCCCTCCAGTATTTGCCTGTTCTTGTAAATATGTTTAATTTTAATTGGGATAAGATACTATTAATATACAACTTTAAAACAATTTTCTTTTGTCATCTTATAGTTGGATGTGTGAGGGCCATTGTTCCCAATGATCTCCCATTCTTTGTCACTAATTTCAGATAATAAATCAATGTCCCATTTGGTCATAAACAATGTCTTTCCTACATAAAACAATTTTAAATAGCTATATAGAACATATAGTCTCTGTGTTTCAGAGGTGTGACCAATAGTTTTTCAAAGCTTGCCAGATTTATATTCAGGTTTGCCTTTCTTTGAGGATGTGTTTCAACTGGACGTATTAGAAAAATGGGATTTTAATATCTCTTGTGGTACACTGTATTTCTTCAAAAGATCTAAATGATTTTCTTTGAATTCACTTTCAGTTTCTTTGTGATGGACCATTTGTGTTGTGCACACAGCTGTAGAATAACTGTTTTTTAAACAGCTGATCTCATTAAGATTAAAGATCCTCACAGACATTTTTATTGGCTTTAGGTTTTATAGATTTTTTTTTTTACAAATAACTAAAGCTTGCAACCAAACTTGGGATAAGTATTCAAGCTCTAATACTTTAATATAGGATTTAACTCAGCAGGAATGTCGCATGGTTGTGAATTTATGTGAAGTTCTACAATTTCTGACATTCTGAATGTTGAATCTCTTCCATACAGGTGTCCTGGGAGCACCGTTTCTCTCTGAAGAAACAGCAAATCAGTTCATAAGGCTTAAGAGACAAATACCATATTCTCACAGCTATTGGGACCCAAGCAGTAGCGAGAATGCTTGGGGTTACACTGTGGCAGAAAAGGTACTGAGTTGGTAATTTTGCAAACTTTATTTAACAGGATGGAAATACATATGTAGTAACGTGACTGTCAGTTTTCAGAGGTGACAGTGGCTGTTTAGATGGCACTGAACTCTCATTCCTTCTCAAACACATGGAAAACTACAAGGGTTGGCAATATATAGCACACGGTCCAGATCTGGGCCATGAAGCAATGGTGTCAGTCCTCAGGAGTCCTTCAGTCCTCAAGGTTATGTGGCACCAGGCACCAGAGGCTTCAGTGGATGGGGAGCTTTCCCTTCACCACAACAAAAGTAGTGGACCTGAGCTGGGTCATTTAGTTCCTCTGCTGGAAGATGCTGTCAGCCCCTGACTAAGATGAACAGTCCATAGCTACAAATTATTAAAACTATAGTCAAATAACTCCCAATCATGCTTCCAAAAACTGGCAAATTGCTTGATGATCTGCCTGATAAAGTTTGGCAGATTTGATCTTGCATGTAAAAAGTTTATGCATACTGATCTTGTTCTAGTTACCTATGCTGAATTCACAGGCTTGAAAATCAGTGGCTTCCAGCTACAGGGCTAGAACAGGCAAGGCTATGGCAAACTAACACTTACCATGAGTAAGTTCCATTCTGTTCTCAGCTAATTCCTCAGTGCTCCCCTCCTCCACCCCTCAAAGTCGTAACACCAACTTACTTAAAATTCTCTCCTGCTCCTCCTGCCGCCAGTAGCCAGGCTGTCACCGAGTCTTAGTTCTAGCCATTATCTCTAGAATCAACATTTCTTTTTCTCTTCACCCTGACTCCTAAAACCTCACCCCAGCCTTTTACATAATATGCCCCAGGTATTCATATCAACACCCCCTTTTTCTCTAGCAAGACCAAGAGAATGTATGCAGGATTCCCTTGAGTTACAGGAGGCAATAAGTGTATACACACATCTCTCTCAATTCTGTGTGAAACCAGTAAGTTTTGTATGAATTCACTTCAGGTTTCCTGCAATTTGTCCTTCTCTGAAGGGCTATAGTATAAATGCAGCTACTTCTGTTTTTAGGGGTTTCACAAATACACAGTGGGTGCATCTACACAAGACACTGACTGAGCAGTAGTCAAATACTACTGTGCAGTAGCGTGTCACAGCACAAACAGTGCTAATATGCTACTGTGCAGTATGATTAGGCTACTAATATGGCATTCACTTAAATGGCATTCACTGGTGCTACTGCACAGTAACTCTAATTACAGTGCATTTATTTAGTACTTGATTATACTTATTTAGTACTTGTCTATTTATTTAGATTATATTTATTTAGTACTTGAACAGTAAACATTGCACGTTAGCATCTCATGTAAATGTGCCCACAGTGAATAGGTTGCTCCAGAGCCCCTCCAACATACTTTAAGGGCAGTGTTCAGGGTTTGGATGACTGTACTCTGAGTATCTTACAGCAAGAAAGGCTTCAAATCAAGTTAGGCAATGTTCTACATTAAGGCATGTATTCTATTAAGCTTTTGTGAAACCTAAAAAATACCTTCTTTCGTTTTGTTTGACTTTAGGCAAGTGAAACATGGACAGCATTGAGAAACACAGCCCAATACTACATGGACTTGGGATCTTTTGCCTTTGATTCTGCAACTGCCAAGTATGTTCAGTCTTAAAATGGCACTTGAATATTGAAAAGGTATTCAAGGCATGTGCAAACTGTTAATAACAGCAATGGAACAGGACCCTAATGTCATCATAATAAGATGGGGTGGGCAATTATTTTGGGCAGAGGGCCACTTACTGAGTTTTGGCAAGCTGTCAAGTGCCTCATGGGTAGCCCTGCCCCTTGACAGGTGCCCCACCCCCTGGTAGCCATCTTGGAAGTCCTGGAAGTCCCACCCCTAACCTCTGACCTTTGCCACTGGAAGTCACTCTGCTTGCCCCTAGAAGTACTCCTTTGGGGAAGAGGGTTTGCCATCTTAGAATGGGAGAAAAAAAATGTATACTAAGAATCAAATACCCAAAATAATATGTTTTAATTTAATTAAAAAATATATTTTTGTCCTGATTTGTGCGTTTGTGCGGAATATGTAGAAGTGATTGCATAATAGCTCAAAATGCAGTCTTACTTTTGTATAGTATGTGGGGTATACAAGGGTGTCAGGACGTATGGGTGGGTGGGTGTGGGTTTGTGGGGATGCATGGATGCGTGTGGGGAGGTACAGCATTTGTGGGGTGTGTGTTTGTGTGTGGGGAAGGGTGTGGCTGTGGGGTTTGCAAGAAAGATTTGAGTGTATGTGGAGTGTGCATGGGAGACTCTCCCCTCTGCCCCTGTAGGAGCCCCCCGAGCCAGTCAACACCTGCCCTCACCCTGCAACAGCCCACAGTCCGAGCATCCTGTGGCACCTCCCCGCCACCACCAGCAGTGCGCAGGTCCAGTGTGCCCTGCACCCACTCTGCACTGCTTGGCCACGTGCAGTGGTAGCGGGAGGGACCAGCCCATGCAACCATGATCCTGCGCCTCCAGCACTGGCTCCAGGCTCCATTGGGGCTGGGCAGTGGCAGCAGTAGCTGTCCAGAACTGCTGCTCCATGCAGGGGAAAGTGGCCCCTCACCACCACTGGGCACTTTTTGCTGTGGTCACGTGGAGCCTGTGCCATGTTAGGCTACATTGCATCTCGTTCGCTGCCACTTGTGAGCTGCCCTGCAGCTGCTCCACACTGTCACTTCTGCCATGCTGTGAAGCCCAGAGGTGGTTATGAAGGAGCCACACCACAGTCTAGCACAGCGCAGACTCCAGGTGGCTGCACCAAAAGCTGCCTGGCAGCAGCAAGAGAGAGAGGAGAAAACAGCTCCTCCCCTGCCCACTGCTGGCACTTTCTGGTACAGCCCCTTGAAGTCTATGTGGGGCTGCCCTGGGTCTGCTCTTCACTGTTACTGCTGTCCCGCGAGGCAGCCCAGAGGCAGCAGTGATGCAGTGGAGATGCAGGGCAGCCCCACGCAGACTCTGAGTGGCTGCACCAGGAAGTGCTGGCAGCAGGAAGGGGGTGGGGCTGCTTTCCCCCCCATGTTGAGCAGCAGTTTGTTCCATGCTGAAGCTGCTCAGCCCAGATGGGTGTGTGTGGGGCACATGGGGTCGGGGCACGTGCTGGTCTCCACCTGTACTCCTGTGGGCAGGAGGGTCCCGGCTGGCAGGGGCTCTGTGGAACCAGGCTAGTTCCGCTCTCTCTCTGCTGATGCAGCTCAGCTCCATAGACCCCTGGTAGCCCACACCCTAAGCTTCTGTCAATCTGCTCTGGGTCCTGCCAGTGATGGCCCTATACTTCCACACACCCACTCGCTTCCACTCCCCTGACCCCTGCTGCTGCTTTCCCCACTTATTTGGCCACCCACCAGCGGCTCCTGGACCATGTGGCTACTGGCTGCATGGCCACAATGGCAGGACTCAGCAGGAGCCGGCCTGGCCCTGAGGACCGGGGTGATTACCCATGGTCCTCCCCTGCCTCCCCACCCCCCACATCTTAACTGAATTTCCTACTCTGGCACAGGGAGACAGGAACAGCTCCATAGTCCCATGCCAGAAGCCTCTGCTAGGCAGGGGCTTCCAGCTAGGGGCAGGGAGCAGGCCCAGAAGGCCTTGCTGTTATAGGGTCCTGCCATGGCTTCCCCTGGGTCCTCTCATCCTTGACAAGCAGCCAGGGGCAGATAAATATTAATTTTCTAAATTTGTTAGGGACGCCGCAGGCCAGATAGGATGGTCCGGAAAGCCATATCCAGCCCACAGGCTGTATTTTGCCCACCCTTATATAGTTTGCCATATATTAATTTTAATGGTTCTGAATATAAAAACAAAAAAACAAAAAAAAAAACAAAAGACAATGCTTGGAAGCTAGAGGAAACAGAGCTTTATTCTGTTAGTGGCAGGCAAAGCTTTATAAAAGTGTAATGCTGTTGAGTTGTCATTACTGGTGTTTCAACTCAAAGATTTTGGAGTGAACAGAGCTTCTTGTATGGACCTTGTTGTTAAAATCTTAAGAAATAAAATTTAAAAAAATCCCTCATGGTTAACATGGACTATGGCATGTACATGCACAAATTTAGATAATATTCACAGAAAACAGTTCATAAGCAGAAAAGGAAAGAAGGGGGGAAAAACAGTTATTTTACATTGCAAATATCAAAAACAAAATTGTATTCAATGTAGAATAAAAGGCTGTTTGAATGAAACCAAGAGAAAAAGATTTAGCAGTCATAAAAAGACAATTTACAGATTAGCACATAATTACATGAAATAAGTGTCTCAGATTGTCACAGGAAAATGTTGAGGAGAATGTTAAGATGCACACTTACTTTTTAGAGATAATTATAGTAAGTTTAAGGAACAAGCTTGACAGGTATAATGCAGACTTAATACTTCACTTGTAAAATACTTTATATAAGGGTGTGACTGTCCTTTAGGAAGGGGGAGTATCATTATGTGCAAACCCTCATGTTTCAGGGCTTAAAACTGTCCCAGAAAATATTATACATTTTTGAAAAAATATCCACCCTGAATCAAGGTAAGTTAAATAATACATTTTCTGTAGTTAGGGATACCCATTTTGGAAACCCAGACTAGAAGTGTTAGGTTTCCTGGCTATCTGTATGGAAGGTTTTATTAATTTTACTCACCTCCTGTAAGCAGAAAGAGAAAATGAAAAGAGGGCATTCTGGTCAGCCTTTTGTAGCCAGAGGCTGGGTGTCTCCCCCAAGCAGTCTAAGCTGAAAGAGAGAGTGAGGATGCTAAGTCTCGACTGCCAAAAAGGAGACTGAATGACTGCCATCTTATACATTTCCCAGGAAAACTAACATTTTCCCCAGTGGCACTTACATTTTTATGACAAGAGCTTTTATCCATTGGAAAATCATTCAGATTAGAAGTAGTCTACTACTTGCACTTGACTGCTTTTGAAGTATCCAATCCAGGCTACTGTCAGATAAGAAGCAAGACTAGGAATATGACATGAGTCCTTTAGTATGGTAACTCCTATGATTCTTATAGGAAAGAACGAAGGTAGTTCTTATTGAGTCATACATTGATACATAGCAGCATACAATGAGCTCATTCAGAGCTCAACCCAACTCCCATTGAAATCTCTGATGACTTCAACAGGTGTTAATTTAGGCTCTACAAGGCAAAACATTTTTGACATTTTTACATGTGGTCCAGGAGCAGGGTTGTGGGGGAGTAAGTTTAATTTCAGCAGCTCTGAGAGTCACTAATTAAAATGCCTGGACAAGCTTTAGTTAAAATGCCCCACTGCCATTTTGAAGCACGGGAATGCTGATACACAAGATGTGCAGACTGGCTGAAGCATGTTGGAGCAGCCTCCCAGCTCATGTACAGGCATCCTTACTTGATAGCTGTTTAAACTGTGACTGCTAATGCAGAGTGCCATATCTCAGGCTTATACATAAGCATTCAGTAGAACATGGAAGATAACATAAAAAAAGAGACTGTCATTAAATTAGTTCCAACTCAGCTTAATGTGATTTTTCTTCTTTCTTTGTAGGGACCATATTAGGTCTTATATGGATATGCTACAGCAATCTGGGATTTACCTCGAGCAGCAGACAAGAAACCAAAATTAAATCTTAGAAATAACTGACAACTCATTGCAGTAGTTTTCATTGTGGTCTGCAGACCCCTGGGGATCTGCAGGCTATGTTTAAGGAGTCTGCAAAAGATGGCTACGATCAATAAAAAGTATGTGAATGCCCACACTTACATTTCAAAAGGGTCTGCACTTCCATTCAACATTTCCAAAAGAGTCTACACATCCATTCAGTTTTTTTGGGGGGGGGTCTTCAAGTGAAAAAAAGTTGAAAGCCACTGACTTATTGTACAGGGGGTCTTTATCTATGAATTACTGTGTTAGTTATTTGCCACATATGCATTTGTTTGTCCTTTATCTTACTAATACAGCTAAAGCTGGATCCCATAATAGGCCTACTTAAATCGATAATTTGTATTCATCAGGTGAAATATCAACACGTAATATGGAATAATAAGAACAACAAGGTATCCAAAGGGCTTTTAGCAGGAAAAAATTGGAAATAATATCAGTGTTTTGGTGGGACAAACCTATGAATAAACACATTTCTTTTTAATGAAAATGTTGGTATATTTTAGAGTTCCATCAACTGGATATGTAAGGGTTTTTTCAAGTGAGAGACAGAGAGAGAGTTGTCAGTTTGTTCAAAGTAAATCATTTTCAAATAAAGTTTGGCAAGTTAAACTTTTTATTTTTACCTTGTCTGGGAGGAGAAGGGATCACATTAGTTTTGGTTTTCACCATACTAAAAAAGAACTTAGAATCTTGTTGCCTCTGTAGTATATGATGGAAAATATTGCTCTTACCTCACTACATCCAAAGCTTCATGTTCAAAATTTTAATTCTTGGATTTGACCTCTAATGCCCAAAATGATTAAAGTCCTGGTTACTTGAAAAATCTGTTCCTTCCCTTATTCTATAGCAATGGGAATCAGTGGAGACATTTATTTACAGTCCCTACCTAGCAATGGCGTAGTGACAGTGACAAGGTATTTTTCATGAGAAGTTCAGAAATCTGGAATTCTCTCTCTTCTGACCATCACTGAGGCTTATTTGACCCTTAAGACACTTTCTCTGGGGCCTATGGGTTTGAGTACCTTAACAAATAAAATGTTGATGGAGAGTAGTTTTGGTTTTCATCCTTGGATTAACAAGACAGGCCATGTGTGTTCAGGACTTTCATGTCCCCAAACCATGAATGGAGCTGCTAGGCCTGTCCCCTGGAGCTGGACAAGCAGGGGAGCTCTGGGCACCTGCCCCAGAGCAATCGCCTGCTCCAGAGCAATTCCACTTGTAGGGAAGCAGTGAGGAAGGTCAAAGCAGAAACAGAACTCAGGCTGGCAACAAAGATTAAGGGTAACAAAAAGTTCTTCTTTAAGTACATAGGGAGGAAAAAGAACGTGCAGGGTAACATAAGGCTGCTACAGGATGGACTACAGCAACTCATAACAGATAGGATGGACAAAGCTGAGCTCTTAAACAATCTCTTTGCATCTGTGTTCCTGGACATGGATACAAATACACCTCCCAATGAGACTTTAGTCTGGTTTAAGAGAGATACTAATCCACCAGTTGTTAGCACTGATCTAGTGAAGGGGCACTTGGAGGGGTTGGATGTATCTAAGTCAGCAGGCCCTGATGATCTTCATCCAAGGGTACTAAAGGAATTGGCTGGTGTCATAGTGGAACCACTGGCACAATTGTCTGAGCGCTCATGGTGCTCAGGACAGGTCCCAGAAGATTGGAAAAGGGACAATGTGGTCCCTATTTTCAAGAAAAGGAGGAAGGAGGACCCAGGTAACTTATAGGCCAGTTAGCCTCACCTCTATTCTTGGCAAGACCTTAGAAAAAAATCATTCAGGATCACGTGGGGGGGGGGGGGGGGGGGCCGCAGTGGGTTATACAATGTTCAGGGGCAACCAGCATGGGAACCTGGTCTCTTTTTATGACCAGGTCACAAAGTGCTTAGATTCAGGAGTAGAGGTAGATGTTATTTACTTGTATTTTAAAAAAAGCTTTCGACACAGCGTCGCACCCAATTCTTACAAATAAACTAAGTAACTGTGACATGAAGTTTTTCAGTCAGGTGGGTGGAAAACTGGCTTATGGGGTGCACCCAGAAAGTGGTGGTGGATAGGTCAGTCTCTACCTGGAGAAATGTGGGCAGTGGTGTCCCCCAAGGCTCTGTCCTCAGGCCAGTGCTATTCAATATCTTCATTAGTGACTTGGATGAAGGCGTGGAAAGCACTCTGTCCAAATTCACAGATGACACCAAACTGTGGGGTATAGCAAACACATTCGAGGGTAGGGAGTGAATTCAGGTGGATTTAGATTGACTGTGGAAGTGGGAAGATCAGAATAGGATGCAATTTAATAAAGATAAGTACAAAGTGCTGCACCTGGGAAGAAAGAATCACCAATACACCCATAGACTGGGAAGTACCATTCCAAGTAGCACAGCAGTGGAAAGGGATCTCAGAATCATAGTCAATGCAAAAATGAACATGAGTTACCAGTGTGACGAGATAATAAGTAAGGCTAACTGCACTCTTTCCTGCATTAGTAGGTGTATCACAAGCAGGTCTAGGCAGGTGATACTTCCCCTCCATGTGGCATTGGTGAGGCTGCACCTGGAGTACTCCATCC
>NW_017729032.1:257776502-257776910 GCF_001723915.1 Gavialis gangeticus | reverse complement strand
GCGCTTCAAGAGGGATGTGGATAACCTTGAGAGGGTTCAGAGAAGGGCTACGCATATGGTTGACGGCCTGCAGGTAAGATCCTATGAAGACAGACGGAGGGACCTGAATCTCTTCAGCCTCTGCAAGAGAAGGCTGAGAGGTGATCCTGTGGCTGTCTACAAGCTCATCGGGGGGTCAGCAGGGAATAGGGGATACTCTGTTTACCCAGGCGCCCCTTGGGGTTACTAGAAATAACGGCTGCAAACTAAAGGAGAGTAGATTTAGATTGGATATCGGGAAGACATTCTTTACGGTGAGGGTTGCCAAAATATGGAATGGGCTTCCAAGGGAGGTGTTGCTTTCCCCTACTTTGGAGGAGAAGAGATTAGAGAGACACCTACCTGGGGTTATTTAACCCCAGCGCTCTT
>NW_017729032.1:257769662-257771502 GCF_001723915.1 Gavialis gangeticus | reverse complement strand
CTCTTTCCTGCCCAGAGCAGGGGGTTGGACTTGATGATCTAATAGGTCCCTTCCGACCCTAAAAATCTATGAAATCTATTTATGTTGAACAGGTTTAGATACCTATTACAAAATTACCTAGAATTAATGTAAGGTGATTGCGATGCATATGGAGGAAACTATTAAACATTTTGAAGATGAAAGAGTGTATTAGCATTTTTGCATTTTGTAAATCAGTTTTAAATATAAGACTATCTAATACCATTACTGCTTTTATTGCTGAGTGTCACGGAGTGGGGCCTAGGAGTGGCCGTGATCCCGCTAGCGCCCCCTGCCGTGCCAATTAGGAGATCCAGCACCCTCTTATTCTCGCCCGCCACGTCTTTGATCTTATATAATTTAATATGGGAGGCTGCCTTTGATCTCCTGGTATCTATGGGTGACTTGGTGCACCCCCAGCCTTATGGGCTATGCGTGCCTCCTACCTCCCCTTTAGCACGCCCCAAGCCTTGCAGTTATTCTGGACTTTTTTTGTGTCTCTGATCTACGCCCTCTCCGGGCCTTTACCCGCGCGCCCTGCCCTCTCCAGGCTCCTGTTCACGTGCTCTTCTCCTCCTGGCCCCGATCTGCACGTCCGCCTCTCTCCAGGCTTCACTCGTGCGCCTGCCCCTCTCCGGGACCCTTAACCGTGTGCTCGCCCTTCCCCGGGGCGTCTATACAAAACCGGGGCTGCTCCAATCTTATGCTAGCCCTCCCCGGGCTTCACTCTTGCGAGCTGGCCCTCCCTGGGGCCTATGCCACGCGCTTCCTGTGCTCGCCCTCCCAGGGGCCTGTGTCCACGCCTCTCGTGCTCTGGCCCTCGCTGGGGCCTGTCCCATGCCAAACCGCACCCGGGGCTCAGGTGGCACACAGCTGTGCCTGGCCCCCTGACCCTTCTCAGGGTCCTTATGCCACGTGCCTCTTGAGCTCTTGTCCTCGCTGGGATCTGTGTCCGCGCTACTCGCGCCCATGGCTCTCTCCAAGCCTGTCCCGTGCTACTCACGCCCATGGCTCTCTCCAAGCCTGCACGCCGGCCCTGTCTCGGGCTTTCACTGGTGCCAGGGCTCAGGTGGCACGCAGCCATGCCTGGCCCCCTGACACTGCTCGGGGTTCTATGCCCTCGCTGGGCTGAGTACTGCCCTCACGGGCTAGGGTCTCAACCCCACACCCCGCACCACACCGGTGCCAAGCCACCGTGCCTTCAGGCACTGCTCTGTGCCCCAAACAGGTCACCCAGGAACCCCCAGACTACTGGGGATCTCCTGTGAGGCCTCCTCACACCCCTACAGCCTCACCCGGTCCTCCGGTCATATACACGACAGAACCATAAGCCCACCCAGCTGTAACATCACAATCAGCCCACCCGGCTGTAACATCACAATCAGCCCACCCGGCTCTCTGGCCAAAGCCTCCCGGTCAGGCTTCTCTCCACCTTCACCATAATGCAGCCCTCTGGGTGTTCAGGCTGCACTGCTCGGCTTAGCTCTCCTGCAGAGCTCCTACACCTCAGGCTGCCAGAAGGGAACTGCCAGCCAGGCTCCGGCCTGGCTGTTTATAAGGGCCTGGCCCTGCCCCCTTCTGGTCACCTGAATAGGGGATACTTTGTTTACCAGGGCACCCCTCAGGGTTACTAGAAACAACCGCCATAAATTGAAGTAGAGTAGATTTAGATTGGACATCAGGAAGAAATTATTTATGGTGAGGGTTGCCAAAATATGGACTGGGTTTCCAAGGGAAGTGGTACTTTCCCCTACCTTGGAGGTGTTCAAGAGGAGATTAGACAAGCACCTGGCTGGGGTTACTTGACCTGCTCCAGCAACCG
>NW_017729032.1:257764407-257764662 GCF_001723915.1 Gavialis gangeticus | reverse complement strand
TGCTCCAGCAACCGGCACCTGAGCTGCCCTGGCAATTAGCAGAGGCCTTAATCCCTACTTAGGCACGGGGCACCCGAGTGCCCCTGTGACACTGAGGAACCTTGGGGCAGAGCTTTTCAATATCTCCAGCCATTACATAGATATAGAACGAGACATTAAAATTTGCTATTTAGAGAACCATGTCTTCATTCATTCTATTTACCACCAATAGATTCATAGATACATAGATTCATAGATTAAGGGTCGGAAGGGACC
>NW_017729032.1:257757469-257764396 GCF_001723915.1 Gavialis gangeticus | reverse complement strand
GAAGAAATTGAACAGCGCAGGCCCCAGGACCGAGCCAATGAATGAATGAATACAAACACTTCATTCATTCTAAGTCAAAGGCCAACAAACATCAATGGAGAGATGAAAAAACCAAGAGCAATGAAGTCAACTCAGTCTCTTCAGTTGGACCACTTACTTCATTCTTTATTTTTTGTACCACCTCCCAGTCACTTATTTAGCAGTCAGCTCTCAGTAGCTAACTGGAGAAGCAAGTTGAAATGTGTTACTTTTTGTAATGAATAGCTTGTAGCAAAATGGGATTCTCTCAGGCCAGCCGTCGCCGGCCTCCCACCTGCCTCCGAGCATGCTGCCCGCCTGTCTTGCCCGCCACAACTTGCTGGAAAAATTAATAAGTAGATGTTGATTAAGCGGGAGGCTGCCCATTTCTTGCCCCGATGCCAGGGGGCACTATCTGCGGTTCTGATCCTCCCCTACACAGCAGCCCAAGCCTCACAGATGGCATCCAGATGTTACAAGCACACCAGCCCCACACTAGGCTCCAGAATCCTCCTCATAGGACCTTCCTTTGGTTCCCCCGCTCCGGCGGCCTACGCTGCCTTCATCTGGGCCACTGAGTTCCACATAGCTGTCTCTTCTCTCAGGCGTGGTCCCTACACAGGCCCTGGCCTCACCTCAAAGGCCAGGCGGGGTCCCAGGCCCATGACTCTGGGTACCCCTCGTGGTGGGTGCCTGGCCCTTTTGACTTTCTTGGTCCTGGCCCCAGCATGGGCCAGTCGAGGGGGCACTCTACCTCTGGCCTCACTAGCCCACACTCTCTCTGGGTCCCCCTTCCTGGGGGTGGGGAGCTTGGGTACCCAACAGCACAACTGGTGCCTCAGGGTCTCACAGGGGACTCTCACTGCCCTCCCCCCCTCCAGGGCAGCAGGTCATGGTGCTACTCCAGATGTTACTTTCAGCCCACTCTGTCTCCCAGCAGTGGAGGACTTATCAGGGTCAGGACTTGCCTCTCTCGCTCTGGGGCTGAGTCCCCCTGTTCACTCGGCCCTTGGCCCAACTCTCAGCCTCAGGCATCCAGAGACTTACCTGGGCCTGCTCCCCTTGCTTGGGGCTCCACATCAGCCCCCTCACTGGGGCTTCAGATCTCTGTCCCTTACTAGGGGCTACCCCCTCACAGAGGCTCCATTACTTTACCCTCCCTTGGGGCTAGCACACCTCCCGTCACTGGGGCTACAGATCTTGGCCCCCTTTCCTGGGGCTACCCCCTCACTGGGGCTCCATCACTCTGCCCCTCCCTTGGGGCTAGCACACCACCCTTCACTGGGGCTACAGCTCTCAGTCCTCTTCACTGGGGCTCCGGGGGTGGCTGGCCCGGGCCGAGGCGGCAGGGGCTTGGGCAGCCCTCCACGAGGCCATGTCAACCCTCACTCCCTGGTGGGCTCAGGTGGCCGTAGCTGTACCTGGCCCCCTACTCTGTCTCGGGGTCTCGCACCCCCGCAGGTCTCAGATGGCCTCAGCCATACCTGGGCCCCACTCTCCTCCTTGGGACTTGCACCCCCCGCAACTACCTCCGATGGAATGCAAACACACCCAAAAGGGAAGACGAGGGTTAAGGCACCCCTACACACCTTTCTCTGGGGTGGTAACTGGCCTGGCATTTCCTGGGGGCTCCCATGCCACTAGGAGCCCCACCAGGCCACCCACTCCTGGCAGGGTGCAGTTTTAGGTCATGCCCAGGACCAGGAGCCTCCTAACCATCCCCTACAGCTCCTCCCTTACCTCCAGATGACACCAGCAGCCCTATGGCCAGGCGATGTTGTTGCCTGACCCTCCAGCAGCAAAACTGCCCTGTTTATATGGGCAGCCCTAGGTCCAAAATGGCTGCCTTCATCAGGTACCTGGTGGCTGCCAGCGTCAGGCCCTTAAAGTGGCACATAGCTATTCAGGTATGTTACCTTTTGTAGTGATCACGGGGTTCAATAAAAACACAGGTATATGTGAAGGAGAAGAGCTAAACAATAAACTTGGTTGTGGAGTGGTAGACAACCTCTGTAGACTGTTGGTTTCTTTCTAACAGCTACTGCCTAACTAAGGGACAATTTTCAAATTCCCAACTCCTCTAAATTAGGGAGTGCCTCTAAATTATTACTTCTTTCACTACATCTTTCCTCTTAACAATAACTACAAAAAATAAACATAAAAATTAACACATCTACAGAGCAGGGATTGCTAGCATGTCACACTGCAGTGAGTGCACCATGCGCTTTCTTGTCCATTCTGTTCCCCACCTCCCCAACTTGTGCAACCATTTTAGCAAGTCTCTGAGAGTCTTTAAGGTTTCACTTTCTTCTTAGACCAATGAAATAACAGATCTGATTTCCGATTTGTTTTTTATGGGCAATTTTCCCTTCAAGTCTTGACAGACTCGAGTCCTAATACTGGGATCAAACTGACATGTACTTTTGGCAACTGTGCTTCTGCATATAACACAAAGTTGATAGCTACAAGCTCCTGAGGCTGATTTGTTTTTCTTTATGATGTTATTTGCATTTGTATCCATTGGAACTTTCCATAAGACATGACTACTTCTTGTGTTCTGGAACAACTGGTTTCTTAATAAGACTGGGTCATGAAGCCAGGAGGATCATCAGGAGGCATGAAACATTGTGGTCCTCTACTGCCTGCACAATTAGATACAGTTTTTCACAAGTCAACAAACTTATAATTGATGTCATCTCCCGAGGTACCACAATGAATGCAAATTTCTTTACTCTGCTTTTATATTGGATGCTAGTGTTGCGTCTCCCTTTGGCTGGTATATTAGTTCCTGACTGGTCAGTTATTTTGATGTTTGTTGGACTCTTCATTTCAATTTTAATTTTCTATATTAATGATCTGGTTAAATATTAACTTGAGTGCCCATGTTCAACTCTAATGAAACAATTGCTCATTGCACTTCCATTGGCAAAATCCAGTACGTTTCAAAGCCAGTACCTTTCATCTATTCTGCTTGATTTTACCATAACTATGTAAAATTCTTCCGGTATGCTCTCAATTGTATGTACTTAGGGTGTTTGTGTTTGGGATCTGCAGCACCTGGTAAAATGGTTCCTCTTGTTACAGTTTAAACAGCTTTCCAAGTGCAGAGCATTTGGGGCCATGTTGCCTTTCACAGTCAGTAAAGCTAATTTGCTCTCTCTCCCCTTAGTATTCTCCTTTCCAAGGAAAAATATCACCCTGTGAGTTGGCTTCCTACCACTGGAAAATTGCACCCTGCAAGGTGGCTTTTTCTGGCCACATTCTTTATGCTAACTGAAGGATGACCCCTCTTGGTGTACTCAGTTCTGCAGCTTGGGCTTTCACAGTTTCTGCTGCCCTGCACATTTGAATAATCTTTTCTAAGAGCAAGCCTGAAGCTTTTTCACACCCTGTTAAATAACAGGCAGAACAATAGGAAAGAAGTAATTTCCCTCCAAAGTCCTTTCCTATTCTAATATACCCTGACATGGCCTTTGCTTCACAAGCTCTAGGTCCAGTTCTCATTCAGAACTGCTGAAAAGGCTACTTCACATCTGTTCTGCAGGGAGCTGCTTGCAGGTGGTTCTTTCCCTTTGCCCCTTCCGAGTTCCTCTGCTTTGGTTTTCATTCAACTTCACAGCAAAGAGAAATAGTATCTCAGCCTGAAAGCACATCTGCTTAAAATGTTTAATGGAACTCCTGATGCCAGCTCTGCTGGCTACCAAGATGAAAACACTAGTGGCAGATTAGTGATGTCTTGCATATAGTACAGTGAACCTTAACACTTCTTGACACACTGAAGTATCCAACACCTCATTGTAGGAAGCAGCTAGAATGGAAACTTCAACCACAGAGGCTGCAAAACTGGTAAGGAACCTCCCAAATGCTCAAATCCTATTGAAAGAACACCAATCCTTTCATTGCTATTCACAGAGTGGAGGTCTACACTGCACAAAGAAGCAGATTTTGGAAAACACCAGGAGATGAATGGGCCAATTGAGATGGCAGCAGATTGGGAGAAGGATACAGGACATACCTGGAATAGTGGGAAAGGAAGATCAGCTATTAAACTGCAACTCAATTTTCTCATCCATATATATAAAAAATTAAGGTTTGTCTTAGGTGATAGGAGAAGCATTCAAACAATAAGCATAAGATTGATATTGTCTAGGTCATTCCAGGTCCATGGCTAGTAAATGAGGCAGCCGAAACCATATGGATGATTACTAAGCTCTAAGTTGTACCACTTTCCCAGAGCTGAGCAAAGCATGCCAACAAGTGGTGATACAAAGGTCATTGGCCTTTTCTAGTCTGAAAACTAAGTCTTTATTTTTGAGACTTACAAGAAATATGAAATCTCCTTCAGAGTCCAGGATCCCTCTTTGAAAGCATCATGCTGTGCCTGTCAAAGTAATTTAGGAGGCAGGGTAGGTTTGCACCTTATAAACTAACCAAAGTAGCACAAGTTTATATATATAAGCTTTTTCACACCCTATTAAATTATATATATATATATATATATATATATATATAGAGAGAGAGAGAGAGAGAGAGAGAGAGAGAGAGAGCATGCACAAGTTTGTGTGAGCTGAAGCTCACTTCATCAGATGCATCAAAGTAATTGCCACAGACCCAGCTCCTTTTTCAAACAATGAACCAGGATTTGGTCACGTTGGTAAAACACTGAGTTATCAGTTCATTCCCGTTAAAACTCATAAAACTAAAATAGCTTGCTCCTATAGGACTTAAGTCCATACCACAGGATTTAGGCACCAAATGTTTATATTGATGCATTTATTTGCAACATACCCTGTTTTCTTCATTTGATCCAAAATGTCTGAGATAAAAACTCACTTAATCTGTATCTTGTACTGTTCTGAAATTCAGTAAAAGCCAGTTGTATTCAAAACAGTCTAGCACTGTGTTACAAATGACCCATGCAAGTCACTGCTTCAATCCACTCAAATCCAGGAGAAAAATAAATGTGTAGGTGATTGCTTCACAAATGGGTAGTATCTAGATATCAAATATAAAGACATAAAATTATTCACATTCAAAATATTATCAGTCACGAAGAGAAACTGGCACTCTTCATGTCTGATTAGAAGCTTGAAAAACACCCAAAATAAAACCAAGAAACACCCCACAGACTGCTGAAGAAATGTGTATTTCAAATACACAATATGAAATCAAACCTAACTCAAGCAATCTAATTCCCATTAGCTGGAAAAGTGACACCTTTCTGTGCAAGAGTGTAGCTGACACTTGAACAGAGAGACCTTTAAAGAACAACCAGCTGGTAAAAACACTTAGGTGGAGATTCAGTAAATACAACTTTGACTTGTGAAACAGGAATAAAACAATGCCTCAGCAAGGAGATAGATGGACCCTTTGATACTGCAATGCCCATCTTTTGGAAAAAAATAAAACAGAAATATTTTTTCAATACACATCATTTTGAATGCATTTCCACTGCTGACCTACCAAGAAACTGTTCCCTGAGTTAATTTAGTGACAACACCAATTTCAAAGAAATATTTAGCCAATTGGCAGAGCTTGCTCTTGTGTTCTAGACCTGTCGGAAAGCCCCCATGCCTTATAACAAATAGGTAGCCAAGCTCAAGTGACACTTGTTGCTCAACCACCTACTTCCAGACAATCTGCTGTTAAAGTGATGTCACCCTCACTGCCAGCAGGCCCACCCTTTACTGGCAGCATCAGCAAAGGTTGAACACACATGCAGGCTTCCTTAACTCCTAGAAGCTGAACTCTCCAAGTTATAACTGCTCCCAGAATTATCATAGTAAAAACCAAGACCCGGTTGTGTAAGGACCCATAACAAGAAAAATTAAGATTGGCTCCACCTCCGGAGTTATAAAAAAGCAAAATGTAGGTATAACAATCAATTTGTGGAATGGCGCTTGAACAGTGACAGGAAGAGATAGTTAGATAGACTATCAATGTGCATACCTAGCTAGTTTCTATTGATTTCCCCTGCAACAAACTAATAAGATTGCCATTTGCTGTTTTAGAAAAGCAAAATATGATAAATTAATTCTGTTTCCATTTTAGAAATTATGGGGATTGTAAGCTGAACGAGCCTTGCACAGAAATATGACCATGCCCTTGTTAAGACATATATTACATTTCAGGTTTCAATTTTGCTACTTTAGTGTATTACTGCCTCTAGATGTCTCTTCCAGTATTTACAGAATTACATTCTTCAGGTAGCCCACACTGGAAGACTTGCCTTTAATTGCCACTGGAAGCTTTCAGAATGCGTGAGTGTAAATACTTCCGGTGTTATGTCAGAGCTGTTACATGATCTGCTTTCTGGTTTCCTGCACACTGGGAAGCCTATAGAACTGCATAATTCCAGTGATGCTCCTGTTCGGTTTTAAATGGCATCACTATCTGTTTTAAATAGCAGATGTCTGGGACACACATCTGGCTTTCTACTGCAAATGCATGGAACCTGACAAAATATTTTGCCTTACATTTTTTTGTAGACAATGCTCTGAATTATTATCATTTTGGCTAAAATGAGAAGGGAAGAGAAAAAGGATTTTTAATTTGGAGAAGCCTAATTGCAGACTATGATTTTGGGACTCAGCATATTATGCTTCATTAGCAGACTGAGGAAGCTGATTTAATTAACATGAAAGTAATTATAAGCTTTTCTTCTTCTTCTTCTTTGTTTTTAAATACAAGGTCCAATTTTTTTACTTTAATCCAGGTGATGCTGAAGAAATGTCTAATTCAAATACACAATATGAAATCAAACCTAACTCAAGCAATCTAATTCCCATTAGCTGGAAAAATGACACCTTTCTGTGCAAGTTTAATCTCAGGTGACACTAAGATGTGGGGGGAAGTGGGCACGCTAGAAGGGAGGAATAGGCTACAATCAGACCTAGCCAGGTTACAGTA